>NC_045429.1:336935915-337260915 GCF_902635505.1 Sarcophilus harrisii | reverse complement strand
TGAGTTGTAATTTTTCTTCCATCCTCCCTCCTTTCCCTTATCATTGAGAAGGTAAACAATTGATAAAGATTATAGATAAGCAGTCCTATAAAACAATTTTCATATTAGTCATGTTATAAAAGAAAACACACACACAACAAAAACAACAAGAAATACAAAGAACGTAAAAAAAAAAACCCAAAAAAAACAACCCCAGTATGCTTTGAACTATGTAAAAAAAAAAACCCAAAAAAAACAACCCCAGTATGCTTTGAACTACATTCAGATTCTTTCAGTTCTTAGTGTACCTTCTCCCCATTCTGGAGGTAGATAGCATTTTTTCATCATGGGTCTTTTAGAATTGAATTCTAGCTTTTTATTGCTAAAAATAAATTATTCACAGTTGATCATTGTACAATATTTTATTACTATGTACAATGTTCTCTTGGTTCTTTTTACTTCTCTTTGCTTCAGTTCATATAAGTCTATCCAGGTTTTTTTCTGAGAGTATCATGCTCGATAGTATTCCATCACAATCAAATACCATAATGTGTCCAGCCATTCTCTAATTGATGAATGTCCCCTCAATTTTCCATTCTTTGCCACCACAAAAAGAGCTGGTATGCATTAATTTGTATTGTAAAAATATATTGATTTTTGTATTTTACTAGAATTATTTTTCTTTGTAATCCTATGCATTGTGTTTTGTGCATTTAAAAACATTCTTTGGAGAAGGGGGCCATAGCCTTTACCAGACTGACTGACAAAGCACCTACTCTATAACAGTGCAAATTGAAAAAATCACATGTGCCTTCCCATCTTGGTCCTAAGTATAAATTTGCCAAGTCAGTAAGTCATTAATTTGGTACTTCCTATGTGCTAAGCAATAAGGATACAAAGAAAGACAAAAAATAGTCCCTGCCTCAAGAAGTTCACCTTCTAATAGGGGAAACCATAAATAAATAGTTATCCTTTCCATATTGTGACTTTCCTCATTAAGACTTTATCTATTGTAGTTTTGATATATTATGGGTTGACCTAAGAAATTAAGTGGGAATTTTGGGGGAGTTTTGTAGAAGATGCAGATGACACTCAAAGACCAGCAGCCTAAACAGAAAAAAGTTTAGAAACTCAGAAATGCATAAAATATGTGTATAGTATTGTATAACATCAACATAGTTTATCTTTTTATACTATAATAATTTAAACTTCTGTGCTATGAAGGGAGAACCAAAACATTTATTTGGATGTTACAGATCAAAGGGGTGCCATGCCCCTAATCTCCATGATGTGGAAGGAATAACTGTAACTAGGTCCACAAAAGATATATACATAGTAGATGGAAAGTAACCAAAGAGAGAAAACAGTAACAGCTAGGGGAATGGAAAAACCTCCTGAAGAATTTGGGATTTAGACTCTTTCTGTCTCTGTCTCTCTTTGTCTCTCTCTTTCTCTGGAACTGAATCTTAAAGGAAATGAGGGAAATGGAGAAATGGTTAAGAAGGGAAAAACATTTCAGAGATGGGGGAGAGTCATTGAAAGCAGAACAATGTAGTTGGATTGTAGAGTTCATGATGGGAGTAAAGTGTAAGAACATTGGAAAGGTAGGAAGGAGCCAGATTATGATGGGCTTTGGTGATAAAGTAGCTCATATTTGATGACACTCTCAAGATTTCTCTGAAGAGAATTGGCTGTGAGATATGGGAGACTGGCATAGAACTGCCCAACATAACATGCCTGCATCAAAGAAGACACAGAAAGCATTGTGCTCTTTGAGCAAAGCAGAATTGCAGTAGCTCAAGTTGAGATACACAAATTTAGACAGCTTCACTCCAAATGTTCATATGGATTGTTTGTTCTTGACCTGTGACAGTTCATATTGGTTTGATCACTCACAATTAGACACTCTGTATCTTGATTCCAATATAGTGATATCATAATGGTCCTCTTTGAGAACAAAGGACATCAATTAACCAGTTCATATCCTAGAAGCAACTGCAGGTTAATGAATGGTGATATAAGGTGTGTGTGTGTGTGTGTGTGTGTGTGTGTGTGTGTAGTGGAAAATCACTTTTGCACATAAGTAGAGGACAGATTAGAGTGGGGAGATATAAAGCAAGGAGACCAATTAGGAAATTATTTTAGTAGTTCAGGTGTGAGGTGATGAAGATTTGAAATATGGTAATGTTTGTGTCAATAGAGGGAAGGGAATGTAAATGAAAGGTGCTGTTAAGGCATATTTGAGTATGTAGAATCAATAAGAATGATCAATCAAGGATGATACAGAACTTTTCACCCTGGGGGATTGGGAAGATGGTGCTATCTTTATAGTAAGTATGAAATATAGTATGGAATTTCATAAGCGGGAAGGGATTTGAGGGAAAGAGTGAATTCTCTTTTGTATATATTGGGAGTACTCAAATATTTCTAAAAGGCAGCTGAAGGTTCTGTACTGGAAATTAGGAGAGAGATGAGAATATAGTTCTGGGAATCATCTATGTAGAGATATGAAGCTATGAAAGCTGATGAAGTCACCAATTGATATAGTATTGAAGGAGAAAAGGGTCCAGGGCAGGGCATTTGGGGACATCTATAATTAGTGGGCATGACATGGGACAGGAGAGCCAGAATAGTCACATGTAAATCAACACAGGAAAGGATATTCAGTAGAAGAAGGCAAACAATGGTGTCAAATGTTGCAGAGAGATTAAGAAATATATGAGGAAACAAAGAAATCATAAAAAAAGAAAAGACCTACATGTGCAAAAAAAAATTGTAGCAGCCCTTTTTGTGGTGGCAAGGAACTGGAAACTGAGTGGATGTCCATTCAGTTGGGGAACAGCTAATTAAGTTGTGATTATATTAATGAAATGAAATATCCTTGTTTTAAAAGAAATGATTAGCAGGATGATTTCAGAGAGGCTTGGAAACACTTGTATGAACTGATGCTAAGTGAAATGAGCAGAACCAGGAGATCATTGTACATGACAAGAAGATTATACGATGATCAATTCTGATGGACTTGGCTCTTTTGAACAATGAAGCAATTCAGGCCAATTCCAATAGATTTGTGATGGAGAGAGCCATCTGCATCCAGAGAGAGGTCTATGGGGACTGAATGTGGATCACAATATAGTATTTTCATCTTTTTTGTGGTTGGTTGTTTGCTTTTTTTCCCCTTTCTTATTTTTTTCCTTTTTGATCTGATTTTTTTTGTGCACCATGATAAATGTGAAAATATATTTCGAAGAATTGCACATATTTAACCATTATTGGATTATTTGCTGTCTAGGTGAGGGGAATGGAGGAAGAAAAATTTGGAATACAAAGTTTTGTTAGGGTGAATGTTGAAAGCTATCTTTGCATGTATTTTGAAAATAAACTATTATTAAAAATTTTTAAATGCAATAAGTATTTGTGAACTATTAAAAAAGGAAATGGGAGAAAAGGTCATTAGATTTGGAAATTAAGAATTTATTAGTAACTTGAGAAAGCAGTTTCAGCTAAATGATAAGGTTGGAATTCAGTTGGGAAAGGATGTAGAAATGAGCCAGAAGAAAGGAAATGGAGGTGTTTAGTATAGAAGAATTTTCAAGGAGGCAAACTGAAAAGGAGAAGAAATACAGGACAGTAGTTAGCAGGGATGGTAGGAACAAGTAAAGGTTTTGTTGTTTTTGAAGGATGAGGAAGTATGTTTGTAGGAGGAGGTAGTAAATAAGAAGAGATGGATAATAAGAGGGAAAATGGGGCCATATACTAAAGATGAAATGGGATGATATCAAGGATGCATGTAGAGAGGTTGGCCTTGGAAAGAACAGAATATTCTCTTCCTCTGAGTCGGGTATGAAGAAAGGGATAGATATCAAGAGAAGAGATCTAAGTGATGTGAGATGAGGAGGGAACTTTTGATGAATGATCTCAATATTGGAGATGCTAGTGGAACACAAGGTCTCCCTCTTATCACATGACCAGCCTTTCTTTTTTCTTTACCATTCATTTATTCAGTGACATCTTTGGTGACTTGGATATGCAGCATTGCAAAATATTTTCTAGGGAGAGAAAATGTAGGAAGTGACATGGGAACTTTCTCAGGAATGAGCACTATCCTTTATGATTCCATTTGAGATTCCTTATAACTCCCTCAGATTCCTTAGGCCCCTAGTTCTTTCCCCAGGGTTCTTATTGGATGCTATAATCCAAAGGATAGGAATAATCTTTTTTTTTTTAAAAAAATTCAATAGTATTTTATTTTTCCAATTACATAAAGATAGTTTTCAACATTCATTTTTGTAAGATTTTGAGTTCCAATTTTTTTCTCCTTCCCTCCCTTAGCTCCCCCTTCCCACAATAGCAAGCAATCTGATATAAGTTATACATGTATAATCATTTAAACATATTTCCATATTAGTCATTTTGTGAAAGGAAAAATGAGAAGAGGGAAAAACCATGAGAAAGAAAAGGCAAACAAACAAAAAGTTGGAAAAGTAGTATACTTTGATCTGTGTTTAGTTTCTACTAATCTCTCTCTCCATGTGGATGGCATTTTCTATCCCAAGTCTTTTGGAATTATCTTAGATCAAAGTATTGTTGAGAAGACTCAAGTCTCTCATAGTTGATCATCATATAATCTTGCTATTACTGTGTACAATGTTCAGGTTTGGTTAACTTCAGTCAGCATCAATTCATTTAAGTCTTTCTAGACTTTTCTGCTATCAGATCTCTTATAGAACAGTAATATTCCATAACATTTATATACCATAAGTTATTTAGCCATTCTCCAACTGATGGACATCCACTCACTTTCTAGTTTCTTGCCACTACAAAAAGGGCTGCCACGAACTTTTTTTGCACATGTGGATCCCTTCCCCCCCCCCTTTTTTTCTTTGGAATACAGACCCAGTAGTGACATTGCTGAATCAAAGGGTATGCACAGAGGCAGTTAGGTGGTGCAGTGGATAGAGCACCAACCCTGAAGTCAGGAGGACCTGAGTTCAAATCTAGCGTCAGACACTTAACACTTCCTGGCTGTGTAACCCTGGGCAAGTTACTAAACCCCAATTGCCTCAGCCAAAAAGAAAAAAAAAAGGGTATGCATAATTGATAGCCCTTTGGGCATAGTTCTAAATTGTTCTCCAGAATGACTGGATCAGTTCACAACTCCAATGCGTTAGTGAGTTGGGATTTAGTCTAAGGTTGGGGCAGGTTAGAGATGATAATTGTTTCATTTCTCCATCTCCTATCCCCATCTTCTCCCATCTTCCAGACCGTTTTGCAGAATCTCTGCAGTGCAAAGTGGACTGTGAGACCAATTTAACCCCCAATGTGGGTGGCTACTTTGTGGACAAATTCGTGGCTACCATGTATCATTACCTTCAGTTTGCTTACTACAAATGTAAGTCTTTCCATGGGGAAATAAGGAAAGGATGGGAAAGATAGTTGCAAGTAATTGATGTTGGAGAATTGGGGACCACATAGAAGAGGGGAATGATGGGAAAGGAGGAGAATGCAAGTATTTGAGAATGGGAATTGGGGTCTGTAAAGAGATAGCAGGACATGAGGAGAACTGGGAAGATCTTGCTCAGGAACAGAGCAAGAACAGTTTGGGGGACATTCAGGGGAGGACCAAGGCAACCAGAGAAGGATGAAAGAAGGGAGGCTGAATGTTGGAAAGGCAGGAAGAATATCTAGGAAGGGAAAGTAAAGTCACTGATGAAGGGTGAGGAGAAAGCCAGGGAAGGAATTCCTGGAAGATAGAAGCAGAAAGGGAGGGAGGAAATAAGATGAAAGAGATGAATAATGGGGAAAGGAAGGAGGGAGATCATTCCCAACACACTGTGGGGATGGCTCCCTCTTAATGTATCTTTGTTTTTCCAGTGAATGATGTTCGACAGGCTGCCCGAAGTGTAGCCAGCTACATGCTTTTTGACCCTGCAGACAGCGTAATGCAGCAGAACCTGGTGTACTACCGATTTCACCGAGAGCGATGGGGCCTGCAGGAGGAGGACTTCCAGCCCCGAGAGGTGGGGCTTACTTATGAGTTACTCTCGGGTTATATTTTATTTTGTTTTAAAAGAACAAATCCTGACTTCAGGGCTCTTCATTACCATCCCTGCTGAGGTTGAACCATGTTCCCTTGGGTCCTTTCAGTCTTAACCCCCTGGAGATGGGAAAGCTATGCTAAGGTCAAGATCAAGCTAACCTGCTTGCACACTTCATCTCTACGGTACCTAAGAGTTCTGTCCCAAGTCCCCTTCTCTTGTGGGCCCCAGAATTAGCCTTCTCGCTGCTCTCCTGAATCTTCGAGTCTCATCAGTCTGTAGGTAACAGCTCCCTGAAATATAATAAATGTGGGCTTTGTAGGAGGCAGCAAGCAAAGACATGCAGCCCCAACCAGTAGTTAGCTGGAGTGAGGTTGCTAGTATAAATGATGTATAAATCTATAATCCTGTGCTCCATTCACCTTTCTCACCCCAGGAAGCAATGCTGTACCATAACCAGACCACAGAACTCCGGGAACTGCTAGATTTTGCTCGATTATATTTGCAATCAGATGATGAGGTGAGTGCTCTGCTTCTTCCTGACTCTGAAGGATGCATGGGTAAGTGTGTGTGTATTCCTGTGAGGTACTGTTCATAAATTCTGCTGCATTTTAGAAGAAACTGCCTCTAGGAAGAGATATAATGATGATTCTATAAGATCATAGAATTTAGAGCTGGAAACGGTAGAAATTAATTAATCCAATTTCTTCATTTCATATAGGCTTTATTAGAGAAATAATTATTAAATTACTAATTATTGAGGAAATCCAGGTTTTTTTCCCTTCCTAGAACCTCATTCTCTGCTAGACTAAGCCAGCATCTAGAGGACATTGCTGAGATTAGATTAACTTTCTCCTCAATTTTGTTCAGACCCCACCCAAGTGGGGAAGCCCATTGTGGTCTACTTCAGTTTGAATTTGTCCAGATTGCCCAGGATTGGGGGTAGTTTGTAAGTAAAGGACAATCAAAATCACATCCTTGGAACCTCCCATTAGAATAGATCCACTTCTCATTATATATTCTCTCATTACTTTTTTTTTTTTTTTCTGAGACAATTGGGGTTAAGTGACTTGCCCAGGATCACACAGCTAGGAAGCATTAAGTGTCTGAGATCAGATTTGAACTCAGGTCCTCCTGACTTCAGGGTTGGTGCTCTATCCACTGCACCACCTAGCTGCCCCTCTCATTACTTATTAACCAACTGATTGCCAACTTCAGGAACACCCACTCTACAAACCTCCCTGCAGCCTCTCCCTACAGCCCATCCTCTCTGCCTTTTCAAACACTCAGTGTTTTCATGTGATCCCAGATTTACTTTATTTAAGAGAAGAGCAGCCTGGGAAATGATTTCCCACTAAGTGACCTGACAAATTTACTCACTTGGACTTTAAAACTTTTAAATTAAATTAATTTTATTAGACAAAAAATGTTTTCTCCCTCCTACTTTCTTCTCCCCCACTCCACCAAGTAGGGAAAAAAAATCCTTTTAAAAAATATGTAGAGTCAAGCAAGATAAATTTCCACAGTGGGCATGTTCAAAAAATTTATGACTCAATTTATACTCTGATTCCATTGTCTCTCTGTTAGGAGGAGGGTAGAATGCTTCATTATAGGTTCCATGGAATTGTGGTTGGTCATTGCCTTGATTGGAGATCTCAATTCTACAAAGTTGTTTATCTTTACAATATGTTGTTATAGTATAAATTGTTCTCCAGGTTCAGCTTCCTTCACTCTGCATCAGTTCAGACAAGTCTCATGTTACTTTGAAAGTATAAAACTTAAGATGCTATTCCTTGAAAGAAAATTCATAGTTTAAAAAAGGACCCTAGATCAAAGGATATGAACAGACAATTTTCAGATGATGAAATTGAAACTATTTCTACTCATATGAAAAGGTGTTCTAAATCATTATTGATCAGAGAAATGAAAATTAAGACAACTCTGAGATACCACTACACACTTGTCAGATCGGCTAAGATGACAGGAAAAGATAATGACGAATATTGGAGGGGATGTGAGAAAACTGGGACACTGATACATTGTTGGTGGAATTGTGAACAGATCCAACCATTCTGAAGAACAATTTGGAACTATGCTCAAAAAGTTATCAAATTGTGCATACCCTTTGATCCAGCAGTTACTTCTGGGCTTACATCCCAAAGAGATCTTAAAGAAGGGAAAGGGACCTGTATGTGCAAAAATATTTATGGCAGCCCTTTTTGTAGTGGCCAGAAACTGGAAATTGAATGGATGCCCATCAATTGGAGATTGGCTGAGTAAATTGTGGTATATGAATATTATGGAATATTATTGTTCTGTAAGAAATGATCAGCAGGATGAATACAGAGAGGCTTGGAGAGACTTACATGAACTGATGTGAAGTGAAATGAGCAAAACCAGGAGATCATTATACACTTCAACAACAATACTATATGAGGATCAATTCTGGTGGAAGTAGCTATCTTTGGCAATGAGAGGATACAAATAAATTCCAATTGATCAGTGATAAACAGAACCAGCTACACCCAGAGAAAGAACACTGGGAAAGAATGAGGACTGCTTGCATTTTTGTTTTTCTTCTTAGATTATTTTTACCTTTCTAAATCTGATTTTTCTTGTGCAATAAGAGAACTGTATGGATCTGTACATATATACTGTATTTAAGATATACTTTAACATGTTTAACATGTGTGAGACTGCCTGTCATCAAAGGGAGGGGATAGAGGGAAGGAAGGGAAAAGCTGGAACAGAAGTATTTGCAAGGATTAATGGTGAAAAATTATCTATGCATATATTCTGTCAAAAAAGGACCCTAAAAAGTGAGACTTCTTTATTAATAATGTTGGAATTTAGGTCTATGTGGGAGTACTTTTAGAGGCTCTCTTGCCATCCTTGACCATCCCATGGGCCTGAATGAGAGAGAGAGCCCTGATCAAATGGTATTTTATTCCAATAGCTAGTAAACTAGCAACTCTTTCCTTCTTAATGCTGGTGATTTTGCTTAGGCTTTCCAATCTTTCATCTTCCTTCATATCAACCTTGCTATTTCCCTATTCCCTCTGACTTCTTCTGTTGGACATTTCATCCTTGATCTTTTCCTCTGGATCTTTCCATTTTCTCAAATACACAGAAACCTGACTCCCCCAGAAGACACTATGTCCCTCGTCATCCTTTCCAGTACTGACTGAATATGCATTTTCTCATGGTCTTCCCTTTTCTCCCTCTGAGGGAACAGGTGGAGAAGTAGGCAACATTCCTTGCTTCTCACTAGCACTTTCAGACTCTCTCCCTGCTGACATCACACAACTTCTCTTTTGAGGATTATTCTATCTAGAGATATCACCCTTTAAAAATCTGAGTACTCATTATCTAACAATTCCCAGGTCATTCTCTCTCCCTCCTTTCTCAAGGAAATCAATACCTAATTCACAGTCTTCTGTGCCTTAATGCCTGCTTGTACATTTGGGATGCCGTAGACTATTAGTTCATAAGTCTTTTTTTAATTTTCATGACCTGTGCTTTCACTCCCCTTCAGCCACACTCAGAGATGGTCACACTGTTCATCTTGTGATTGCCCAATATGTTCTTTCTCTATTATACAGAATTATGAAATTCTACTGTCTCATTATGGTTTATTTTCCTACTCTAGCAATCAGGCTTCCATCTTCACCACTTAAGAGAAATTCTCCAAGGTTACAAATAATTTCTTTTTCATTCTGTTCTGTGTTTTTATTTTTATGTGTATTTCTTGTAGACATGTAAATTGTTGGGTTTTAAAAAATCCATTCTAACATTTTCATTTTATTGCATTATTTCATCCATTTTGATATGAGACTATGACTGTTTCCCCTCATTTTTGGTATTTTTTTTCTGTTATCTCAAATTTTTTTTATTTCCATAATTATTTTTGGTTTTCAAATCTATCACTTTCTCTTCTGAAGTCTCTTCTTTGAAGAAAATATTGTCTTCTAAGACTTGCATTCTTGGTTTTTTTGAAAGTTTTTTGAGAGCTCTTATTTCTAGTCTAACTTCCAATATCTTCTTTTAACAATTGTACCTTTTTTTTTTTGGAACTATTTTGAAACATCTTGCTGCTCCTCCTTGCTCTTTATATAAGTCCACAGGATTCTCTTTTTCAGAGACTATTTTGGTTCATTGGCCCTTTAGCATATAATATTTGTTCTTTTTTGGTCTCTGAATTTTTACTCATTTTTTCTTTCTGTTTATGCGATTCTGTTAGTTTATGTGTTTGTGAACTAGGTTTTTAATTAGTCTTTCTCTTTTAAACTTCTGGTCTTTCAGCCTTACTCTTGTATGTCACTTATCTCTAGTTTTTCCTTTCATTCTTTGGTTTCCCCTCCTTTCCCCTACTACACAGATACTCTAACACTGAATTTTCACAGCCTCTTCATGCTGAAGAATATAAAGGCAATCCAGGCTCTAGCTAGAGAAAACTCCTGGGAGAGAGGACTGGCCCAGCTGGATTTTCAGTCCCTTTCCTTCAGGTAGGGAAGCTCTTTCTCCTCTAGTTGTTTGTGCTACAGAGCATCAACACCCACATCCTTTACCTCCTCCCTATTTGCTTTTCCTTTCCTTTGTATGGTAGAGAATAAATGTCTACAGTCTCTTATGAGACTCACTTTTGTGAGTGGGTGGAAGTATTCAAGTTGAGTCCCTCCTATTGAGGGACTGGGCAGAGACCCCAACTGCTGAAGCACAAGCTTATAATAAGATTTCCTGTGCTGTCTGAATCCTGTGAATAAAGTGGGTTAGAGCAATAGGGACACCAAATAGAAACCCTAACGCTTCAAATTCTAATATTATTTCATGGTTTTTATTTTTGTTTTTTATTCTGTGCAGTACATATTGTCTTTTTGCCTTTGGGATTCAGCTTTGCTTACTTTAAATCCATAATTCCTTTTTTATGAGGTTTTTTGAATGGCAGAGGTTTGTGGAAAACAACTTCTCTGTAATCTTGCAATCATGTGAGCTAAGGTTCTCTTAAGTGCTAAACCTGATGGCTTTTTCTCATTCTTTATTCTTCTCAAACCCTCTGCAGCTGACACTGAAATGCCCTTTTCTTTTGGATACTTTCTCCTCCCTGGGTTTTTGTAATGTAATTCCCATCTGGTTCCCTGCATACCTATTGGACTTGTTCTTTTAACTCTCCTCTGCCTCTCTCCCAGGAGGAACTCACCATTTTTGGAGGTAGCCTGTTCCATTTTTGGAAAGCTCTAATTATTAGGAAGCTTTTTCTGATATAAATTCTCCTCTTTGCAGCTTCCATTCCATGTTCCTGGTTTTGTTCTCTGAGGCCAAGCAGAAAAGGTCTAATTCCTCTTTGACATGGGATATAAAGAGCAGACTAATTCCATTAGTATTAGGAACTATCCAATAAGGAAATCCTTTTTTCCAAAGTAGATTGGCACCTTTTCTGCAATTTACAACCTTACCAATTTTTCCCAGCACTATGGCTGACTTGCCCAAAGTACTAGAGCCAGTATATCAGATTTACAACTTGAACCCAAACTGTCAGAAACCCTGCAGTATCACTTTATGACAGCCTTTCAAGTACTAAAAGGCAACTTTCATGTCTTCTTCCTACTGTCTCCTCATTAAATGTGTCCCTTCACTATCTGATTCCAGCCTCCCTTTGTACCTTGCTGCTCCTTTACTAACTCTAAATTCCAGTCAAACTGGCTTACTTGCTGTTCCTCTAACTCAGCATTCTCTCTAGACCCAGAACCATCTCTTTGCCTTATGTCTCTGCCTCTTAATTCCTTGGCTTCCTTAGTTTTTGTGCTATCTTCTAAGGAAAGTCTTTCCAGGTCCCTTAATTGTCTGTACTTATTACTTCTTCTTTCCTCAGATTATCACGTATATACCTATATATTTACCTATTGATGTCCAAAGGTAAAATGTAAGGTCCTCGAGGACAGGAACTTTTGTTTTCTTTCTTGTACTTCTGGCACTTATCCCAGTGCCAATAATGCTTATCGGTTTGGATTAGATTAGGAAGTTTTCTGGGACTTCTTGAACCATATCAGATGGATCCAGGCTACTCCTGGATCCTTGGACTGAGAAGGACCTGGGTGATGGTGGTGGTGGTAAAGAGGGAATATATTGTAGAGGAAAGAGTACTTGCTGTCATATCTAATGGCATATTGGCAAATATTTAACAATTTTTCTCTGAAATGCTTATGTTTAAGTTCTAAGTTTGATGTATTACCATTTTCTTCACCTCTTTCTTAAGTTTAGACAATCAACGAAACAGTAAATAAAACCTTCATTTGTAGCATTTGCTTATGCTGAAAATTTAACAATTGCCTCTCCAGATAGATCTGGGTCCAGCAAACCACTATTATAACACAGATTGAATCCTAGCTTTGCTGTTTATGACTTTTGTCATTTCATGTCTTTGGACTTCAATTTCCTAATCTGTAAAATTCAGTGGTTAGATTTGAATGTCCTTTCTAATTTCAAGGTCTGTGATCCCATGTTGGGGGAAATGATGCTGCCCTGGGGCCCTTTAATTAGACATGACCATTTAGCTTCCTCATTCCCCTTCCTTTTATCTGTGGGCCAGTGTAGATGGAGCTAGAGGAGACAGAACTACCATTGGAGTCAGAACCACCACCATCAGATGCAGAGTTTGAAGGAGACGGTGACTATGAAGAAGGCATCTATGCAGATTGGTGGCAAGAGCCCAATGCCAAGGGTGATGAGGCAGAAGCTGGTCAGTACCTGGGAGAGGGTTGGGGTCTGTGTGGGGAACGAGTAGGTTGGGATGGGATGTATGTGTAATAGAGATTAGACAATGTAAAGAAATTCCCAAAAGAAGTGGGTGGGACTCAGTGGGTCAGAGGGAGACAAAATAGCTGCCTCCCTAGAGAGTACCTAGTATGAGAAAAACTTGTTTGGGTTTTGGGTGAAGATTCTGCTTCTAGACAGGGGAAGTCTTGAGATAATCTTTCCACCAAATGTTTACTCATTACTCTATGCTTATTGGGTTGCCCCTTTCCTTTGAGACCAATCCTGATGTGGAACCATTAGTTGGAGCTTTCAGGGGTAAGGAAGACTAACCCTGATTTTTCTTTTTTCCATTCAGAGCCTGAGCAAGCATGAGATGAATCTGCTGTAGGGAGCACTCCAAATGACCAGGGCCCTTCTACCTCCGAGGAAGCAGCAGCAGCCACAACAACAAATATTTATTAAAAATTCATGATGAACAGAACTGGCATTCCCCTTCTGCCTCCACCGCACTCTCCAAACCTTAGGGGCTCCACCCCTCCAGGTCTTCAATTTTTCATTCTTCATCTCTTCTCTCTAGTTCCAATGGAGCCAGGGCTACATGTATTGTCCAAGGGGGACGGGAGAGAACTTCCCCACTCTACTTTGGTTTCTCCTGTCCTCCTCTGTCCCAAGTCCCTGGACTCAGGAACCCGAGATTCTTAGCAATGAAGCTATGGATGGAAGCACTTGCAACCCTTGGATGATGCCTTAAAGTGGACTTTGACAAGTGTTGGAGACAAGAAGAACAGCCTACTGTAGTGGAAAAGAGCACTGGAATAAGAGTTGGGAAGTCTGAGTTCAAATCCTGGCTGTCTCACTAATTAGCTGGGTGAACTTTAGGCAGTCACTTCCCTTCTCTGGAACTTAATTTTCTTATCTGAAGAATAAGGGTGTTGGATTGGATGACAGTCCTATGGAGGGTCTGTGTCCTGTGAGAAGGAGGAGGAGGATTGATATAAATGTGCTGGTTTAAAATTCTCAAGGATGTGTCCATTTCCTCTTGTCCAGTCTTGGGAATGGGGGTGTACTGCTGATTATCTGGGATAGGGAGAGATCTGAGAACATTTGGTTTTGAAACAGTATAGCAAGAATCTAGAACTAGAGAACTGGAAACAGCTCCTGTCCAGACCCTGCCTTGCTGAATCTCAACCCTCTGAATGAAGATGGCTGGAAGGAGCCAAGAGGACCAGGGGTCACATCTCATTTTTGGGAGCTGCAGGGAAAAAGAAGAGTCTTTATTTTTGAAACAGAAAATTGGGACCTGTTTCCCTGTTTTAGACTTGCCTCAGACTCAGGATGGAGAAAGAGAGTAGAAGGAGGGACAGTGGATAGGAGGGAGGGTGGAGGCTGGTGGCTAAAGCCCAAATTCATGACTCATTTTCCCCAAATCCATCTACCCACTTGTTTTGCCTAGAGCCCCTGCCTCTAGGGACTGCTTCTCTCCAACCAGCCAGCAGAGGGAGCCTCCAACATAGATATGTCACGTCCAGAGAATTGGAGTCTCTGGGAATTGTCCCTTGTACAGAAAATAACCTGTTTCTAAAGACCAGTCTCACAGGACAGCTGTTTCTGTCCTGTGGGGAGAAACTAACCCAGCAATAAAGAGGCTGGGGCTTGGGAGGTCTGAGCTGCAAGTAGACTAAAGCCAGTTGGGTGAGCTAAATCTTGCCCCAATAAATATGGCAAACCTCTGGGAGCTGAGGGCCAGCTGAGAACCCAAGATATAGGTTCTCTAGGATGGTATTAAGCCCAAGAGTGGCTGCTGTACGTCCAGCCTGAGCAAGATAGATAGATTCTGTCTTTAAAAAAGAACAAAAGAAAATTGACTTGTTTTGGGGGCAGGTAGCTAGGTAAATATTTATTATGTCTATTCCCCAAATTCACATGCTGCTCACCCACCAAGAAAAGGAAGGACAGAAGGCTACTCCTCCTCCTTCTTAGTCTTAGAAGATGGAGGAGAATCTGGGAGACATTGTTCTCATTGTGCCTCAGTGTCCCCAGCCTGGCTGCCATGTGACCTAAACTGTGTCATCAATTCTTTGCTTCTTCCTTTGTGGAATAGGGAGACCTCACCCCTCCACTCAGCTCCACCCTGCTCCTCCAGGGCCATGAGGCTGAGGGAGATTGGGATTCAGGGTGGAGGAGAGGGAAGGAGTCAGGCTTAGTCAAAGCTGGCTAACTCAGGTGATGATGTCCACTCCTTCACTTCCCCCCTCCCCCTCCAAGCAGGGAAGCGCTTGGGTCAATTGGTGAAAGAGTTTTAGGTTTCATCTTTATGACTTTTCTCCATTGCAGTCCTAAGGAAGGTGAAACTACAGTCTCCACCCCTCCCTCTAAGTCTAAGTGCTATTATTACCTTTTCCAGACAGCTCTTCCTTCGGTTCCCACGAAGAAACACTCATATCACCAAGGGAAAGCAGTCCTGATGGCATACTTATGTATAATGCTTTAAAGTGTACAAAGAGTTTTACATATACTATCACATTTGATCCTTACCATCACTCTGGGAGGAGGGTGCTATTATTATTCCCTTCTACAGCTGAGAAAACTGGAGTTGAGTTGCCACTGGGCAAGTTACAACCTCCCTCAGCCTGTTTTCTCAACTGTAGAATTCAAAATCATGTCTTTCTGATTCCAGGTTCAGCGCTATCCACTGTACTGCCTATTGCCTCATAATTTGGGGTGCTATATCTGAGTGTGTATGTGTTTGTGTCTTTGTCCATGAGTGTGTTCCATGTCACTGTTTCTCTTTCGTGGAATATTCAAGAGTGATAGTTTTGTTCACAGGAGTATGTATTTATTTGAGTGTTTGTGTCCAGGAGTGATTGCTTAGGTGACTATGTCTACATCTGTCTGTGGGTTCTGTATGTGAATGGGCAGCTTTGTACTTGGGGCTGTGAGTACATGTAGGAAGGCCCAGCTTTCAAGAATAAGGAGGCAATGGTCCCTGTAGTCTCTGCCTTGGCCCAATCATGTAAGGGTTAAATTCAGTTCTGGGCGTTTCCTTTTAAGAATGACATCCATCAATTGGAGAACATCCAGAGGATGACGTTTGGGACTCCCCCTCCCAAAAAAAGAGAAAGAGTAGTCTTGTGGGAAAGGGATTATATTATTCTATTTATCCTCAGTAGGCAGAACCAAAATAATAGGTAGAAGTTACCAAGAAGTAAATGTAGAATTGATGCCAGAAACCTGTTCCAAAAACTGTTTGAAAGTGGAGTAGGCTACCCTGGGAAGGGGCCATCCTTATAGGCTGGATGATAGATTCTTCTTTGGAGGTGGGCAGGGAGGGAGCCATTAGGAAATTTTTTTCAGGTATGGATTGCACAAGGTGATCATTGAGGTCTCTTCTAATTTTAAAATTCTGTGATTCTTGTATGCTTTATTTCTCTTGGGGAGGGTGGGGAAACATTGGCTAGGAGTTGGTAGTCGTTTTTTCTTCCAATCAGCCTTATCTCTAAGCTTTCTCTTCTGTCCATCAGTTGCTAGCCCAGTGGACAGTGGAAGCTGGCTGGAAGGAGGAGGTGGTTGCCATGCTGGGAGACATGACCCTACACTCTATTTTCTGTCTTACTCATCTTCCATTCCAGGGTAGCCAGTCCCTCCTACCCTCTCACTGACGCCTCAGTCTCTCCATTGCCTAGCCAGCTCCCCAAACCGGTGAGACGGAGTCCCATCCCAGCGTGGGCCCTCGGGGTGGCTCCCAGACTGTCTCCCCATCTTGCCCAGCCCTGGACTCTCTCACCTATTCATTCCTCCCTCCTCCCACCCACAAGCCCCTCCCTGTTCCTGGCCACATCTTTCTTTACCCAACTCCCCAGGATACTTCCCACCAATCTGTCAGGGCCTCAATTTGTCCACCTGTAGCATGAGAGAAAAGCCAGAGAGATGATTCAAAAGCAGCTGGAGACTGAAACCCCACAGGGGATCTGCTGGAACAGGAGGGATTCCCATGGGGTAGGGAGTGGTTGAGGAGAGAAAGAGAACAAGAAGTTTTCCGGCATTCTTTCTTTTCAGTTTATGTCACCATCTGGGAGGTTGAGTTTTCTTCTGGGGAAGGAGCCAGGGCCTGTGAGAGGATACTAAGTGGACTGACAGGATGTGTAGACAAAGTCCCCTTTGCAGCCAGAGGCAAGGAATTTAGGAAGGAAGGAAGGAAAGAAGGGGAGGAGGGGCCTCAACTCCTTGCAGTTTCCTCTGTACTCCTACTAGGACCCTGGGCTAGACAATAATTTCTTTACCACCAGAGGGAAAAATGTGTGGGCCCTTATAGTGAGTATTGAAAACAGAGAGAATCTGAATAACAAAGGGAAATTAGTGCCTTCTAGGTCTAAAACTTTGATTACAAGATCAAAGCCTCTCACAGAACCCTTCTGAGGATACTCTGTTCATCTGCCTTTAGTCAGAATGCTTCCTCACTAGACTGCATAGTGGATAGAACACTGGACTTGGTGTCAGAACACCCAAGCTCCAATCCTGCCTCATTCTCTTCTATGAGCTCTATGACCTTGGACAAGCCATTTTACTTCCCTTTTTTTGCCTCAGTTTCCTTCTTTGTAAAATGGGGATAGTAATAGCGCCTTCTTGTGAGGATTAAATGAAGTAATATTTGTAAGGCACTTTGAAAATTTTAAAGTACTATATAAATGCTAGTAGTTAGTATTATTATTATCTCTGATAGAGTTGTAAGGGAAGCAGCATTTAGGGCTGCAAGGGACTTTGAAGACAGTTTTATTCAATTTTTTTTTTTTCAAATCTAATTTTGATTTTTCCCATGGCTAGCAGGTTAGGGACTCCTCCAATAAAGTATTGGGACATATGCGGGGGCAGCGGTGGGGCAAGATAGGGAAGAGTTGCACTGGTTGTCTCTTTCCAATGGTCAGTGATCTGGCCTTGTGGGAGTGTGGGCTAGCTTTGGGGAAGACATGCTCATTTTTGGTGAAGGTGTTATTGATAGAACAGGAATTGACTTGATTTTCCTCCATGGTCTTTCCAATAGTGGAAGTAGAGGAACCAACAAAGGGAAATTCTATTCTAGAATTTGTGATAGAGAGGAAATCCAGACAATAGTCTCACCTGTATTTAGATTTTGGGAAGGCAGATTTCAAAGATTTCAGGGGAAAAATACCTAGGATTCCAATGGTCCAAAATGCTAGAGGAAGAGTTGGTCCAGGAAGGAGGCTCAAGAATAGAATCCTGCAGACACCAAAGGAAATAGTTCCAGTGAGGAAGAAAAATGGACTTTTTTGAAAAGATACACAGGAACGCCACCAATCAATTAATTTTTTTTTAAATAGATGGAACATGGAAAAGAAGATCAGTTAACAGAAAGTAAATCTGAATGTGTTCCAAGTTAGTAAAAATAGTGTCAAGAACGCTAAAGTTCAGAATGAGTAGAGGCTGGTGAAGGAAGGTGAGGACAACAAAAAAGAATTTTTAAAGCTAGAGAGAGAGAAAAATAATCATAGAGGAGAAAAAAATGTTTGCTCAGGGTAGATGGCATCTGCCATCTTGAATACTTATAACTTATAACTGACTGGAGAGAGAAGCCAGAGCTTCTTCATTTTAATTTTGCTTCTCTTTCTTCTGCCAAAGTGAATAGGAATCACAACAGAGATGATTGAGAAGATGCCCTAAAAAACAAAAGATAATAAGAGAAGAAGCTACCCTTGATGATTCAGAGTCACCTAGGCTAGATGAACAGTCATCCCAGGATACTGAAAGAACTGATTGTATGACTGAGCGAGTCACTTAAAGTCTGTGTCAGTGTCCTTATTTGTAAAATGGAAATCACATTAGCATCTACCTCCCAAGGTAACAAGGATAAGATGAAATCATTTATAAAGTGCTATATAAATGCTAGCTTTTTCTTCCTCTCCTCCTCCTCTTCCTTTTCCTTCTTTTCTGTTTTCCTTCTTTTCTTTCTCCCCGCCTTTTCTTTCTCCTCTTCCTCCTCTTGAAGAAGGGATGATGTCCTGATATTCAAAAAAAGGAAGTGAGCAGAGTCTGCACATTGTTGTCCAGTGAGCCTGACTTCATTTCCTGGTTTAGATGACTTAGCTATCAAATCAAATTTAAAGATGCCAAAAAACTGGGAGACAGGTGACAAAGTCAGGATTCAAAAGACTCTTAACAGTCTAGACTATTGGGCTGAATCTAATAAAATAGCATTCCATAGGGATAAATATAAAGTTTTACATTTGGGTACAAAAAAATCAACTTCTTAAGTTCAAGATGGGGAAGGAATGAATGAAGCGTTTATTGGGCTCTTAATATATGCAAAGCGCTGAGCTAAGTGTTGGGGATACAAACAGAAAAGTAAGATAGTCTCTCTCTCAAGGAGCTCCCATTTCTATGGAGGAGGTAACACACAAGAAAGATCTCTGCTTCCAGTCAGATGGAAAAATCTCATGGTCCTTAGGATGCAGTAGCAAAGCAGTTAATAAGGACTCTTTTTTAAGGTCATTTTCACTGATAAAATCTTATCAGTTTCTGATATTAGATCTGAGAGTGCTAAAGACTGGTGATGAGAAATTTTTTTATTGGGTATTCAATAAATGGAATTGGAGAAGCTAGGTGGCTAGCTAGTCTTGGAGTCAGGGGCTCCTGAATTCAAAGTCATACTAGCAGTGTGATCCTGGACAAGTCACATTGCTGTTATCTTTCACATAAAACACAATGATCAATAAATGGGGCTGTCTTAGCTGCAGGAGCAGTTGCCAGGTCCATCTCCACAGGGACTGCTTCCCAGAATGAATGGGGAGCTGGAAGTGTGGCTGTTTCCAAAGTTTTCAGGTTCAGGATGGATGACTGATGGAAACCTGGTCCTATAGGTCTCTATCTTGTCTCTATCAGTGGCTGAGGGGAGATGATAGTGGTAGTGATAGCCTGCTTTGTCTTTCACATGATGTCTCCCGTCTTTCCCCCAGGGAAATGGGAATGGATAGACAAAAGTAAAAGTAGACAGCAGAGTAATTTTGAGAAAGAACTAGAGTTATTAGTAGAATGCAAGTTTAATTCGAATATGATCTAGAAACCAAATTCAGTGTTGGGCTATATTGAAAGGTATAGCTTCCAAGAATAGGGAAGTGATAACCACACTTTACAGTACGTACTGATCAGATCTTCTCTAAAGTATTGGTCAGTTCTATGTATATCACAGTATAAGAGGGGCATTGATAATATTAGCCAGCACTTATATAATACTTTTTTTTTTTTTTTTTTTTTTTGCTGAGGCAACTGGGGTTAAGTGACTTGCCCAGGGTCACACAGCTAGGAAGTGTTAAGTGTCTGAGGCCAGATTTGAACTCAGGTCCTCCTGACTTCAGGGTTGATACTCTATCCACTGCCCCACCTGGCTGCCCCACTTATATAGTACTTTATAAATATTTTTTTCATAGGGGCAGGTAGGTGGCAGAGCAGATAGAGCATTAATCTTGAAGTCAGAAGGATCTGATTTCAAGTCTAGCCTCAGGTACTAGAGGGACCAACAAAGGGAAATTCTATTTGATTTTTACTAACAAGGAGAAATTGATTGTTGGAAAGTGACTGTGGCCTTCCAAAATTTGTGATGGAGAGGAAACCCAGGCAATAGTCTCACCTGTGTCCTAGATTTTGGGAAAGCAGATTTCAAAGGATTTAGGGGAAAGATGCCTAGGATTCCAGTGGTCCAAAATGCTAAAGGAGGAGTAAGGATGCTCAAGAATGGAATTCTGAAGACACCAAAGGAAACCGTTCCAGTGAGGAAGTATGACCCTGGACAAGTCATTTAACCCTGATTTCCTCCAATAAATAGATACAAACTCATTTTATCCTTATGGCAGCCCTGGAAAGGTATATATCATTATTATACCCATTTTACAAATACTGAGGCAAGCAGATTTGGGTGACTTGCTCAGAGTTACACAACTAGTAAGTCTGTGAGGCTGAACCTGAACGAAGATTTTCCCTCTAACCATGGCATGACTAATCTGGAGTGTCCTGAAGAAAGAAACCAGGATGGATGGTATAAAGGTTCTTGAGACCATAAAGATTGATTGAAGGAACTGATAATTTTAACCTGAGAAGATACTTAGGAGAAATGATAGTTGTGTTTAAGTATTTGAAGAAAGATTAAATTTGTTCTGTTTGTCAGAACCGGGAGCCAGGAGTGGCAAAAAGGCCAATACAGCCTTTATGTAACAATTTGATGTACCTAAAAATAGAAAAGGCTGCCTTGAGTAGTGGTAGGTTCCCTTTCCTTGGAGACCAGATGTGTGTTTGTTGGGTACGAATGGTTGAGCTAGATAGCCACTGAGGTTTCTACCAAATAATTCTAAAATTTGTTCCAGTTAAGGCAGATCTGGGGTACAAGATAATTGATCCCTTTACTTTTACGAAGCTCTCTGCTGTACCTACCTCTTACTTCTTTCATAGCTCTTCTTTCCTGGAGAAATGGAACCAACATGATCTCATCAACACTCTCAGAAAACCCCTGAGGGGCAGGGAAGAGGTGATTAGCCTCATTTTGAGAACATACAAACCTGAGGCCCAGGGAAAGGATAGGGATGAACCTATAGGACCAGGTTCCCATCAGTCATCCATCCTAGACAGCCCCACCCTGCCCAATGATCAGGCTCCTTGATGGCACAGGGATTGGTATGTCTTGGGAGGCAGGGAGAATCAGGGCACTCACCCCATGCTCAACATGAACCCCTGGTTCTGCTTGTTGGCTAAGTCACCCCATAATCACTGCCTTACCTGGATTCCAACTGGCGCCTTAGTACCCACCCATATCTCATCTATTCTGATCTACAAGCAGCCCCAAGGAGTGGGGATGGCCTCTAATTCCCATTATTCAGGCAGAGAAATTGAGGTGGGGGTAGATGTGTATCTTTTTAATCACCTTCTCATCTCTTTTGGTCCCTCAAAACACACTTTCTCTTCTTTTTTTCTTATTGAGCCTATGTCTAAAACAGAAACCATTATTTTTTCCTAACCAAATTCTTCCTTCTACTAAACTTCCCACTTCTATTGAGGGCAACATTAGCCTTTCAGATTCATAACTTTAAAATCATACTCTAATCAACCAAATCATTTCTAATGGAGCAGTAATGAACTGAACTAGCTATGCCCAGAAAAAGAACTCTGGGAGATGACTAAAAACCATTACATTGAATTCCCGCCATCTAGGGGAGGGGGTGGGGGGGTAAGAGGTGAAAAATTGGAACAAGAGGTTTGGCAGTTGTTAATGCTGTAAAGTTACCCATGTATATATCCTGTAAATAAAAGGCTATTAAATAAAAAAAAATCATACTCTATTCTTCCCTTTTCTTGATAGTTCAGACCCAATCAGTTGCCAAGACTTATTGATTTTACCATCACAATATATCTCAAATCTATTATCCATTCACAAGCCTACCAACTATATTCGGTAACTTTCATTACCTTTCACCTGAACTATTGCAATAGTCTTCTAATTGGTCTCCTTGCCTTTTCCTCCTCTCCAATCCAACCTCCTTACAACTGCCAAAGCAATCTTTTAAAATGAGTCTGATCATGTTATTCCTCTACCCAAGAAGATCTCTCTCTATAAAAATACAGTCTTTGGCTTTTAAAAACTTTTATAAGCTGGCTCTAGCTTGCCTTTTCAGGCTTAATGAACATTACTCTTCTTCACACAATCTATATTCCAGCCAAAATGTTCTGCTTGCTATTTCATCTCCCACTTCCATGTCTTTGTCCAGGGCATTTTTCATCCCCGTATTGCCCTCCCTTTTCAGCTCTATCTCTCCTGGTTTCCTTTAAAGCTCAGTTCAAGAGCTACCTTCTTTCCTGAGACCTATCTTGAGACTTTCAGTTATGAATGCCCTCTGTCTGGAATTTACTTTGCAAATAGTTTGTATTTAATTGTTTTTATACATATTTTCTCTTCTAATAAAGTACAAGCTGCTTGAGGGCAGGGATTGTTTGTTTTATTTTTATCTTTTCATCCTCAGCTTCTAGCATGGTGCCTGGCACATAGCAGGTAATAATAAATGCTTGCTGAATTAAATTTAATCAGTATGTGTTTGCAGCACTCATTTCATCCTGCAAAATCAGCTAGATAAGGAGATGAAGGGGATATATAGGCATCTTTTTTTCTACTCATTTTAGTAATAATATAGGATGCTGTGCTGTGAGATCAGGTGGCAAGATTTTGGGGAACATATTTCCATTGATTCATGGAGACCTTCCTGGAGAAGATAGCTGGGAAGAATCTAGGTATAGAGAAAAAAAAAAAAGCATGGTGGTAGTAGTGTCCAGTCTGTTCTCCAATGTTTATGCCATCCTTGATACCCCAGTACTCTTCCTCATCTACCAAACCCATGCTTCAGCTCTCTCCCCAACATTCACACTAATCCAACCCCCTCCAACCTCTCTGACCCTCTTGCATTTCCTCTCCCCTCACTCGGATTACTAGTAGTCAGCTGGGATGATCAATTATCAATGAGTTGTAGGCTGTTCCTTTAACTGGAGGCTAATGTGCTGATGAAATATTCAGGGATCTTAGTTCCCGATTCCCACTGCTCCCCTAATGTGGGTGGTGGTGATGGGGGGGGGGGGTTGCCAATGCTTTCCAAGGCTAAAAACTGACAAGTCTCTAAATTGGAGTCTTTGCCCCAGGGGATAATCTACAGGAAGGTTGTTTGTTTGTACTAAGGAAAAAGAAGGCAGAGGTCCTGGAATGAGGATGAGACAACGGGAGAGTGAAGAGCAGGGTGGTAGTGGTGGCTAAAAGTCTTGTTGCTTCATTGATCTCTCCAGTCTAGGGTAGTCATCTGTGCTGATTACAGGGAGTATGAGATGGAAATGGTTATTGATTTACAGTGGAGTCCCTGAAGGTAGCAGAGACAATCATGAAAAATCCCTGCCTTCCTCCCGCCCCTTCCAACTCTGGTTTTTCTTCTAAGAGCAGATTTTTTCAGAGGTCTCAACTAAGTCATCTCACTGCAATGATATTAGCAGCCTGAATTGATTTTGTACTTTATAGTTTGCAAAATAATCTTCTCATAACAATACCATGAGCTTGCATTATTAGCTCTTATTATGACCAAGTATTATTAGCTTTGTTTTACACATGAGAAAACTGAGGCCGTGTATTACCTGTAATTATGGAGCTCATATGGAACAGAGCTTGAATCCAGGGCTTCAGATCTAAAACTTTATTTTTTCCACACAGTCTCTTAAATCTCATATCAGCTCTATAATCATTTTGCTCTTAGCCTAAATCTCATAGTCAGAACCATGAGTGTATGCTCGTCTAACATGGGGTTAGTGTCTCCCCCAGGGAGAAAGAACTTTTTTTTTTCTCTTTAAAGTCTTTTTTCTCTTTAAACATGCTTTTATTGATTTATTTTGCTTAGGTATTATCAACATGTTTCAAAATGTCCCTCTTCCCTTTTTCCCCCCAGAATTGCTCCACTTTTGATGAACTGTGTGACCTTAAATAGATCCTATCTTGTCTTGAAGACCATTTTTTCCTACATTTCTTTGTATCCCCAGCTCTTAGTATAATACATAAGAGGCGATTAATAAACGTCTATTGATTGGCTAGAAAATAAGAAGAATTAGCTGATGCTATGATTCTTCCTTGAAAGTCTCTGGAAGCCTCTGGGAAGTTGTTTTGGGGTTGGATGATGGGTGGAATGCTGAATCTCTTCCCCTTTTGGAACACCAATGTATATATGGAGGAATAAGAGGAGACAAGCAATGGATGTCAACTGGTGACACAGGTGCATGTTAGGACAGGCCTCTTCCCCTGCCTTGCCCAGCTTTGGGTTCTGGTGGGAAGGTGGGGCAGGTGGGGTGGGTGGGGCAACTGCTGTGTCAGCTAGAGAAGTGAGACTAGAAGCAAGTTTAAGGAGCTTGTGTTGTTTCCACCTGCACCCCCCCCCTACAGTTCCGCTCCCCCACCCCCACTATGAGAACCACTTAGGTGTGTCAAATTTCCAGAAACTTGGTGGGGGGGTGGTAATCCTAGGATAACAAACCATTACATATTGACCAGCTTTAGGGGGAAAATTTTTGATCCTGAACGAGATTTCCCCAACAAGAGACTTCCAGGGATTTTGTGTTAATAATAAAAGACCGTCTCAGGGTATCTGGTAAGTGTCTTGAGCACAAATGTCTCTGGGATTTTGTACTAATATCCATGAACCTTCCAGATCCATCCCTTCCCTCTAAGTCTGTATCTTCCCTTTCTCCTTCCCCTCCCCCTGTCTTCTTTGTCTTTCTGTTTTCCCTCTAACATTCCATTTCCACCCACATTTTTCACAGTGAAGTGTTTCTGGAATCACAGTTGTAATTAAGTACCCTCCCCAGTGTGGATCAGGCACACCTCTTCTTCAGTCTCAGGCTATTGGGCAGTGAGACCTAAAGCCAGACCATGGTTCCTTTTTTTCTCACGCCTTGCCTTGCCTTGAATTCCTTCACAATTCAGAACACAAATCTTTTTTTTTTTTTTTTTTTTTTTAAATCTCTAAACAAGAGGTGTTAGTTGCTTAGGAAGTAATTTCTCCCCACTTCTGCATTACATAGCCCCTTCCCCAGCTATGCTGAAGCATAAAAAATTACAGAAACTTCTGGTTTCTCTCTCTTACCCTTGTTCTGGTGTCTTTCATCATGACCATTAGGGAAGAAGGTTTTAGTTATCTAATCCCATTTCTTTTGATAGTCATTTACTATGTAGTTAATCAGGAACCAGCCTAATTTAACAGCCCAAAGTTGGGAGTCATCAGATTAATCTCCCCTAGGTAGTTTGTTTTTTTTTTTTTTTTTGCTTTTTAAAAAATTCTGAACATTCTTTAAGCCTGAGTTGAGTTAGAATAAAATGGTGTGTGTGTGTGTGTATAAATATATGTTTTCCTGTCTGTGAATATCTCTTCATGAGTCTATGGGTATGGAACTTTATGAGTTTGTGAATGTATTGATTTCTGTGTGGATGGGAAAGTGAGTATAATTGTATATCTGTATATGGGTATCTGTTCCTATGAGCGTACAAGGTATGTGTGTATTTAAGTGTGTGGGTGGAGTGGAGAGGGGGTTCAAATAGCAAACAGAAGCTTCAATGCCTTATATGGCCAGAGGCCTCAAATAAAGAGGAGGAGAGAGAGGGGGGAAGATAAAAAAGAGAAGGGGAGCCTATTTCTTTTCTGGTATAATGTCTGCCTGAAGCTCCCTGGACTTCATTAGATAGAGTGAGGAGAGCTTCCTCTATTACTTCCACAGAAGCTCACTGTCTCCAGACGATATTTTTACCTGTTTCCCTTCTTCCATAGTATTTCCTGTCACTCTTTGGGCACCTCTGTTTTCCAGCTATTTTTGTCTTCTTGGGGTTGACTCTTTTTTATGAATTAGCCTCAGATGGGAACCCTTTTCTCCCACTCCAAATATTGAAGCCCTAGAAAGCTGAAGTGAATTAATCCTTTGAGGGCTAATGTCTGAGCAGTCACAGAAGTCTGGACAAGAGGAAATGGATTTAAACCACAAAGGAAATTTAGGTTCAAAACAAAACAAAACAAAACAAAAACTTTCCACATGTCACTAGCATAATTGCACTTTTTCCTAAGGGAATTAGGGAATTTTGTTTTTCCCAAAAGGAGAATTCCCTGACTGTCTTGGTTTAGAAGCACAGAAATGGATGACTTGGTGGCTGTTTCATCTTCCCCAAGGTTAGTCTGTGGCAGAGAGAGAGAGAGACAGAGAGAGAGAGAGAGAGAGAGAGATTTGAAAATTAGGTTAAATTTCAGACACTTAACATTTCCTAGCTTGTGATCCTTGGCAAGTCACTTAACCCCAATTGCCTCAACCAAAAAAAAAAAGGCAAGAAAATGAGGATAAACCCACCATATTGACAGAAAGATAATGATGATCTCCAAGCTTTCTAACAGAAATCTAATTTGGGGATGTAGGAGAAAGGCAATGTTTCTACATGAGAAATAGGGAAAAGAGACCCTTCTTATTCCAGCTTCTGGGTCTTCTCTTTGCAACCATTGCTTCTAATTCCATCCATAGTAACATCCTATGCTTTTTAGTTAGGAGCTGACAAGTTGGAACACGATGTGGGGTGAGACACCCTTGAAATATTGTTGGGGAGAAAGGCACACACACAGTGTTCTATTCACTCCATTCAAAGGTGTTTTGTTTTTCTCTCTTGCTCCTGATACATTCCCCCTTCCCTCGTTCTTCACCAGACCAAGTCAGACTAATCTTCTTCTTATTAAGTGGGTCATGTGGAAAAAAAGGAGAAATAAAGTAAGATCAGAGACCAAGTAGGGGTTTGGGTAAGAACCAGGACACAGAGTGGGTGTTGCCTTCAAGAAGGCGAACCCAAGCAGCAATAGGGGAAAGAGTCCTATTCTCCAACTGAAAAAGTTGTCCTGAAGCAGACTGGGCAGCAGAAGCATTTAGAGATGAAAATCCCCAATGAGGGAGCCAGACAGGCCGAGGGCAAGGAGAGCAGAGGAGAGAGAAGGTTATCTGCTTGGCGAGACTGCCGAGTCCTTCCTGCCTTCCCCCACCTGTTATCACCTCCAGGAAGACCTCCTGGACGGGGTTAGAATGTTTGGTTACCCACTGCGGGCTGGGTTGGAAGGGCCCACTGTGTGCGACAGGAGGTTGAACTCACAGTGAGCCCTTTAAAAAACATCCTTTCAGTAAATGTCCCCAAAAAGAAAGGCCATGTTTTTTTTTTTTTCCTCTCCAGATCTCAGGGCCACCGTTCATTCTCATTCTCTCTCCTCACTCCCTCTTTCTCCCGCTCCCGCGGGTTTTCTTTAGCCTCACAGGCTAGTTTCTTCCATTATCCCATCCGAGGCCATCGAACTTCCATTCAAATCCTCTTTTCCCTCAATCCCAGGTCTTTGCAACCTGATGCCTGTTTTTTGGTACCCGGTGAATAATCCCCTTAAGGGAATTATTCCCAGATGCTGAGCTGGTTAGGCGTCTACCCAGACACTCGGCTTCCCTACCCTAGAGCCGCCCTCCAGAATCACCTGTAGGACAGGTATGGGGGGAGGGGGTGAAAGTGGGAGTGGGTTCTACCTGGTGGAGACCATGGGTGGGGCAAGACACACCTCAACCACCTCATTGGCTTCTCCTCGAGTCTTACTGACAGCGTCTCAGCCATTCATGAGGCAGTATTCCTGCTCCATCCAATAGACGCGGAATTGGGATCGGACCTCGAGCTGGGGTCGGGCCCCGGAGCCGACTGGCAGGGCACGAGGCCAATGGAGAGGCCGTAAACACAGGCGGCCCGAGAGGCGGTCTCGGAGCTCGGCTCCGCCCCCCCGTTGGACGGGCGGGCCGGGAGGCGAGTGAGAGCGCGGCGGAGGGTGGGCGTAGCCCCGGGGGCGGGGCTCCAAGGGGGAGCCCGAGGCGTGGCTTGGCTGTCAGGTCTCTTCTCCTTTTGTTCGTTTAGGGAGTTGCAGCCGCGGCCAGAGTCCGGAGCAGCCGCCGCCCGAGAGGAGCCGATCCCCGGATCCAGCCGCAGCCCGGCCCCAGCCCTGCCCGCTGCCCCGAGCCCCAGCCGCAGCCCGGACCCCGGCTACGAGCGCAGGTGAGGGGCGCGCTCTCGGGTGCGGGCGCCCGGAGGGGCGGGTCCGCCGAGGTGACATTCGCAGGCGGAGGGGAAGGGGGCGCCCAGGGAGGGGGCTGAGGGAGGCTGGCCGGTCCGGCGGCGGGAGCAGGCGCCCGCTTACCGGGAGAGGAGGGGGCGGCTCTTCGGGAGCTCCGAGCCTCGCGAGGGGGCGGCGCACGGGGGCGCAGCCGGGCTGGCGGAACTTCGCTTGGGCAGAGGATGGACGTCTGAGGGGTCAGGCCGGTCACTCCCGAGGGGAGGGGGGGGAGCGCCCAGCTGGGTGGGGCTGGAGATGGGGAGCCAGAGGCTGAGGGGAGGGAGGTCGCTGGCCATTTTAGGGGGGCTGGGGAAGGGCTTTGACCGTGTTCCGGAAGAGTCCGCGCTGCCTGGGACCTGGAGCGGGGTACGGTGCCGGGCAGGGTCCCGTCTGGCTCGAGCACTGCCCTGCCTGGCAGCGGCTTCCGCGGACCGGAGTGCAGGGGGACACTTTGGCCTCATTCCGCGTAGTGAGCACATCGCGCGTTCTCTCGCTGGGTGTCCAGCTGCGAATTTACAGTGGAGGAAACTTGCAGCCGGGCTGCACTCCCCGTCCCCCCCCTCCCCCCCTCCCCCTCCCCCCCAGGCCTGGGCGGGGCCCTATTGTCTGGGCCCAGATTTCGGCGCGGGGGGGTCAGGGCTCCGGCCTCGCAGGCGGGACCTCCGTTCCTGGTTTGCTGAGCAGGTGAATTTGTCGTTAGACACGCATTTGGCGCTGGCCATGCCCTGCGAGGAAACAGCCGAGTCCCCGATTTTCTTCTCCGCAGGGTGTTTGAGTTTTGGGAGGGGCGAGAGTGGGGGGCTTGTTTTATTTTAGGGTGTATGACCTTGTTGAGACTTGGGGAGGGCTCCTGGGAGGAGGTGGTTTATGGAGGGTCAGGAGGCAGCAGTAAGTTACCTGGTCTTCTTGCTGCCTCCTCTGAGTAGAGAACGCCTGCTTCAGATACTTCCTTTCATAGATTCTTTTGTAACTAGCTTCCGAAGGGTGATGTGGACCTCGGTTTACTCAGCTGTAAAATGGGAACACACTTGCCTCAAAGGGTTGTGAGGGCCACACGAGATATTTGCCAAGTGTTTAGCACAGTATCACATCGTAGGGCTATATACACGGTTTCCTCTACCCTCACCCTGTCTTCCCTCTGTCCTTTTTTCCTCTTTCCCTCCTGCCCTTCCATTCATCTTTCATTGTGGAAAATTCACCTGACAATAAACTCTTTCTTTCTTTCTCTTTCTTTCTTTCTTTCTTTCTTTCTTTCTTTCTTTCTTTCTTTCTTTCTTTCTTTCTTTCTTTCTTTCTTTCTTTCTTTCTTTCTTCCTTTCTTCCTTTCTTCCTTTCTTCCTTTCTTCCTTTCTTCCTTCCTTCCTTCCTTCCTTCCTTCCTTCCTTCCTTCCTTCCTTCCTTCCTTCCTTCCTTCCTTTCTTATAATAAACTTTCTTGTTGTTCAGTCCTGTCTGACTCTTCTGTGAACCCATTTGTGGTTTTGCTGGCAAAGATAGTGGAGTGGTTTGCCATTTCCTGCTTCGGCTTATTTGACAGGTGAGGAAACTGAGGGTTTTCCAAATTGTGTTAAATAAATTCTCCAGAATCACACAGCTAATAAATGTCCAAGGCTGGATTTGGACTCAGAATCCTCCTGACTCCAGGCCCAGGGCTCTATCCCCTGTGCCACCTAGCTTCTCCAATAAACTTCCTAGAAGGAGGGTGGCTGTCATAGAATCATAGATCTAGAGGGCCACAAAGTTTAGCTCCTTACTTCTCCTCAAGAGCTTCTTAACTCTGAATATATCTAGAGCTCAGAGTTGATCCTTTCTAATCTTATCCTTTTCCCTCCCCATCTCTATTCCCTGAAGATAGAGGGACCCCACTTGCATTTTCTTTCCGTATCTGGGGGCATCCCTCTGCACCCCTCTTTCTTTTCCCCAATTTAGGCAAAGCCTTTGTCGCCTTCTGTATTAACTGCCACCAGTCCAGAGTAAGAGATTGAGCTAGAAAAAAATCTGTGTAGGAGATTCAATTATCATTCATTCTTACTCATCTTCTACCCTTTCCCATTCCCTGGGTTAATTAGCTACCTTTTAATTGAGGAAGAAGCTAGCAGCAAGCAGTAGGGCTTGATTTTCACTTAATTACAAAATTAAGAAGTTTGCTGAAGCTTATCTACTGTAGATATAGTTAGGATCTGGGCCTTTTGAGTGCTCCTTGAACAAATCATAGGGTCAGAAAATTTTTATAGCCGGAAAGATCTTCATTTAGCCTAGGTCCTTGTTGAGACATGGTTAGGGCTGGTAGTTTCTGGTCCACAAGGAAGAAATGGAAGAAAGTTTTGATTTTTTGATTCGATTGCTTGGGTCTTGACCAGGAAATATAGCTCACATTTAAACTCAGGTTTATAAAACACTCTTCTCAATATGACCCTGTAAGGCAAGGAATGCCAATACTATCGTGCCCATTTTAGAGATGATAAAATGGAGATTGGGAGAGATGAAAGTGACTGGTCAAGGATCACAAGGCTAGAAGGTTGTTCTGGAGAAGGAGAAAGAGGGCTAGATTTGGAATCAGTGCACCTGAGTCTGATTCACTCTTTGGCAAACCATTTTGGTTCTCTCAATCTCAGTTTCCTCATGGGGTGGGGGGAGGAAAAAAAGACCTCTAAGATATTTTCTAACCCTACTTTGTCAGAGATGGGATTTGAACTGAGGTCCCCTGACTCTGTATTTCAGTACTTGTCCCCCTCTGAAATCCTGTTTCCTCTTCCCTTTTGCTCTTGTGTTGTTTTTTAATCATGTCCGACTCTTCATGACCCATTTGGAGTTTTCTTGGCAGAGATACTGGGCTGCTGTGCCATTTCTTTTTCTAGCTCATTTAATAGATGAGAATACTGAGGGGAACAGGATTAAACTGACTTGGGCAGGGTAACATAGCTGAGATGTGTCTGAGGCTAGATTTGCACTGGGAGATGGGACTTCCTTGCCCCAAGCCTGGCAACTTTATCCACTTTATCACCCAGCTGCCTCCTTCTTTCCTCCTTCCCCCTCTCCCCCCTTTATCTCCTAGAGATTTGAATTTACAGGATTTATCAGTCAGACCTCATTTTTTTCCTATTAGTCCAGGCATTTCCAAGACCTGCCTCATCTGTGTTCAGCCTTAGCCCTAGGAATGAAGAGGTCAAGAGAAAGCTTGGAACACTAGTAGAAATGCTCTGAATCTAATTCCTTTGCTGTGGCAGCTTCTGCTGGTGTGAAGGTGGGGGCAGGGAAGGAATAGTACTGTATGGTTTGTACCAAAGCCAAGGAGGAGGGGAAATGACATGGTAATTGCATTAACTCAATGATTAGTTTAGCTAATCTGGTTTGTGGCTGAGTTGAAGATTGTACTGAATAAGAATTGCTCTGTACTTGCCTGAGAAAACCAGTTTTTGCTGGGGGAAGAAGGAGAGTATATTAAAGAAAGAAGAAAAAATATTGAATTTTGTGGATTTTGCCTGAGGTCTGTTCCAATTTAGGTGAAAGGGAATCCTGATCCTGTTATTCTCCTTACCCCAATGAATGCTCAGCCCCAGCCTATCCCCAAAATTCAGTTTTTGTCTTCAGTGCCTTGCATTCCGAGGAGAAAAGGGAGATAAAAGAATGAGGAATAAAAGTATCCAGGGTTGGAGACTTCTCTGCAGGACCCCTCTTTGTCCCCTCCCTTGGGAGATTGGAGTTTGAGGGCCAGATAGGACTTCTGCAGAGTCCTGAATAGCTTTAGGGGAGAAGTTAATCTTTACTAAGAAGATTTTTTTTTTTTTTTAACTCCCTGGGAATTCCCTTCCCTAAATTTTTTCCTCTCTCTCTAAATTTGCCTTCCCCAAGTTTCCAGAGGCTCATATCTATTTGGGTGGAGAGAAGATAAATTAAGAGGTGATTGTAAAGGGGAACAGGGTTGGCAGGAGGGAGAGAGAATTCTTTGAAGCCATAATTGACTCACCTTTACATTCTCTGCGGTCTGGAGAGAGGAGCTCACTCTAGTGGCTAGGTATTCTGATTGTGGGGGTGGGGTTAAATAGGTCTCTCCGAGACCAGTAGGTTGTGGGAATATAATGGGGGGTGGAGTGGGGTAGAGGAAGGTCAGAATTCCAGATAGGGAGGCCCCTGGAAGGAGGGGCTTGTGGGTAAAGCTACTAAGCACCAGGAATGCCTGGCTCCAGCTGGTTGGACTGATCTAGTCTTGTGGATGATATGGAAAGTGAAATACTTTGCTTTGTCCTGGGATAGAACCAAGTTAAAAAAGGAAAGCGGATACATAAAAACAAAGAGAAAAAACCCAAACATCTGGTAAAAGATTCCCCCCATCTTAGATCTTTGAATCTTCCTTCTGAGGTGGAGAGAAGAATATCTGAAAACCAAACTGGAGGAACTTTAATTAGCTATGTCCAGCTTCTGATTGGGAGAAATCTATGGGTTAATCTAGCCATTTCCCTGCCATTGGGTGGTATGGCCCCTCCCTCAGATCAATGGAAAAGGTTTCTTTGTCTTTTCTGTCCTAGGTAGGGCAACTGAGTAGCCAAGAGGAACAGGGATTCAAGAGTCATGGTAGCCAGTCTGACGCTCTTTGAGAACTGTCTACATTCTACTGGTGGCTCCAGAGGGACTCTGCTTTAATACTGCTAGACCTTGGGCTCAAGTTGCCTCATCAGTAAAGTGGATTAGGTTGATTTAGATAACTCTGAGGGTGCCTTCTGAGGTCCCTAAAATTGTAAGCCTGTGATTTAGAGGGCCTGGGAATGGGGGAAGGAATACAAAGGTTTGCCATATAGCTATCTGAATTTCTGCGGTCTGTGCGGAAGGCAGGAAAAGGTCAGAGTTCTGGTCACTAAGGGAGTTGGGGTCAAGCCCGCCTTTTGTCATTCTTTCTCTAATTCCTCAACAATCCAATCCCTTGTAATAAAATAAAATAAAATAAATGAATTGGGCCACTGGTGTTGGGATGGGGAAGGCAGCTTTGGCTAGGCAACCTGAGTAATGAGCCTTTAACTAATCAAGTCACTGTGTTTGGGTCTTTTTGCTTGTGGTTTAGTCCATTTTTCATCTTTTCCTTTCCTCTCAGATTTAATTTTTTTAAAAGGAGACTCTATTCTCATTTCTTTCTGACCCATCTCAAGGCTAAAATAAGCTGGGAAATATCAGGGTGGTTCTAAGACCTGATCCTGGAGAAGAGATTTGATAAGAGGGGAAAAAATGAGGGTCAAGTTCAGACTTCCAAGCATATGAATAATTGTCAAACCGTCTGTCACCATTGAAGATATAGAAGAGAAATGGACTGCAACTATTGAAGGAGAAATGATTAAATAAGTTAGGTAGGGAAAAAAAAAATAACTAAGACGGGATTAGACTAGACTAAAATTTTTTCTCACATAATCCTTGCCTTTCCTGACTTCTTGTAAGCTAACTAAAATTCCATTTTCTATAGGAAGCTTTTTGTGTTCTCTCTTAATTTTGGTGCATTCACTCTCCTAATTACTTGCTTTTTATCCTTTTTACTTGTTTGTATTTGCTCATTGATTCTCACTTGCCTCTTAATTCTAGTGCTTGGGACATAGTAGGTGCCCAATAAATGTTTATTGACTGGAGACATTGGAATGGTTTATAAATATGTGAAGGGCACTGATGATAGTGAATAAGAAGGTCTAGGATTGACTTTCTTTCTGAATGGGATATTGGGCAACCGTAGGGAAGAGGAGTTCTCTTTGTGTGGGGAAGGAAGATAACCAAAATCTTGGAGATGGTGTTTGATGTTTGCACCAGTGACTTGAGAATTTTTTGGTGACTTCAGTTAACAAATATTAATTATATTTATATTATAACTATTATATTTATTAACTGCCTACTATGTGCTAGGCATATAGGCCCTAGGTCCTGGACATACAAAGATTTGTCCGAAAGTGTATAAGAACACCTGTCACCTGTTAGATGAATGGGAAAGAGCCATCTATACTGTCACAGAAAACTATCTTATCCACTTTTATTGGGGATGGAGCTGATGGTACTAATCTCTGACAGTTCTCTAGGCAGGGCCTGATGAGAAGGCTGAATGTCTACTGTTGGTTTTGTCCAGTCGGACAGTCTTATACTTTGGGTTCCTTGATTTGGGACAGAAGAGGATTTTTCTGTAGCTTAGATTAAATATCCTTCTGCTTCTCCCACCATGGATTCAACTAACTCTTGAGTCTTCATGGTTAGCAGGTCTGGATAATTGAAAATAAACATGGAAAAATCTATCAATATCATTTTAATTGTGATTTTTACACTAAACTTTCCTTGTCTTAACCAGCCTGCCCATTTTGAGGAGCTGTTACTAAGAAACAATAATAGCTAATGTTTTCTACTTTGTTCTATTTATTCCTCCATTCTTATTCCAAGGAATGAGCCCCAAAGGGTCACTAGATTGAGAATGAGTGAGTGAACAGTCAGTAGTCCTGAATAAACCATATCCCATACAGAAATAAAGATGACATTTTCTGTACTTTATAAAGAGATATGTAAAGCAATTTCCCATGTGTATCATATTCAGTTAGTATGGAAAACTGGAAGTAAATATGATTTTGTCAGTGGAGTGCCTTTAATGGAGCAGACAGATTTCCCTGGAGAATTGAGTAGTTTTAGCAATGGGCATTTCTGTCTCCTTCGAATCCCCTTCATTTTTTTCCCTCCTGGTTTATTTGCTTTGGGAGCAAGCCAAAAGGGAAAAAAACAACAAATAGGCAGCTGTGTCCGGCTTGGAACTGGGACCATCCCACAGTCCTCAGCTTATCCCTAGGCGCCAGCTTGGGCCAGACATCTTTCACTATTGAAGCTGGACATGAAGAGAGTTTTTCCTTTGAAGATTCAAGATGTGCCTTCACCCCATCCAATAACTGGGAGCTCTTATTGTGCAGGAGGATGGAGATGCCAAGGAAGGAGGAGACAGTATCTCCACCCTTTGGAGAGCTCCCAGTCTGACAGGAAGATAGGATACACAAAGGAAGCAGATATGTTTTGGAGTCTGAATATCAGGGGCCCTGGTTAAGTACAGGAAGAGCTACAGACTAGAGGCTAACTGCTAATGGGTGAAGTCAGTTGGTGTCTCTGTTGAATTCAATCTCCCTTACAGTGATCGGACTGCTCTGTCAGGAATGTCCACCCATCTGGGGAATGTCCACCATCTTTGTGATCTTGGAATGGCATGGCTTCAGGAGATGACCCAGTAGCACATGCATGTAGACAACCTGAAAAGGTTAGATCCCAGCTGCCTGGTGATGGAGAACCCCATGGGCAAAACCTGAATGCCTAATACACTAACATAGCCTGACAATGATAGGTGCCCCTCAGGATCTCAGAGATTCTAAAGCAGCTCTTCAAGATGTGATCAATGTGGACAAAGAAGTGAATCGCGGGCTATGGAGGGCAGAAGTGGCAGATACCTGGTTAGGCATGTGGGGCTATAAAGTTTCCACCTCAGTCTTAGCACATCCGTCTCTATTGGTTTTTGTATACTTCTGACTCTTGCAGAAATGGCATTCTATACCTCCAACCACTCCAACCTTTTCCAGGTGCCTTGTGAAGAATCTATCACTTTCAAGAAAAATTGCATAGATTGTTTTTATTTTTCATCACCTTCATTTCTAAATATATCCCTCTTTTCTTTCCTACCCAGAGTCATCTCTTATAACAAAGAATATAAAAAAGTAAGAGAAAAAAAAAGATTTCATATCATCTGAATCCAAAAGTATATGCAATCTTTCTTTTGTACCCATTGTACTTGTCTCTCCCTCCCCCCTCCCCCCCCACCTCTGCAAGAAGGGAGGAAGGTGCTCATCTCTTCTTCTGGGCCCAGCATGGTCATTATAATTATACAGCATTTAGGAGTTTAGTTGCTGCTGTTCTTTCCATTTATATTGTATTTTTTCCCCCTGGTTTACTTTGCTTTGAATCTCTCTTTCATCCTGGTCTGTATCTTGCCCCACTGAACCCAAATGACTCTGGAGGAGAAACAGGATGGTGACTTTGAATAGTCCACCCTTACTTTAAATCCTATTCACTTGCATATTATGGTATCACCTCCCTAAGGACATGGTCCTTCAAGAACAAAGGACAACAGCTCTATTCTTGATATTCATTGTTTCTTATAGTTGAGTAATAATTCCATCACACTCATATAGAGCAATTTCTATTGGCCAGTGCATGGGCATCTACTGAAGAATCTACTCTCAGCTAAGATTCCATATCTGCCCTCTTACTGAGATATGATTTCTTAATTTTGAGACGTTAAATCATTTTCCCATGTGAAAATAATTGCCAACATTTGAACCATCTTGGATTTAAACAAGGACATAGATTTACTTAACAAAGAAACGGAGGATATGAATCAAAAAATAATATGCTAGGATAAAAGAGATAAAAAATATTTGAAATGTGATTATGTGGAAGACTGTTGAAACTACTGAACAATGAGCAGTGGGTAAAAATCTAGCGACATCCATCTCTAGAGACAGGTTCAACACAAGATAATACTGATAATGCTATACCCTTCTAAAGGGGATATACTGCTGCCGCCTCCTCTTTTCTACCTTGGTAGTCTTCAGCTACAGGCAAGGAGACTAGCTTTTAGGAATATAATAGCATAGGTTTTCATTAGTTTGGGTTAAATGGATAACCTTTGGGATTCTGTGATTGTGTGAAAAGTGTGTATAAAGATTTCTGTCCAGTCCAGACAGGCTGGGACCTGTTTTCCTAAATTATCAAAAACAAAAGAAAAGTTCTCCATTGAAATCTCACCCCCTTCAGTATCTGGGCATAAAAGTATAGTCTAGTGCAATAGTAGAAAAAGAATGGGACTTGAAATTGGGAGACTTGAGATTGGGAGTATTGAGTTTTGAGTTCAAGGCCTAAATTACAGACAAGGACTTTTTTTTTTTAATTTTTCTTACCATAGATTTCCTCATCTGTGAAGTATTGTCTATCTCCCTGGGTTTCTGTAAGAAAAGTAAATACTAGATAAAAACTAAATGTTATGCATTAATCATTTTACCAATGATTTTATTGTTTTTTTTTTTTAGTGAGGCTTCCTAGTTCAAAAAGTCCACAAGATCAAGTCCTTGAAATTTACTTCTTTTAATCACTAACTTGTTAACTTTCTCTAGCCAAGAGAAAGATAATGTAGTCTGATTTTTTTTTTTTTTTAGGAGAGTATTCTCTAAAGTGGGGCAGGTAGATAGCACAGTGTATATAGAATACCTAGCTGGAAGTCAGGAAGATCTATCTTCCTAAATTAAAAAAATCTGGCCTTAGACACTTAGCTGTATGATCCTGGGCAAGTTATGAATTCTGTTTGCCTCAGTTTCCTCATCTGTCAAATGAGTTGGAGAAGGAAATGGCAAATTTCTCCTGTATTTCTGCCAAGAAAACCCTAAATGGGGTCATGAAGTCAACATGCCTGAACAAACTGACTGAATAACAAAGTCTCCAAAGCCGAGTCCATGTCTTGATTAGAAATATATGAGCATCCAATCAAATGATGGGAAGATGGGTTGCATCCTATTCCCTCCTAGTGATAGCTTATTTCCTGCTTGTCTATTAACACTATGTCATCTACTCTTACCCCCTTTACATACACTGTTCTTCCAACCCCCTTCCCACCCTTTGCTGTACAAGATCCCTATTTCCTGCTATTCCCTAAGTGATCCTTCTGAGTAATTATAACCCAAGTTTAGGTGCTTTTTGGAAAGTTTCCTTTCCCCTTTTCTCCCAAAGCCTATTCAATGCTTGCACTCTCTAGAGATCACTTAGTGGTTGGGGTAGAGACCTAAGAGAGCACTCATGGCTCAGCTCTGGGGCAAGAGCCTTTTAAGTAAGAGGTTGATGTACTCCCTTTCTTTTTGGATTTAATGGAGGGAACTGACAAGGTTGCACAGGCAAATATTAACTGGAGTCCATATCAAGACCCACATCTCTCCCTTCTCTTCCCACAAACCCACCTCAATTCAGACATATATTCTCTCATTTGATTCTCACAATAACCCTGTGAAGTAGATGCTGTTCTTATTCCCTGTTTTACTGATGGAAAATCTGGAAAGTAAAATGACTTGCCCAGTCAGGGTCACAGCTATTAAGTGCCTAGGAAGGTATCTGGATTCAGATGTTCCTATTACTGTCAAAGACACTACTATCCTAGTCACTCAAGTTGGCAATGTCGATATCATCTTCTATTCCTCACTCTTCCCTCACCCCACATTATCCAGGTAGTTGCCAAATCTTGTTATTTCTCCCTTCACATTTGTCCATTTGTCCCTTTTTCTTTACTTACACAGCTATCATTCTGTTTTAGATGCTCATCATTTGCCTGGACCATTACAAAAATCAATTTTAAAAAATGGTGCAGTGGGTAAAGTGATGGACTTAGAGTCAAACTCATCTTCCCCGAGTTAATTTACCCTTGTTTGCCTCAATTTCTTCATCTATTAAATGAGTTAGAGAAGGAAATGACTAACCATTCCAATATCTTTGCTAAGAAAACCCTAAATAGAGTTGCAAATAGACAGGACTAAAAATGACTGAACAACAAAATTGAGGGAGGACTTAGTCCTAATCACCTCAAACTAAATAAAGTATGTGTGTGTATATATATATAAACCCACCAGTAAATTTTTTAGATTTATATTTATTTTTTCTCAATAATATTTTATTTTTCCAAATACAGGTAAAGATAATTTTCAACATTCATTTTTTAAAATTATAGCTTTTTATTGACAAAACATATACGTGGGTAATTTTTTACAACATTGTCCCTTTCACTCACTTCTGTTTCAACTTTTCCCTTCCCTCCCTTACCTCCTGCCCTAGATGGCAGGCAGTCTTATACACAACATTCATTTACTTTATGTTCCAAATTATTCTCCCTTCATCCCTAAACTCTTCCTCCCCAAATAAGCAAGCAATCTGATACACGTTAAATATGTGCAGTTCTTTTAAACATATTTTCATATTTGTCATGTTGTGCCAGAAAAATCAGATCAAAAGGGGGAAAAAAAAAACGGGAAAAAAAACCACAAACAACAAAAAAGGTGAAAATACTATGCTTTGATATGTATTCACTCTCCATAGTTCTTTCTCTGGATGCAGATGGCATTTTCCATCCCAAGTTTATTGGAATTACTTTGAATCACTGCTTGTTGAGAAGATCTAAGTTTATTATAGTTAGTTGATTATCACATAATCTTAAAACTGTGTACAGTGTTCTCTTGGTTTTGTTCAATTCACTTACCATCAGTTCATGGAAGTCTTTCCAGATTTTTCTGAAATGAGCCCGCTCATCTTTTCTTAAAGAACAATGATATTCCATTACATTCATATACCATAGCTTATTCAACCATTATTCAACCCATCTCTCCCCATTTGCATACCACATTATTGTTGACTTGTCTCTGCCTCAATTTTCTTAGCTGTCTGGTTCATCCTCCACACAACTTGTGATTTTACCAAAGTTAGAGCCTGATCCAATCTTCCCCTAATCAATGAACTCTACTGGGTCCCTATCTCATTTTTAAATAAAATTTCTAATCTTGTGTGAAATTTTATAAGGTACATAATTATTAGTATAGTACTTTGTGTATATGATTTACAGTCTATAGTCCTTTGTATACAGTTTGTAAATAAGCAAAATAAACATTGGAACTGGCTCAGAAAGTTTTTACTCAATAGTATTGGATCAACAAAATTTGGAGGCCAATCCTCTCAGAAATAAAAGAGCACCGCAGAGTAAATACAGAGAGGTAACCAATCCTTTCTCTCTCACCCTCGCTCATTATCACTGGGGCATAGCAAAACTTAGTCCAGGCTGGGAGCCTGGCTCTACTGCTCTGCCCATGGCTATTTTTAATTACCCTCCTCTGCCCTCCTCTCCTCCCACCTTGGGTCATACTCTTTGCTGAGAAGCTGGGCCCTCCCTTCTTGATCTGGCTGCACTCAGCTTTAGGATGCCTGGGTAATATCCGGCTGGAATTACTGCTGTTACTGCAAAGAGGGCTCTCAAACCAGGAGAGGAGAGGTGGGAGGGAGAGTAGTACCTCACACCAGTCCCTTTTGGGAATTGGATTGCCCATGTGATCATGTGAACACACTCAAATTCACTCACACATATTTCTGGTGCACATACCACCGGACAGCTATCCTATCTTTTCCTCTGCCCTGAGCCAGAAGTTACCCCAGGAGAGACTGCTCCTTCCGCTCTTAGTGCCAACAATAGAACTTGTGCTAAACAAAGACTTCCCTCTTCAATTTTTAAAAGCCTTTCTCTGTCTCTCCGTTTCTGGGGCTAAAAGTATAGGTAGGACTAGGTTTCTTTACAGGAAGTGAGAAAGAACCAGACCAAACTCAATAGCCCCTTAAATAGTTCCCCCTACTCCCAAGATGCATAAAGCCCTCTGGGGCTGGGCATTTAGTAGCAAGGTGTTTACTTCTTGGAATGGAGAGCCTGAAAACCTTGCCGGATGATAGTGATGATAATAATAATGACTGTTAAAATTTATACAAAATATACAGTCTGGTGTGGTACATGAAGTATCAGATTTGGCATCAAGAAAACTAGGATTCAATTACTGTTCTGTAAGAAATGACCAACAGGATGATTTCAGAAAGGCCTGGAGAGACTTACACGAACTGATGTTGAGTGAAATGAGCAGGACCAGGAGATCATTATATATCAACAACAATACTATATGATGACCAGTTCTGATGGACCAGGCCATCCTCAGCAACGAGATCAACCAAATCATTTCCAAAGGAGCAGTAATGAACTGAACCAGCTATGCCCAGAAAAAGAACTCTGGGAGATGACTAAAAACCACTACATTGAATTCCCAATCCCTATATTTATGCACACCTGCATTTTTGATTTCCTTCACAAGCTAATTGTACAATATTTCAGAGTCTGATTCTTTTTGTACAGCAAAATAACGTTTTGGTCATGTATACTTATTGTGTATCTAATTTATATTTTAATGTACTTAACATCTACTGGTCATCCTGCCATCTAGGGGAGGGGGTGGGGGGGAGGTAAGAGGTGAAAAATTGGAACAAGAGGTTTGGCAATTGTTAATGCTGTAAAGTTACCCATGCATATATCCTGTAAATAAAAGGCTATTAAAAAAAAAAAAAAAGAAAAAAAGAAAACTAGGATTCAGATCCTCCCTACCACAACAGATGTTTTGTCTTCATGTTAGGTGGCAAAATTGGGCTTGGAGTCAGAAGACTCATCTCCCTGAGTTCAAATCTGACCTCAGACATTTACTAGCTTATGTGACCCTGGGCAAGTCACTTAATCCTGATGTGTAAAATGAGCTGAAGAAGGAGGAGGCAAATTACTCCATTATCTTTGTCCCACAAAAAACTCAGATGGGGTCATGATGTGTTGGATATAACTGAACAACAATAACGACATTTGGCCATCTGCAAGTCAGTTAATTTCTCTCAGCCTGTTTCCTTATCAGCCATCTTAAAGGATTAAACAAAGTAATATGTGTAAAGGGTTTTGCAAGCTTTAAAGTACAATATAAAGGTCAGTTACTATGCAGTGTTCTAAAGCAACAAGACTTTAAAATGGCCAAGATATCTTTATTTCTGTTATACAGAGAAGGAAACTGATTTGTCCAAGATTTCACCACCAGTAAGTGACACAACTAAATTTCAAACTCTTACCTCCCGAATCAGAATCATCCTAGTGTCTTTACATGGGACTATACTTCTTTCCTCTAACCTAGAATTTGCTTAGACTTCAGCCTTCTCCTCTGAACCTGTCCTCAAAGAGGAAAAACATTGCATGCCCCTTCCATTAAATAATTTTACAACACTCATTTTGCTAACTTTCAAATTTTTCTGCAGTCTTTCTTTCTCTCATTCTCCCACCCACACATTCCTTATGGCTTCTGAGTCTAGAGTGCCTTGGAGATGTTGCTCTCCTGGGGAATGTTTTGACCATCCAGACACATTTGGAGATAGTCACACAATCATCCTTTTCTCACTAGAAGGGACAGTATGTAACCTTGGGGTGGCCCTTAGGGGCTAGATGTCTACCTCTGGGGTTGCTGCCCTGTAATCTCCTTCCCTTATCCCACCAACCTGAGTTGCATGGATGAGAAAGTGTGGCCAATGCTCACATCCATCTTGTCCCACTGTTTGCATCCCCTTTCCTTCCTCCCTGTCCCTACCTGCTAACAGATAGTGAAAACCACCTTTGTGTTATCTAGGCTGGGAGGTCTCAGCTTTTCCTAACCCTTGTTGGAGATCAAAGAAGAAAATCCAGTGGGAATATACTTAACAATGACCTTTGACGCCTGGGTTGGTTGAATGAAGGTGGTAGTACAATAAGGAATTTAGTACCCTTCAAGTTGCTGCTTCAGCTTGACTCAAAATCTTGGGGCAGATGACTTCTATATAACCCACTGTTCCTGTTGCCCTCTTTGATTTGGAAGCAGAGCAAAAGATTTGGATGGAGTAGGGAGGGTCTTAAATAGAAACCTCTCTGTGGCCATAGTTAATGGGACTGGGCTAATGGTAGTGTCAGAGCTTTCTGGTCCTTGTTGATCTCAAAATTAGCATCAGGAGGTGAGCCCTGCTCCCTGCCCAGACAGAGCTGAGTACCATCTGGGGGTTAAGGTGACCTTATTTGTGACATAGTTTGATGTTCCTGCCTCTTCCCACACTGATTTTCTTCCACACTGGAGGAAGTGAGAACTAGAACTCAAATGATAGGCTTGAACTATGTAGGATATTATGTGTAGCATTCTTTTTACCTCCCCACTTTAACCTTAAGGACTCTGGTTTTGGGGATGGAGGGAATCTTCAGGGAGCTGTATCACGGGCCTCAAAGGATCCATCTAGGCCTCCTGTTGCTTCACTGCTTCCTCTTTTTTCTTTGGGCCTCCCAGGGCAAGGTGACTCAGGGCAAGTTGAGGGCTTGCTCCTGAAATAGCCAGAGACAGCTCTGTTTTTCCTGTGGAGAATGCCAGGAAAGCAGCTGGGCGCATCTGGCTAGAGCTTGTGCCTTTCCTCTCTCTTTCTGAGCACATTCCACTTATCAACCCTGAAACTCTGAGTCATTCAGGGAAGGAGGGAAGAAGCTGATCTCCTGGCCTTGCTTGTCTCAGGTGGTGTTCTGTTCGAGCTGGGCGGAGCAGCCCTTATCTGGCCCTGAAAGACAGCAAGAATAGAAAGAAATAAGAGCTTCTTGTATGAGGATGACCCTCTAATTGACCCACTGTCAGTGGGAAGGGCACTCTGAATTGTTTGTTCTACTGCTGGGAATGAGCTACTCTACTCTGAATTTACTATCTTTCTGTCACCCTGTCCCTCCCTTGTAACAAATGGCTAGTGTTCTGGCTAGAATTAAGTGCCCAATCTTGGGAAAAAAGAATTTTTCCTTTGTGTGGTGCTTACTGGGCCTAAAGGGGGATTGAACATTCATGGTATTGGCTTCATTAACCTAGTAGGACTCTTTCTAACTGAATTTACCATTTTTGGAGTACGAAAAAAGGAAGTATTCTATTGGTGCATGGACAAGGAAAGCTTTTAGCTCTTGAGGATCTGCAGGTAAAAGACAACTGTTGTTATTGGCCATCACTAATGACTAACCTAGATTCTTTGGGATAGAGGGAAGGAGGTGACAAGGCAACAACCCCAGGAGGAGAGACTAGCTTGAAGGGAAATTAGGATTTAGGGTCTGCTTCCCTGTGAATTATCCCATGTTAGTTCTTTCCTCACCTAGGAAGGGAGAGTGACTATGTGACCGTCTCAAAGAATGACAGTGACAAAATGTTCATAACATTTTCCCTGTTTTCTGGGTCTTTGGTCCCTGGAGAAACCAGTTTGTCCTGTTCACCTAAGCCCTTCCCATCTCTCCCTGCTGCTATTGAATCCTTCTTGGGGGTGGGGCTATCAGAAATACCCCTCTGTAGTCCCACCTAGGTGGTAAGATGGGATGGGATGGATATTACAGAGACTTATCCTTCTGATTTTGGGGGAGTGGTGGAGCGGGGGGATTGAGCCAGTCTAATCCTGGAGAGGGAGCTCCTTGCTGCCCCTACCCAGTTACACACATACCTATGATGTCATGAACCCCTCCCTTCCCACACTCCTTTCACTGGAGTGGACAGTTCAGTGGTGGTAAGTGGAGTGTATGTACATCCTGGTGTCCACCCACCCAGTTCCAGGTACCTTGTAACTCCACCTTCCCCTTGAGACTGTGCGTCATTTCTCTGCCACTCCCTCTGTGTGCTCACTCCTCTCTCTACCTGTTCAGACAGCATTGGGACACTGAACAGATAGCTCCTTGCCCCTTCTGGGGAAGCTTCCTGGATCTTTAGCTTGATTCCTGTGGCCGAGTCTGCCGGGAAGGGTAGGTGAAGGGAGCTGAGGAATGCCCCATCTGTGGGCTAGAGCAGCTCAGCTGTTGGGAAGGTCCAGTAAAAAGCTCCTCTTAGCTTTCAGCAATCCGAGGGAGTGCTTCAGTTGGATTAGGATGGAGAAGGGAGGCAGAAGAGAAGAATAAGGAAGCTAGAGGAGACTGATAGATGCAGCTGAAGTGGGTTTAGAAGAAAGCTGATGATGATAGGAGCTAGAAAGAAGCTCAGGGAGGGGTGGGAGGATACCTTTCCTGGATCTGACACTTTTGTTCCTTCCATGTATCAGCAGCAACTGCCATGGAGGTGATTAACCTGGTTGAGCAGCCCATCAAGGTGACAGAATGGCAGCAGACATACACCTATGACTCGGGCATCCACTCTGGAGCCAACACCTGTGTGCCATCGGTCAGCGGTAAAGGTATTGTCGAGGAGGGCGAGGCCTGTGGCCGTCAATACACACTCAAGAAAACTACCACCTACTCCCAGGGGCCTCCCCAGAGCCGTGGTTAGTGCAGCCACAGCCAGTCTGACGGGGACAGAAAAGATCTGGGGATGAGCTGAGTATGAGGCTCAGGGACCATGGAGTGGTATGAGTGAGGTGCTGAGCAGAGGCGGAAAGGTGAGAGAAGACTCTGACTAGGCAGAGAGGAGCCCCAGGGGCAGGCTCGGGTATATGCCAGGACCGTGAGCCATCCTGGCCAGGAGTGAGCTTCTTGGCCTTTCTTGAGAGCCAGGACCAGGCCTCAGGTAAATCCGTTCCTTCTCATAACCCAACACCGGGCTCTACACCCTAGAAGCCTTTGAAGAAATGATGGCTGTAGTGGCTGTGGCTTATCTGGGTCTTTTGAATATTAAAAGCTCTCCGCATGGATGCGTAAGATGGCATGTGTTTATCTGAGCCCGTAGTAGAAAAGGTGAGGTCTGAGAGAGGACACCGAGGGCATTGCACCTTAGCAATCAGGGCATCCATCTGTGGGCAGCCAGCCTTTGGTCGGGCACTGTCAGGGATTGCTTCGGTAGTTGAAAGCCTGGAATCAGTGCAGGCAGGCTGGGAGGGAGCAGAGACTGTCTCCTCCTTCCTGTCTAATTAGAGGGTGGGGCTGTTCCAACTCCCTCTGCCAAGGGGCATTTGGGCAATTGCCAGGGTGGGGCTGCTCTGGGAAGCCTCTGGATCTACCACTCCCAGACTGGGGGAGGTACTTGTTGAGGGGCTGGGGGGGAAGAAGACCTTTAGGCTAAGTCCTATTCTGTACCTGAGGTCTGTGGATGGAGAAAAGGCATACTCTTCTCAGTTTCCAGAAAGGGAAGAAGTGCCAGCTCCATTGTCTGGGTAGGACAGGGGAGTTCGGTGTCTCATCTGTCCATCTGATGAATGGATCTCTGGGCTGAAAGGCAAGACTCTTGATTTATTGCCTAGCTCGTTCCCTGATGGGATGCTGTTGGAGATCACTGACCTCTTAGTTTTCCTGTCAGGTCTACCCATTATCCAGTTGGGTTTATATGACTGAATGTCATCTTTGACTGTTCTCTCTAATCCTCTCTTATCTCTTGAATCTGTTCCCTCCTTCACACTCTGCTGCCACCACCCAAATATAGACCATTATTACATATCACCTGGTTGATTGCAATAGCCTCCTGACTGCTCTTCCTGCCTCCAATATCTCATACTGTGTTACCAGATTAATTTATGCACAGTCGTTCTGATTATGTTATGCTCTGCTCAGAACTTTCTGGGACCCTTTTTATTTAACAGGATAGTCTTAAATCCTTAGCCTAACATTCAGGGCCTTCCACAATTAGCCTTATCTCATTTTCTCCTCTTCAGGTTTTCTATGTTCTAGCCCCGTTCTACTGCTCACTAACATGTCCCACAGTTTCCTATTGATACTCCTTGCTCATGAGATTCCCTATACTGGAATGCTTACATTTTCACTTTTTTTTTTTTTTTTTTTTTTTTTTTAAGCAGTCGAGTTAAATGACTTGTTCAGAGTCACAAAACTAGTAAATGTTTGAGGCTGGATTTGAAGTTGGCTCCTCCTGACTCCAAGTATGGGACCTCCATAAAATGAAAATGTTTTCATTTTTAAAAAAATCTTACTCATGCTTCAAGGCCCTGTTCAAATGCTAATTTTTTAAGAGTTCTTGTCAGAAATGATCTTTTCCTCCTCTGCAACTTTGCGTATTTCCCTTTTATCAAATTCCATTTTGAATTGAAGTTATCTTATTTTCCTTATTAGGTTGTCAGCATTTTGAGGGCAGGGACCCATGTTGTATGTCTCTCAGTACCACAGTGCCTTACACATAATGTATAATCTTTGTGCAGTCTCATGGGGAATGTATAATCTCATATTTGTTTAGTGCCTGTGTGGTAGGTAGATTAGTTGCTATTTCACAAGGAAAGGGAGCTAAGGCCTGGGAAAGTTAAGTTACTTAATTATGATCTATTGGAAAGTTAATCTAGGGCTGGCACTGGAATCCATATCTCCTGATAAACCAGCTTTCTGCTCTTTCCATTAGAACACACTGCCACACAATATCAGAGAAAGGGGTTGAGGAAGTCCCAGAGAAAGGTAGAATGGAAAGGTGGTGGGTAGGTGCATTCCACACTTGTCAGTCACCACTCTCCACTCACATGACATCATCTCTCTCACACAAGCCTTTCCTTTGCTTCCAGGAGATCTAGAGTGCCAGATGACAATGACGAGGGCCCAGCGGGTAAGGGCAGCCATGTATCCTGAGACAACCGAGGACCGATCTATCCTGACGAGCACCCAGATTGAAGGGCAGGCCACCAATGTACAGCGGTTGGCTGAGCCCTCCCAGCTGTTAAAGTCAGCCATTGTTCATCTCATCAACTACCAGGATGATGCTGAGCTGGCAACACGAGCTTTGCCTGAGCTTACCAAGCTGCTCAATGATGAGGACCCGGTTAGTGGCAGGGGTTGAGGGGAAATGGGAAAACCTGAATATAAGGAATTTGCTGATAATTAAGAGGTGAGGGGAATCCTAAAAAAACCCCCCAGAATTAAGGCCTTTGGTTGTAGGATTATCCTGGGAGGGCCCAGTCTCCCTGCTTCCAAGGCAGGGCAGCCCCTTATGGTCTTTCATACCAAGGCTACATTTCTTCAATGTTCCCCTTGCCCTCCACTATCCTGCAGGTTGTAGTGAGTAAGGCAGCCATGATCGTGAATCAGTTATCAAAGAAGGAAGCATCCCGGCGGGCGCTGATGGGCTCCCCTCAGCTTGTGGCCGCTGTCGTGCGCACCATGCAGAACACCAGTGACCTAGACACTGCCCGTTGTACCACCAGCATCCTGCACAATCTCTCTCACCACCGCGAGGGGCTGCTTGCCATCTTCAAGTCAGGGGGCATTCCCGCTCTGGTCCGCATGCTCAGGTATCAATTGAACAGCAAGTATTTATCAGGTACCTGTAGAGAAGCATGAGGCAGGATCCCTGTCCCCAGGAAGCTTGTAGTCAAATTGGAATGAATCTTAGAACACTTGAAACAATGAGGGAGCAATAAAGGATAGGAAAGGGGGGACAGTACAGAACTTGGTGGTGCAAAAAGGGGAAAGAACTGAGAGGGGCTAGAATAGTCTGAGAAGGCTTCTAGAGGAGATAGGCCCTGCCAGGGATTTCCTGCCTCCTGGCCCACTGTGTAGCTTAAGCTAATCCCTACTTTAGTTTTTCCCTAGTTGCCATCTTTCCTTTCTCCTCTGTGAGTTCCTTTGAACCTCATTTTCTGATAATATGGGGTACAAGGTTCTGAATGCATTGGAGGGGGTACATCTTTCATTCCTTCCCCAACTCTCACCGTTCTATCTTCCCCTCATAGTTCTCCAGTGGAATCAGTCTTGTTCTATGCCATCACAACATTGCATAACCTGCTGCTGTATCAAGAGGGTGCTAAGATGGCTGTCCGGCTGGCTGATGGGCTACAAAAAATGGTGCCCCTCCTCAACAAGAACAATCCCAAATTCCTGGCCATTACCACTGACTGCCTGCAGCTGCTTGCCTATGGCAACCAGGAGAGCAAGGTAAGGTTATCATCGGGGTACCTTGAGTTTCTCCCCACTCCAGCTGCCAAAGCATTCATCTTGACCATGTTACCCTCCCTACTCAACAAATTCCAGTGGCTTCCTTTTACCCCACCAGCATCAAATAGGAAAACTTTTGGTTAGCATTTAAAGCCTTGACAACTTGTCCTCCTTCTGCTTTTCGGTTCTCTTTCCATGCTTTACTCTTCTCCATGTTCCTTACAACTCTCACTACTTTGGTCCCTTTTCTGTCTTTTGAACACTCTGCTCCATTTTCAGATATGGTGATTTTTCTGGCTCTCCCCCGTGGGATGCTCTCCTTCCTCACCATAACCTCCTTCCTTTCCTGACTTTCTTCAGGACTTGTAGGAAGCCTTTCTTGTCTGGTTCCCTTTGGTCTCCACATTTGAGATCCGAGAGTACCTTTCATCTATTCTGTATATCTTTGATACATGAGACATGTCCACACCAATGTTCATGTGGACTATTTGTGCCTGATCTGTGGGAGAGCATTCTGAGCTCATACTGGTCTGCTCAGCCATAGTCAGACACACAGTATTCTGACCCCCACATGGTCATGTCATGTTTCTCTTCAAGCATGAAGAACAATAACCAACCCAATCTTTGTAGGTACATAGTTGTTTGCTTGCTGTCTCCCCAACTAAATGGTGAGCATCTTGAGAACAGAAATTGTGTTTTTTGCCTTTCTTCGTATCCCCTGCACTTTGCATATAATAGGCACTTAATAAATATTTGTTGACTATTGACCCATGGTCAAGAAACCTCTTCTTTGGTTGATCCCCTCTGCTCTGCTGAAGCTTTTGCCATTCGCCTCTCCAGTTCTGAGTTGAAATCACATGGACCCGTGATCCATGCTAACATCCTTCTATCAGTACTGCCTATGCTCAGACTCCCTCTCTCACTCTGCTCCTTCCATAGCTCATCATCTTGGCCAATGGGGGCCCCCAGGCCCTGGTGCAGATTATGCGTAACTATAGCTATGAGAAACTGCTCTGGACTACAAGCCGCGTTCTGAAGGTGCTGTCTGTGTGCCCCAGCAACAAGCCTGCCATTGTGGAAGCTGGTGAGGCACCCATTTAGTGGAGACCTTTGGATGGGACTTGTGGGATGATCCAGTGGGTAGGTGGGATTCTGTATGTATCACTGGCTATGCTCATCCCTCATAATGCTATTTTCTCTGCATATCTAGGTGGTATGCAAGCCTTAGGCAAACATTTGACAAGCAACAGCCCTCGTCTTGTGCAAAATTGTCTGTGGACCCTGCGCAACCTCTCAGATGTAGCCACTAAGCAGGTAAGGACCTCTTTAGCCTTTGATATCCTCCCATTCTTCTAGGGTGATCTCTTTAACCCCACCCTCCTCAATATTCACTCTCCAGCTTTTTGTCTAGGAATCTAATACGCCTTTCTTTATATGGTATGATTGTAGCAAATAGGAATGCCAGATATTATGAAATCTTCTACCTGAAGCTGATGTCTGAAATTTCGCTTTCTGAGCTTCATGGCTTTGATGTAAAGCTTTAATTCCTTTAATCCTTGGAAGGGATCATTTACATGTTGAAGTGAAGGAAAGACCCCAAATTAAGTTTTCTCAGGAAAAATGCATGGAATAGAGACTTTGAAGGTACTAGGATCTGAGATGAAACAGGATGGTAGAAATTGAGGAAGAGATAGGACAGCTTACTTCAAAATTTTACCTAGTACTAGCTCAGATTTCCACATTCCCCCTCATAATGCCAGTATCTTACTTAGTCTGATGCCCTTAAAGGCTGTCCTTTTTACCTTAACACACTCTGTTTAGGTGGCAGGGACAGAATTGGAATGGCAGACCAGTAGGGAAAAGTATGTCACTCTGGTTCAGTCTGGAGAATTGGTTAGAACTTCAGAGTCTGTGCTGTTGAGTGGAGAGGGAAGAAGAGGGAAGAGAGAAGTGGTGGGACCTGATAAATCAGCTCAACTGACAGCATGATATAAGATCAAGTACACTGGAGAGTTAGAGGAGCAAGGATTTACTATCCTACTAAATACTGGAGGGACATAGAAAAAGCAGAAAAAGCTTCTCAAGGAACTTGCATTCTCTTCTCTTCCCCAGGAGGGTCTGGACAGTGTGTTGAAGGTCCTGGTCAACCAGCTGAGTGTGGATGATGTAAATGTGCTGACCTGTGCCACAGGCACCCTTTCTAACTTGACCTGCAACAACAGCAAGAATAAGACACTGGTGACACAGAACAGTGGCGTGGAGGCACTGATCCACGCCATCCTGCGTGCAGGGGACAAAGATGACATCACCGAGCCTGCTGTCTGTGCACTGCGGCACCTCACGAGCCGCCACCCAGAGGCTGAGATGGCACAGAATTCCGTGCGCCTCAACTATGGAATCCCGGCCATCGTCAAGCTGCTCAACCAGCCCAACCAATGGCCTTTGGTCAAGGTATGGCCTGCTAGAAGGACTGATGGAGGGAGAAGGAAGATTGGGGCATAGTGCAAGGATTGCTGGCAGAGCAGCCTGATTGGCAGAATTTTCTGGCTGCAATGGGGTCACAACTGAAGCCAGTTAGACTAGAGCAAGTCTGACTTCTCAGTGGCCAGAGTTAAGAAAGAGGATGACAAAGAGTGACCCCTTTCCTGATGACTCCTACATGCAGCAAATATTTATTGAGCCTAATAGATGACACCAACTGGATGTCCCATAAACACTTCAAGTTCAATGTGTTCTAAGCAAAACTCATTATCTTTTCCCCCAAACATCCCCCCTTTCCTAACTTCTCTGTTTCCAATGAGGACACCATCATCAGCTTCCCAACCGTAGAGTCATCTTCCATTCTTTCTTCCCTCAAACACATTTAATCAGTTGCCAAGATTTATCCATTTTTCTTCCATAATGTGCAATGAATCTTTCCCCTTTTGTCCACTCCCATGGCCACCATCCCAGTTCAGGCCCTCATGACTTTTGCCTGGACGACTGTCATCATTTACTAACTGTTCTCCCTGTATCTAAAACCTTCCCTCTCCAGGCCATCACTCAGATGGTTCTGGAAGTCATAGTCTTAAAGTGTAGGCTGGAATCCATTATTCCTGTGACCAAGAAGCTCTAGTGGTACTTTTTGCCTTGAGGATAAAAACAATTTTCTCTATTTTTAAAAAAATACTTTTCCCAATCTGACTCCTATCTGCCTTCTAGGGTTCTTGCTCATTATTTTCCTTCATTCATTTTGTCTTTCAGCCAAACTGGCCACTAAGATCTTTGAGGTAGGGGCTGTTACATTTTTCCTTGTATCTCCTTGTGCCTAGCATAATGTCCTGCATGGAGTAGGCATTCAATAAATATCTATTGAATTGAATAGCATAAGGGATAAGAAATACCTAAATATAAACACAATACAATATGGTAAGGTATACAAGAGAGAAGCCCAAAGTTCCTGGAGGTACATGTCTTAGCATGAAAAGAATTGACATGGGGCAACAGAGACTGGATAAAGAGCTAGAGGGCCATGATGCTGGAGGTGGGATAAGGGATGATGGTGGAGGACCTTTCAAAACAGCTCAGTTGGTAGCTGGGCAAGACTAAAGCACTGAGCTAGGATTCAGGAGACCTGTCTCATTTGTCTAGTCTTAGCATTGCCTCAAACTGGATTGGTGATTGCAGCTTCAATTCATTTCCTCAGCTGTCATGTTATAAATTCTGTTCATAAGAGTTCTTGTGAAACTCAGTGAGAGAAGGCGTATGAAAGAATTTTGGAAAGTAAGGCAGTGGGGTTGATTATTTATCAGAATAAGTTGTTTTACAGGTAGAGAGTCATTTAAATAAGGAGGATTTTAGGGGGTTAGAGAACTGTCTGGTGGCATCCAGAGCTTTGCCTTGTTAGGTGGAGTTCAGTAAAATATTGAATAAATAAGTAGAATGAGGACTAAGGGAGGCTAGGTTGTATTTCTGACAGGATTCCTCAAAAGAGAAGAGATCCATTTTTGTGATGGTCAAGGGAAGGAAAAGGGTGAGGAGACTGGCAGCCTCACAAAGCAACCTAGCTTTTAGTTTACAACAAGATGAGGGTCATTGAAATAAAAGGACTTTATAAGACAGACATTCTGTCTGTTATTATCTGTGACATTCAGTTGCAGGCGCCCATTAGGCAGTTCATGATGTGAAAATGGATGAAAGTTCTATCTTCTTCAAGTTGATAGTTCCATAGGGCTTAATCCAATTCCTTATATTTAGTAGAGGCTCAACAAATATTTACTGCAGGAAGGGAAGGGATTATTCTTTGTCATCTTCTCTCTTAACTCTGGCCACTGAGAAGTTAGGTTAGATGTTAAGAAGAGTTGGACGTGGATGAAAGTGATTGAACAATGAAAATATTATTACTGGGGTACAAAATAATTTTATAAGGGTGAGGTGAGACTAATAAGTGGAACTAACAAGAAAAGCTTTATATAAGAGGTGATACTGGAGTCAAGTCAACAAGTACTTATTAATGACCTACTATGTGCCAGGCACTTGAGCTTTGAAAGAAGTGAAGGGTTCTAGGAAATGGAGGTGAAGAGTGCCATTCCAGGCATGGGAGATGGCCTGGGCCAAGTGTAGAGACAGGATATGGAATGCCATATACAAAGAATGGTAAGTAGGGAAATTTGATTGGTACTTGGAGGTAGAATATCTGAAGGGGGAAATAATATGGAATAAGTCTGGCTAGGTAGAACTGGAGCTACATGTTGAAGGGCTTTGAAAGTCCTAAAGAAGAATTTGAATTTTATCTTAGGGACAGTAGAGTGAAGAACTGAATATACCAATTTGAGTAATTGGAGAAATGGTGGTGTTTTCAAGAGAAATAAAGACGTTAAGAGGTAGTACAGTGTATAGAGTGATAACCTTAAGGTCACAAGGACCTGAGTTCAAATTTGACTTCATATATTTAATTGTGATCGCCTCTTTAAAAAAAAAAGTTAAGAGGGAATAGAGAGGTTTGTTCAATTGTTATTTCAATGTAGTTATCTCTGTATCCAACTTCCATTTCTCTTTTGAATTCAAGTCCTGCATCTCTGACAGCCTATTGTACGTTCCTACCTGGATGAATTCATTGTGTCCAAAGTAGAACTTCACTATATTTTCCCCAAACTTTTCCCCCTCCAAATTTCTTATTTCTCTTGAGAGTACCACCATCCTTCAGTCCCAGGTTTGCGATAGAGGATTGCCTTAAATCTTCATTCTCCCTTACTCTTCTCATTCAGACAGTGGACAAGTCTCAACTCTTCCTGTACACCATCTCTTACAAATGTCTATCCTTGTCTTTTTATCCACATGGCCACTCTCATTCAGGCCCTCCTCACCTCTCACCTGGATTTGTGGAATAGCTTCCTAATTGGTTTCCCAGAATTCAATCTTTTCCAATCCAATCTCCACACAGCTGCCAAAATGATATTCCTAAAGCAATTAGTTGATTGTATCAGTCCATTGCTTTCAAAGCTCTGGGGATCAAATACAAAACTTCTCTTTAGCATTTAAAGCCTTTCACAATCTGGTTTTTGTTTATCTTTCCTGGGCTGCTTACACATTATTCTGCATCATATACTCTATTCTTGACAAATTGGAATGCTCTTTCTTCTAACTTCCACTTCTGGGAGTCCCTTGTTCCCTTCAAGGCTCATAGGAAGGACCATTTCTTCCAAGAAATCTTCCTGACCACTTTCTACACATTTTATTTTATTTTTATTCTTTGTATTTATTGCTTTTTGTACCAGTTGTTGCTCTCCAATAGAGTATTAGCTCCTTGAAGTCAAGGGATATTTCTTTGTATCCCTAGTATCTAGCATATAAGTGTAGCATACATTCTTTTTTTTAAAAAAAGTTTATTTTTCCCCCAATTACTTGTGTTTTTTTTCATGAAAAACATTTCCATAACAGTCATGTTATGAAAGAAACGTAGAAGAAAAAATAAACAAAAACCTTAAGAAAAATAAAGGCAAAGTATGCTTCAATCTTTGTTCAGATACCATCTGTACTTTCTCTGGGTATGGATAGCATTTTTCATGATAAACCAGTCAGAGTTGTCCCCCAATTACTTGTAAAAACAATTTTTAACTTTTTTTTTTTTTTTTTTTAAGTTTTGAGTTCCAAATTCTATCCTTTCCTTTCAATTCTCCCTCTTCTCTGAGATGGTAAGCAATCTTATATAGGTTATACAACTACATAAATTTTGGTTAAATTGGATTGAATTATAAGCATGTCCAGGTCTTCTTCATTCTTGAAAATCCATCAGTTGACCTTCCTCTCCCAGACAAAGGGCCTCTCCTCTGACTCACTTCTTAATCCCTTGTAGTCAGACTTAGGTGAGACTGCTTCTCTAAAGTCACCCATGATGTCTTACTGCTAAATTCCTTGAAGCATTCTCACTTCATACTTTATTTGACCCTTTTTAGTTTTTGACACTATCAACCATCTCTTTCCCTTCCCTCTACCCTCCCTAAGATGTGTTCTCTTTCATCAGCTTCTGTAAAACTCCTGTCTCAATTTTCCCCTTCCTGCTCTAACTGGATCTTTCCAGTTTCTGTTGCTACATCATGATCTCACTCTTTCCCATAAATGTGGAAGTCTTCTGAGGCTCTGCCTGGGTCCTCTTCACTATCTGCTCTTTTCCCCTTGTTGATCTTATCTGCTCCTGTGAGTTTATTTATCTGATGACTTAGATGTCTATACAGCCAACCCTAATCTCTCTGGAATTCCAGTTCTGCTTTTCTTTATGCCTGCTGGACATTTCTACTCTGGTATCCAGAGTTCAGTATGTCTGAAACAAAACTCATACTTTCCCCAAATCCTACCCCACCCCATGTTTTTGTTGAAATTATCATCATTCTTTCCAATCATCCAGGTTCACTTCCTTCCCATTCTCACTGCATCCTATTATATCAGCAGTTATTTGCCAAGTCCTGTCAGTCTGGCTCCCCAACATCTCTTGTAGTCATTGGTTTTCTTCTTTGTCCGTACTGCCTCTACCTTAGTTCAGGCCTTTATCGCTTCTCATCTGGGCTGTTGCAATAGCCTTCTAACTGGTTTCCCCACCATCTCAAACTGGCGGGTTCACTGTTCTTCATATCTTTGCCTATTTAGGCTTCCATGTAATATACTTCCTTCTCATCTCCCTTTCTTGGAATTATTATCAGCTTTCAAAGCATAGGTGGTGTGTTACCTTGTACATAAGGCATTTCTAGCCAGTTTTTAGCATTCTTTCAAAATTACTTTGTAGGTAATGTTTAAGTACATTTACATCCTGTGGAAGAATGCAAATGCCTTAAAGGCAGAGACTGCCTTTTTTATTTTATTTTTTTATTCCCAGCACCATGCAAAAACACACAGTATGTATTGGATGTTTATAGAATTGAATGGACTCTGTGATTGGTCAGGAAAAGGAGAAGAAAAAGAAATCTAGTGATGAGGATATCCAAATTACTGTAAATATTTTTATCACCTTCTTGTAATTAAAATTTAAGGGAGGGACAGCTAGATGGCACAGTGGATAGAGCACCAGCCCTGGAGTCAGGAGGACCCAACTTCAGATCCGACCTGAGACACTTAACACTTCCTGGCTGTGACCCTGGGCAAATCACTTAACCTCAATGGCATCACCAAAAAAAAAAAAAAAAAGTTTAAAGGATTTACTGCCCTGGTTCTGAGACGCTGATCAATTCACTGAATGTTCAGAAAATGCTCATATTCACTATCCTTCCCCTTTCCTTTCTAAATTTTTTTTATTTTTTAAAATCAGGCAACTATTGGATTAATCAGGAACCTGGCCCTGTGTCCTGCCAACCATGCTCCCCTGCAGGAGGCAGCGGTCATTCCCCGCCTTGTCCAGTTGTTGGTCAAGGCCCATCAGGATGCCCAGCGCCACGTGGCTGCAGGCACACAGCAGCCCTACACGGTATGTGGACTTGAATGGCTCCCTTCCTCCTCCCTCTTCCCCAGCCCCTGCTCCTTGGAGGGGAGAAGCCTGTAAGCACCTAGGACAGAGAAGGGATTTGGGGCCACCCCCTGGCAGGGAGGGGTGCCGGCTACTCGGCTTGGCTACAGACTCCAGTTGCGGTGCTTATATCTGCTGGGTCTCTGAGCATCCTTCTGTTGTCTCCCTTCTCTAACCCAATTCATGTTTGCAGGATGGTGTAAAAATGGAGGAGATTGTGGAAGGCTGTACTGGTGCCCTGCACATCCTTGCCCGGGACCCCATGAACCGCATGGAGATCTTCCGACTGAACACCATCCCTCTCTTTGTGCAGGTAAGTTCGGGAGATCAAACTGGCTTTTTCTGCTCTTTACCCAAGTGAAAGGAAAGCCTTATGTTGTGGGGAATATGGAGAATGGCAGAAGTCCAGCTCCCTCAGGCTCTGACCTCAGAGGCTCCTGTCAGGGCCCCTTTCTTAGCTCCCTGCTCAGGCCTTGGGCTTCTTGCTCCTTAAGAAACGTTCCTGCCCAGCCCAGCTTTATGAAAATAGAGAGGAAGGGGCTATGTGGAGGAGCTTCTGGGAAACGGAAGGCAGAGGGCAGCTGAGGGCCCCATCCCACTCCGGCCTCTGTCTGGTCTCCCCAGCTCCTGTACTCCTCGGTGGAGAATATCCAGCGGGTGGCCGCGGGCGTGCTGTGTGAGCTGGCCCAGGACAAAGAAGCCGCCGACTCCATTGACGCTGAGGGGGCCTCGGCCCCGCTCATGGAGCTCTTGCACTGCCGCAACGAGGGCACTGGTGAGGAGGAGCTGATGGGTGGGGAGGAGGGCCGTGGTGGCAGGTTCCTCACCCCTCTTTTCTAACTGTGTTCCTGCCTTGGTACCAGCAACCTACGCCGCTGCCGTTCTGTTCCGCATCTCTGAGGACAAGAACCCAGACTATCGCAAGCGCGTGTCTGTGGAGCTCACAAATTCACTCTTCAAACATGACCCGGCCGCCTGGGAGGCTGTGAGTGTCAGGGCCTCGGCTCCAGCTTCCCCTCCCCTTTTCCACTGTCATCAACCTGACCAGCCCTTTCCATTTTCTCCTCCTTACTTTGTGGTGGGAGCTGCCAGAACCTCAAGAGAGTTACTATTTAACTTGGGAAGTGAATTTGTGGTGGGAAGAGGGCCATGAACTTACCATTGCATTTCCCCAACTTCCTCCAAGGAGACCTTGTCCATCTCCCTGTTCAGTATTTCTAGAGGCCGCTGTTTCTGCCATTAGCTCTTCTCCTGCCCTCTCCCGACCCCACCACCTTAGGTTTCCTTCTTTCTCTTTCTCTAGGCCCAGAGCATGATTCCCATTAATGAACCTTACCAAGAGGGTGAGTATGTGGCTGAGACCCGCAGGAGAAGGTTTCCGTGTATATGTGTGCTGTATGTCTGTGTCCTGTCTCCAAAGCTAGCTGATAAATTACTTTAAAAACCATGTCTGGTTAACTCCCTCTTCTCTGGGGCTCCTGATATCTCAGGTAGTAACTGTAGGGCACTGAGGTATGTGTGTATGGGGTAGAAGGGGATGGAGGGCAATGGCAGAAGCTTCCTGGAGCTTTTCTGCTGACTGCGGAGGTTCCTAAACTGAGCCCTTTCTTCCTCAGACCTGGATGCCACATACCGTTCCATGTACCCAAATGATGGCCCCCTGGACCCCATGGAGATGCACATGGACATGGATGGGGACTACCCCATTGACACCTACAGTGATGGTCTCCGGCCCCCCTACCCTACTGCTGACCATATGCTAGCCTAACCCAGCCCCTCACTCATGGTATGCCCCTCCCTCGATTTCTTATTCTAGCTTTACATGCTAGCCTAGCCCAGTACACTTCTCTCCCTTCTGAGCGTCCCTTCATCTCTCCCTTGGGGCTTGTTCCTTTTCCTTATTGTAATAGAAGCATGGGGTTGATGGGAGAGAATCTCTCCTGTGCAGAGATCTCACAAGAAAGTAATGCTCTGAGGTCCTCTTATTTCTATGATTAAAAACAATAATCATTTTAAAGAATACATAGAGTACCTAATACATGCATGTCACTCTTCTCATCACTGTGGGAAAAACAGAGCATTCTATTTCCTACTGCTGGAATCTCCTTCCTGAGAGCTAATCTTTCCTATCTCCACCTTGCTGGAGCTGGCAGAAAGAAAAGCAGTTTTCCTGGTATAGAACACCTGCCCAGGTGCTCTACTTTGGGGGTATGGGAATAGGGGAGGGAAGAGTGTCGTGGAGAAGAAACTGTTCAGTGACTGTTCCCCCTTTTCTTTCCCTCCCAGGTATCATTCTTGATCCTTAAGTGGCTAACTCCAGGTGAGGGACTGAGACAGAAAGTGCCTGAGTGGAGGACCAAGCTGGGTGGCTGGGACTTCACTTTGCCACACCCATAAGAGGTTCTCCTCTTTAGGGTTTTTACTAATTTTTAGTTCTTTCTCTCTCTGTGTGTGTGTGTGTGTGTGTGTGTGTGTGTGTGTGTGAGTGCTGTGGGGTCTAGGGCCTGACACCCTGCCCTTCCCCACCCTCCTAGCCCTGTGCCATGGGGGCTTTATCTCCCTCCCTTGGCCCCTGAAGCTTTAATATATATAAATATATATTCCACTTCTCCATTAGTGCACCTCAATGACCTACCCCTGGTTCAATCACTCAGGCACCTTTCCCCCCTTTCCAAACTCTCAGTGCAGGTAGTCTGGAGCCTGGGGAAACTTTGGTTTGTGCTGATTTCTGAATTTGCTTTTTCCAGTCCCCTTCTGATCCCCGGTCCAGAGTTTAGGACTCAAACTTCAGAAACGCAAAGTTTCTCTATTTTAAAAACTGAAAAATTAAGGGACAGACCACATGAAATGGACCCAGACAGAGAAGGAGAATCGTTTCATTTTGGGAGACTTTTTGCTCCTCTCTTTAAGATGCTGAATTGGCTTTTTACTTGATAAGGGGAGTTCAGTGTGTGGCTCCTTCTCTTCTCCCACTTCCCCATGTAACCACTCTAATCCTGGAGAAGCAACTCATACTCTTGACTGACCCTCTCTGGTGTGCGGTGTGGGTTTCTTCCCTCTTCCTGTTTCATTCTCCCCACTGCCCTGCTTGGGAGTGGTCGGGGAAGCTGAGGGGAGCAAGAACTGAGAGTTTGATTATAATCTCTGTAAGTTTTTGGTTATTGGTTTTTTTGTATAGACCAAAGCAAAGAATAAAAATAACAAATATACCAAAGTCTGAAAAGCAACTGCTTTGGAGAGCTGGGATGGGAAAGGGGGGGGGGGAAGGAAACAAGAGAGGGTCAAAGTTCCATTACTCCCTCATTACCTCCAAAATCATCTTACATAGAGAGGTATAGAGATGGGAGATCACAGCCAAAAATGCAAAAAAAGAAAATAACTAAATCCTAGAAAATTTATTTTGTTCTTCAATTAATAAATTCCTTATATTGAATGATCTTGTGTAGTAGATTTAGGGCTTGTGGAAGATGTTCCAGAGAATGGAGAAAAAATTGCCCTCTGAAGGTCCTTTCCCTTGGTAAAGTAAGCTCTTAGTTTAATGGAGAAGACAGGACACATATAGTGAGAGAAGAATATTTACATAGCAATATAGAAACAAAGAATGGAATAGAGAAGAAGAGATAACCAGCAGTAAATTTAGCTTATTGTGTTCAGATGAGACACAATCCTTATTGTCATACATATTCTAGTATTTTTGGGGATACCTCCTCCCCTGAAACTGATCTGAAGCCCTTGGGTAAGTAATCATTGAGAATTGTGGCCCCCAAACCTACCAATGTGCAGCTAAATTGTCTCTTCCAACTTGATGGTCCTCATATGAGAAGATGCACTGTTATCACCTAGAACCTTTCCTTCCAAAACTTATGCCCTTTCCATTGACATAGCCTTCAAGAATTCAGAGTCTCCTAAATACCACAATGAGCATTGGATTAAGGCTTCAGTGCTAGCTAATAACAATACGCTATTATATAAGGGCATTAGTCTTGGGTGTGGGCTCTGAAAGGGAAAATGTTTTTCAACTTTGCAGAGTGATCAGGTCAGTAGACTTCATGGAAGAGGTGACATTTGAATTGTGATTTAAAGAATAAAAAATGAGTCAAACTCAAGAGGGAAAGAGGTGCAGCAGGCTCAGGGAACAATGTGAGCCAAACCAGAGGCATGTGAGTGCAGCCCAAGATCAGATAGAAGAGGGATAGGCAATTTGGATCACATAGTGCATCTTGGGGAGCAATATGAGATAAGCCTGGAAAAGTAGGAATGGTGTCTCCTTGTGGAGGCGGAGATGGAAAAGGGCCATCAAAAACTTTAGGATAGAGTAGTAGTATGTGTCTTAGTGCATAAGAAAGATGATTGTGATGGTGAAATGATGCATGGATTGGAGGTGGACGAAATAAGTGGAAAACTTGTTAGGGTAGGGAATTGCAGAGGTGCAGGTAGGTGGCAAGGGTCTGTACCAGAGTAACAGCAATGGAATTAAAGCAGAAGGAATGGTCTTGAGAGGTAGCGGGGAAGCCAACAGGATTTGATAACTGCTTGTGAGAGAATTAGTCAGAGTCAAAGAAAACTATTAAAGGTGTGAATATGGAGTGAGGGGTGATATTGCAGACAGAAATAGTGATGTCAGGAGAAATAAGTTTAAGGGAAAAAGATAAGGACTTTAAATGGGACATCCAGATAGAGCTTCTCTTCGGGGAGCTGGAGATGGGGACCTGGACTTTCAAAGAGAAGTCAGAAATGCAGGTATAGAAGATTGCACAAAAGTGTTAATTGAAGCCATGGCAACAAATGAAATTTTTGAAAAACAATTTTTGGAGAAAAATAATAGTTTTTCTTTTAAACAGGAGTTTTGAGGTTTATTGTTCACTTGTTTTCAGTCATATCTGTTTGAGGTTTTCTTGGTAGAGATACTGGAATATCCATTTCGTTCTCCAATTTTATAGATGAGAAAACTAAGGCAAACAGGGTTAAGTGAGTGGTAAATCAGAAACTGAAGAGAGATGAAAGAGAAAAGATGACTGTTGCTTTGGGTTTTTGGAAGAAGCAGGAAGGAATGGGATCAATACCTTTAGTGAAGTGATCAGAGGGAAGGCAAGAGTAGATGATGATGCTAAAGAGTTTTGAAGTTGGATAGCCTCTATTTCTGCAATGGAAGTGAGGCGTAAGAAAAAGTTTGGAATAGTCTTTTATGGGAATAAGATGGAAAATAAGTCAATGTAGATGGGAAGATTGTTGAGTAACTTCAAGGAGAGCCTGACTGAATTTGGAATAATCAGGTAAAATTTCATGGAGATGAAATTTAAATGTCTTTGAAGAATAAATTGAACTTCAATAGGCACAAAACTGAGGGTGGTAAGGGCATTTTAGGTGGTGGAAACTTGAGGAGCGATAAGAATTCAGGCAGTAAAAAGTATGTTTGGTAAACTCTTAAGTAATTCAGAAGGACCACAATGTATGTATACATATATATATATATATATCTTTAGTGTGAAATATGGACAGAAAGATAGATTGGGACTAAGTTAAGGAAGGCCTTAAATGCCAAGGATGATGTCAGGAGGTGACAAATGAAGGATAGTAGTATAAGTCAAGGCTTCTTAAACTTTTTCCACTCATGACTCAAGAAATTTTTACGCGTCCCTGAGTATTTAGGTATATAAAATAGGCATACAAATCAGACATTTACTGATAATAAATCATAATTGTACAAACCTCCCACATTTAGTTATGGGACTCTATATGGGGTTGAAAACCACAGTTTGAGAAGTTAGGCCATAGGTAGTAACTTACAAAACAAAGTACAAAGAGAAAGCACAAAAAGTTTTGAGCTTGAGTAACTTTGAGAATTGAATTTGGTAACTAGGAGGCCATTGGTGACCTTTGAAAGAGTAACTTCAATAGAGAATGTGTTTATTGTTGAAGGAATGAGTCATGGGAAAAGAGATTGTCAGGAAATCAGATTGTAAGTGGGTGATGAATCAGAGCCACTTGAGTATAAAGCCCTCTTTTGAGAAGGTGAAAAGAAAGGGAGAGAAGATAGTATTGGCAGGATTAAGGGAAGAATTTTGTTTTGGGGAGTAATGGATAGAAAGTCTGCTTTGAAATCAGGAAGACCAGGGTTGACAGGCCTGCCTCTGACAAAATGTAAGTTGTGTGATTTTAGGCAAACCACTTAAGTCTCTCAGTGTTTTAAGCCATTTTAAGATTATAAATTACTGACAGAGTCAGTTTACATTTTGGAGAAAATTTGCTTATGGTCGGTGTGGGGGAAGTTCTATACCAATGAAATCACATGTTCAGTCTATAGTCCTGTATCTAACATGAGCACATCTATAAGCAGAAGGGAAGGAACCAGCAGAAAGAGGAAGAAGGGGGATACAGTGAAGACAGAGGATAATGGATGGATAGGACTAAATCTTGGAGGACTCCGGAAAGATTGAAATCCATTACACAGATAGAAAGGTTTTTCTTGAAGAGGTAAAGGGACAATTCATTTTCAGATGAGAAGGAAGGAAAAAATAAGTGAAAATACTGAGAAACTTTAGAGTGTGAAAGAAATTGAAGCTGAAGCTTGATGACTTCTCTCCTCAAATGAGATATTTGTAAAAACACAGCACAGTGTCTGATATATGGTGTTTGATAAATGCTTATTCCTTTCTTTTCCCTTTCTCATCATTCAGTAGAATAGCAGCAGCTGAGATCATCTCCTGGGAGTGGAGTCTTGGGCTGGGCATCAGAATTTAAGGTGCATGCAAAATATTTTGACTAGTTAAAAAGTCAAGAATAATTTTTTTAAAAGCATCTCTTGCAGCAGAGAATCAAGCTAGAATTAGATAGTATGGATTTGCAATAAAAGAAGTTAGCACAGATTTTCAGCTTTTGCAATATTTGATAGTCAAAGAGTAGAAGTGCAGAGGAGGGAGGATAGTGGGGGATTACTCAGATTTGGGAATTTGTAAAGGACAAAAAAGGAAGGTTTAGATGCAAAGGATTTCTGGCACAAGCATGATGAAATGGCTGATTGCATGCTGTAGTTTGAGCACAGAGCTACTTGAAGCTTTGTTGGTCAGCTGTCTTCAGTCACGTCTGATTCTTCATGACCCCATTTGGGATTTTCTTGAAAATATAGTGGAGTAATTTACCATTTCTTTCTCCAGTTCAGATGAGGAAACTGAGGCAAAACAGGGGTAAGTGACTTGGCTAGGGTCACACAAGTAGGAAGTGGTGCTCTATCTATTGAACCACTAGTTGGGCAAGGTAACTAAAGAATAGGGAAAACTGAGGGATTTGGAAGTCACAAGAAGGGTGAAGAACATAATAAAGATGAGAATAAGGTGAAAGAGATGGAAGTTATAAAGGTTTTAAGTCAGGGAATGGAAGAGCTGTTTCCTGTGATGCTGAGATCTAGTATGTGGCTATGCTTGGGGATGGTAGAAAGCTGAGGAAAAGAAGCTGTTAGAATTGAGATAGAATTGAAATGTTGGAAGGGACCTTTGCACATCTGGTCCAAGCCATGTCTGAAGCAAGAATTTTCTTTGGAAGTGGTCATCCAGCCTCTGCCTGAAGATGTCCAGTGGTTGGGAATTCACTGTTTCTTGAGAGAGCCTTTCCCTCTTTTGGACAGCTTGAATTATTTAGTCAAATTCAACAAACATCAATTATATTATGTGTGAGGCATTTTGCTAGATTCTGAGGAACAAAAAGATAAGATATAGAACCTGTTCTTAAGAAACTCAGATTAATGAGGGAAAGGGGGGTCCCTCCCCCACAAATAGTAGTAATGCAAGATAAGTACATAATATTGTAAGGAACTTGGGGAGGGAAAGATTACTTTCATCTGGGAGGGTCAGCACTGGAGGATATGGGTTCAAGTTGGGCCTTGGAGAAAGGAAGGGAATTCAACAAATGGAGATGGCCAGAAAGAGGGGTCCATGCTAGCCATGGCAGATGACTTGAGCCAAGGCACAAAAGTGTAAGGGGGCACTAGTTGGGTGCAATCTGATTTAATCTGAGTAAGAGTACATGAAAGGGAAAAATATGAAATAAGGATGGAACCAAATTGTATAGGGCCTTAAAGTACCAGGATTTGGGGAAAGGGGCATAAGCATTTATATGACACCTATTATGTATGAGACACTGTGCTAAGTGGTTTAAAAATATCTCATTTGATCCTTTTAACAACCCTGTGAGGTAGATTATAGTTGACTTGCCCAGGGTCTAGGCAAGGATTTCAACTCAGTTCTCCTAACTCCAGGCCTGGGACTCTATCCTGCTATGCTACCTAGTTGCCCAGCTGATCAGGAATTTTGTACTTGGTTTCAATGCAATTAAATTTTATTCCGTAAATATTTATTAAGAGCCTATTGTGCGCCAGTTACTGTGTTAAGCACTGTGGATACAAAAAGAGGCAAAAGACAGTTCCCACCCTCATGGAAGTTTATAATCTAATGGAGGAGACAATGTGCAAACAAATGCCTACAAAGAAACCTATACACAGGATAAGTAAGAAACGATTAATCCGAGGAAGGCCCTAGAAGTAAGAGGGATTGGAGAAGGCTTCCTGCAGGAGGTGAGATTTTAGTTGGGACTTAAAAGGAAGTCAAGGTCAGTAGTCAGAGTGGAGAACAGTGTCCCACATATGGGAGATAGCTAGAAAGAAGGAGCTGAGAGATGGAGTGTCTTGTCTAGTGGCACTGAATTGAAGAATATATATATTGGGGAATAAGGTGTAAGAATAATAGAAAGGTAAGCAATGTACTAAAGGTATGGAGAAAAGGAATAATTAGATCAAAAGGTACAGTGGGCATATTACTTGGAAAATGCTGTGAAGGATGAATTGAAGAGGGGACAAACTTTGGGCAAATAGATAAGTTAAGAGAATGTAATGTGGAGAAATGAAGCCATGAACTAAAATGGTTCCATCAAGAACGGAAAGGGATCAGCGAAGTAGAATCATTCAACAGACGATCAGAACTTGAAGGAATTTTAGCAATAATTTAATCCTACCTTATTTTACAGATAAACAAATTGAAACGATTTGTCCAGGTTCACACAGGTGATGGGAATCAACACCAATTCTCTTTCCACTCCAATACAACTACTCAGCAAGACTTGACAATGGATTGAATGGGCATAGGAGTTGGGGTGGGTAATGGAGAGGGAACAGTCAATAATTCTGAGGTCAAGTCTTGGGTTTCAAAGACTATGAAAGAAATGGGGGGATAGGTGTAGGGTTTATGGAAAGATTCATTAATTTATAGACATGTTGGACTTGAAATACAAGTAAGTCTTCCAAGTGGAGCCATTATGGAGATGTCTGAAAGACTAAAATCTGAAGGACTTCTGTGGAATATAAGATTTGAGAATCATCTGTAGAGGTGATAATTAAAGGCCTTTGAGTGTAGAAGATCACTAAGGGAGAGCAAATAGAAAAAGAAGGAGCTTGTGAAGTGATACCTTCAAATACCTTAAGAGTCCCAGAAAAACCAATGGTAAAGAAATCTGAGAAAATAAAAGTAGATGTAATCTCCATCTAGTCCAGAACTATACCAAAAATATGTGTGGGATGCAGGGAAAGCCATTAAAGGTAGGTGTTCAGGGATATCAGCATGACAGCAGGTAAACACAAAAGTCCGAAGTGGCAAAAGTGATCCTGGGAAAGAGAGCTGGGGCAGTGGTGAGAAGAGGGGAATTCTTGTCAATGGACCTGAAGCCACATGAGCAGGGGTGTTGTAAGCAAGTGCCAACAATAATAATAATATGGTGCCTAAAGTCAGATTCTGGTCCTGATCTGTCAGAACACAAATGAGATATAGGATCAGACCGCCTCAGAAGCAGCAGACATAGCCAATTCTGTCCATAACTGGCAGCTCCAAGAAAGCTGCTTCCCTAGGCAGCTTAACTCTTATTTAGTCATCCATAAAAAAAGGAACATGTAAACTTCCTCACGTTATGGTACAAAAATGAGAAAATAATTTTCAAAGGTTGAGCTGCAATCATCATAACTAGTAATTATATAGCTCTTTGAATTTGCAAAAAAAAACCCCAAAAAACAAAACAACACTATACACATCTCAATTGGTCCTATTATCTGGGAAGTAGGTGTTTTTATCCCAATTTTAAAGATGAGAAAACTGAGGCAGACAAAAATAAAGTGACTTGTCTAGGGTTACACAATCAGGAATAGTTAAGATTTGAATTCAGGTCATCCCAACTCCAGGTCCAGCCTTCTATCTATTGTACCACTTAGCTTCTGAGAAATGTGTGACTGGAAAAGAAGGGTTAGTCATGCAGCAAGAATGAGGACTAATAGATGGTTATCCTGTGTGCTTCACTGTCTCATAATATTAAAAGAGCTAGAGGAAGGCTTCCAATGTATTGGCAGATTTATGGGAGAATATATGAGTAAAACAGGATGAGAAGATATGGATGGATTATAATCTGCACTATTGGAAGATAGACCGTCTTCAATGCAATCATGGAATCTTTGGAATCTCATTATCCTCACAATTATTTACTCATATAATACAACATTTTTAGCTATCCTTCCAAGCTTTGCACCATTTAAATTTTGCCAAGCATGCTATTTCTGTCTCTTTCCAGGTCACCGATACACATATTGAACAGCATAAATCCAAGACAAAGCCCTGAGACACTCCACTAGAGACTTCCCTCCACATTGACTATTACTCTGTATTTAGATACTTAATAGGATTCACTCAATTTCTAGGGTTAATGTGATTGTAATTCCTGGGAATGATTCTCTCTTAAGTCTACGGTCAGCTCCCTTCTTGGCTGCCAAAGGTTTGTTCCTTGGAGCTTCTTCTGGTTGTCTGCGTCAGTGTCTGCCTAAAGAGGGTGTACCTCTGCTTCCTAAGAGATCTGATGTACTTGCAAACTCATAGCCAATGGAGGGGCAAAAACAGAAAATCCCTTTCTCTTGTCCCTTCCTCTCTCTCTCCTCCAAAGGTAGAGTGATATTCTCTTAAGGACTAAGTTAAGGCAGCTAGGTGATGAAGTAGTGTTGAAAATCTGAATTCAAATCCAGCCTCACATACTTACTAGTTGTGTGAAACTGGGCAAGTTGCATAAGCTCTGTTTGCTTCAGTTTCCTTATTTATAAAGTGGGAATAATAATAATACCTATTCCCAGGATTGTTGTGAGGATAAAATGAAATAATATTTGTAATGCACTTTACAAGTTTTAAAATGCTATATAAATGTTGATATTACAACTATTAGGTTCTTATCAATACTGTTTTCTTGCTTAGAATAATCCAAGAAATAAGCTAAAGTTTTTTTTAAAAAACCCAACAAAGTCATGGCTAAGCTCCCTTTTTAATTCATTTAAGAACTTTCACATTTGAATTAAGGGATATAGGGTATAGACAAATCTTTAAATCTAGTTTGACTCCTCATCACTGCCCCTTATTTTTAAAAATTTATTCTATTTTCCCCACTTACATGTAAAACAACATTTTTGGGGGGTTATTCATGTACATTCATTTTTATATGTTTAATCATTTAATTTAATCATGTTGAGAGAGAAAAATCTTAACAAAAGGGAAACATCATGAGAAACCAAAGTGAACATAATGTGTTGATTTACATTCAGTCTCCATAGTTCTCTCTCTGGATGTGATGGTATTTTTCCATCCAAAATTTACTGAGAATGCTTATATCATTGAATTGTTGAGAAGAACCAAGTCTGTCATAGTCGATCATTACACAATCCTGCTGCTGCTGTGTACAATATTTTCCTGGTTCTGCTTGTTTCACTCATCATCACTTCATGTAAATCTTTCCAAGCTTTTCTAAAATCAGTTTGTTCATCATTTTTTATAGAACAATAATATTTGATTACTTTCATATACCATTGCTTATTTTTTTAAATAATAGTTTTTTATTTTCAAAATTATGCAAAGATAGTTTTCAACATTCACCCTTGTGAAATCTAGAGTAAATGTTAATAATACAGGTTAAACTTAAAAGTTTACCTTGAATACATTTTTGGAGGAAGGGAGAGCTGGTTGTTAAACATTTATTAGAATACCTCTAGTCTTGGGAAGCCCAAGGGTTCCACACTTTGAGAACTGCTGGTGTACAGCATTCCTACAATCTGTTGCTGTTCAGTTGCTTCAGCTGTATCAGTTCTTCATATCCCCATTTGGGTTTTTTTGGCAAAGATCCTACAGTGTTTTGCCATTTCCTTTTCCAGTGAGTCCATTTTGTCATACAATCAGAAGTTAAGTGATTGTCCAGGGTCACATAGTAGGAAGTATTTGAGGCTGATTCTGACTCCAGGCCCAGGGCTCAATCCTCTGAGTCAGTAGCTGTCTCCCCTCCAATTTAGTAATCCACTAAAAAAAATTAGGCTAGTTTGACACCCTTCTGGCATGAACTCCTTTTAGCTCCTAGTGATCACCCCCCCCCCCTCCAAGACTTAGGAACTATCTCTGAATTATCGATTCTAGGAGCTTACCAAATATTTATGTCAGGTTCACTGACTCATTGTGTGAAGAATTTATCTTCTTCCCTGTTTTTGAAAATTATAACAACTGATTATCTTTAGTCCCCCAAACCTTTTCTGTTCTTCACAGGTTCTCCAATATGATCAACAACAGTTCAACAATCACATGTGGCAACTTTTTCAATTCTATTCCCTACCCCCCTAGATGTCATTCATATAGTTCTGGAGACTTGAACAACAAATATTTTTATTCTTAAAATCTAAGTTCATTGATGAATATTTTGTGTAACTGGGTGCAACTGTATCCAACTGAAGAGACTGAATAGCAAAAAAGCAAATTATGTAGCCTTTCTATGCCGTGCTTCAATTTCCTTATCTGTAAAATAGGGATAATAGTAGCATCTACCTCAATAATAGATACAACTTCAGGGTTGTTGTGAGCATCAAATGATATAATGTTTTCAAAGCACTTTGTAAACCTTAATTATTAGCTATCATTATTATTATTTCATCTTGAGAGCCTCTGATCTCTCATCAAGAAATTAAATTTTAGGTCATATGTCTCTACCTATTTTTCTCCTGATTTTTTTGAAATCCATTCCCCAAGACCTATGGTACTTATATTCTGTTGGATGTTCCTTTCCTTGTCAATTATGAACTCCAAGATTCCTTGTTTACTACCACCACAAACCATTTTCTCTTTATTGGTTATCGACATTTATATTAGCATCAAAAAAGGGACAAAGAAAATTAAGAATCAGATGCTAAAGTTATTGAGGAAAGTAGGAGAGCATTCTCTAGTTCATAGGTCATATCATCATATCTAGAGATGGGAGGACACCTTCAAGATTATTTAATCCAAAATCTTTATTTTATAGGAATAGTACTCTTACAACTCATATTGCACTAGCTGTTTAGGTTCCCAGAAAGGATAATACTGCTTTTCTTTTCAGGGTTTTAAGAAGTAACCTAAGGATTTGGGGATTTCTAGTACTGTAACTCATGAATCCCCACTCAATGTGCTATCCAATATCAATCAAACGGTGGATACAAATTAGTTCCTATAAAAGAAATATTTATTGAAAAGCTATAGCAAAGGCCAAAATTATGAAATATTCCTCAAATTGGGATTGGACTTTCCCCTCAATACACACATATTGTTCCTGAGACAGTGGGCTCAACTTTAAAGCATAGAGACATACATATAGGGAGCTTGTTAGGACAAGCTAAAGTTTACCTCATAATTTTTGGCTCTAGGAGTACTTTTTTTCCTTTTGTAATTTTTTTCACCAAAGTGCTTTGGGGCAATGAAAAAATCATCCCCTTGCTCATCAAGGATAACTCTTTTTTGCAGCGTTTAGCGTCTTGGTTTGTGGATCAATCCATTGCTGGGTTGGGTCAAGCAGGTCGCTTGGCTGCTATCCTGACTCATTTGGACTCAGATGTTCCTGATTTAGGTTGCTGATTATATCTCGTATAACTTTGGATGGTCTTGATAATTGCCTGGGCACTCCTGTCTTGGAATGTTTGTTCACCCAAGATTGGGAAAGACTAAACACAAAAGAAATAGAGTATCCATGTATTCATAGATAGATGGGTGGATAGTGGGTGTGCCTTATGTCCCGCTTGGCAGCTCACTTCAGCTCTTGTATTTCTTATTGCTTCTCAAAAAGGCATATCAGTCTGACTCAGTGCCTACTGACTCATTTATCCTTCTAGCATCTTAGTCAGCCAAAAGAATTCTAGTCACTACATAGCATCAGCTCTTCAGTTACTCATGGCAAGAAGAAAGCTCACCAAGCTTCCATGTATTGGATGGGAACTAGGCAGAGAATGTTGCATATGTTCTGTATCTCACCAGGAAGGACAAATCCAAGAGGGCTCATTTGATTGGGCCCTTATTGGCCATCCCCCTCCATGATATAGACAAAAGAGGGACTCCTTTCCTTTAGCTGTACTCAAAGGATCTGATTATTTGATGAGGTATTCCTGTTATTCCTTTCTGAAGTACAAATACTTTCAATTGGAAAGCTCACCTCCACAGGCTAGTTGGTACCTGAAGGACTTTAAGTAGCTAAGCCTTGGAATTAGTCAGAAAGTTGTAAGACCTTGAGGGAAAATCGGCAATTGGAGAAAAGCCCAGCTTTTCATCTTTGTGGTCTGGGAGGAGAAGCAAGAGAGGATGTTCTCAAACTTCTGGGTCTCTCTTTCCACTTCTTTAAGTTCTCAAAATGGCTTAATATAATTAAGAAAATTGAAATTCCCAAGAAGCAATTGCCTTTCTTAAGGTCACACAGGTAAGAAGTAGTAGAATGGGATTTGAATTGAGGTCCTCTGATCCCAAATTCTGTACTCTTTCCATTAAACAAAGGGTTCTTATCTCCAGGGTCCATGAACCTAAAAAAAAAACCCCACAACAAAACTGGATAGTTGTACGTCATTATTCATTGGTTTCTTTTGTAACCCTTTATAATTATTTTTGTTCATTTAAAAACATTATTCTTAGAAGGAGTTCATAAGTTGAGAACCGATTCAACTATTATGTAGAATAATTTGGAGCTATTCCAAAAGGTTATAAAAGCATTCATACACTTTGACCTAAGAATACTACTATTAGGTCTATATATAGGACCTATATGTTCAAAAGTATTTATAGCAACTCTTTTCTGGTGGCAAAGAATTAGAAATTGAGGGGATGCCCATCAGTTGAGAAATGGCTGAACAATTTATGGCATATGATTATGATGGAATGTGTGGTATATGAATATGATGGAAAATTTGATAGACATTGTGCTATAAGAAATGATAAGCAGGATGCTGTCAGAAAAACCTAGGAAGATTTCCATGAACTGATGCAAATGAAGTGAGTAGAACTAGGAGAACATTATATACAGTAATATCAACATTGTGGGATGATCAACTATGATAGACTTAGTTCTTTTCAGGAATACAAAATTATTTAAGACAAATCTGAAAATCATGATTAGTAATGCTGTCCATCTCTAGAGAAAGAACTGATGGAGTCTGAATATAGGTAGAAGTGAATATATATATATATATATATATATATAGTCTTCTTTATTTTTCTTGGAATTTTATTTTGGTCTACGTTTTGTTTTATAACATGAGTAATATGGAAAAATGTTTTGCATGACTACACATGTATAACATATCAAATGAGAAGGGTGGGGAGGGAAGGAAAGAATTTGGAACTCAATTTTTAAAATGAATGTTGAAAATTGTTTTTACGTGTAATTGGAGGAAAATAAAATACTAAATTTAGAAAAAAAGGAGCCCAGAGACTTCCAAAGGAATTCATGACACACCAAAAATTAATTTTTGTATCATACTATCCTGTTTCATTAAATAAAAGTGATAAGAATTGAGGAGAAAATACTATAAATGATTAGTATAAATTTGAAAAGATGGTGACTGTGGAGAATAAGTAATATGCTAAAAAATATAGCCTGTTAGAGCTAGAAGAAAACTCAGAAATTATATAATAAAATTTCCTCATTGTTGGGGAGAAATAAAGGAAGATATGTGGGTAATGCCCTTTTCTTCCAATTCTTCTTTCTGGAACTTTCCTTAGGTCTAATCACTTTTTGGGGAATTTGGGGCCAATGGGTACCCTGGTTCTAAGAGACTCTAAGAAGTCATTGTGTCTACCCCTGGGCAAGGCTAGCTTCTCTCTTGTCCTGCCCAACCAGAAATCCCCCTTTCAACATCTCCAGGGAAGGACTCTTCTCTTTTGATTACATTTCTCAGGATCCCCCTCTTGGTTTGATGAGGGGTTTTAAAAAAAATCCATTTTATAGGTTTTATTTTAGTTTTCAGTTTATTTTTCTTCTGGTTTGTCTACTTCTATTTTAATTTCCAGTTTATTTCTCTTCTGATTTTTTTATTAAAGCTTTTTATTTTCAAAACATATGCAAGGATAATCTTTTACCACTGATCCTTGTAAAACCTTGTGCCCCAATTTCCCTTCCCCTTCCCATCATCCCCTTTGGGGGAGAATTTCCTTTTTTTTTTTTTTAAGGGAACATCTAATAGTTCTGAGATCTTTTTGAGTTGGAAAGAGTTCAAGGACAGGGGCCTTAGTACATTTCTTCTTAAGCCAGTTACTATCTGTGAATGTCCATAGCAGAGAAGACAGTATGTACTATATAATACTATAGACTAAATGAGTTTTGTGTCTAATCTTTTTTTTTTCTGTTTCATCAATTTAGTTTCATTAAATATCCACTAGGGGCTAAAGCATTATGCTAAGTGATGGGAATAAAAAGACATAAATAAAATGATTCCTATAGTAAGGGATTTATGATCTATGGACAGATTCAGTAAGTACACAGATAAATAAATACAAGATGGTTTTAGGATGGGGAGGACACAAATGATTCAAAGGTAGAGTGGTGGTCAGGAAACCTTTGTGTATTAGCATCTGAACTGAGCCTCAAAGGGAGTCCAGGATTGTAAGAGGCAGGTGTGACAAAGGTATATGTGTTAAATGTATCTCCAAGCATGTGGGATGCCCTGTGCACAGGTATGGGAATAATAATAATAATAATAAAACTAATATTTATATAGTACCTACTACAGGACTGTGCTAAGAACCTTACAGTTATCTCATTTGATCTTCACAGTAACCCTGGGAGGTATTATATTTGGGATTAGTATTGGGATGGATAAGAGAATGAAAACAAAGAAATGATAGGAAGTAAGCTTGCTCAGGTAGGCTGAGGCTAGATTGTTATATGCTTTAGAGTTTCTTCTTCATGCCCTCTGTCTCTCCTCCCTTCCCCAATCCCTGCTCCACCTCATCTCTAAAAGCCACTGTATCCCTAGTGCCACCTTGTGCCCACCTGGCACCATAGCATCCCTCGGTATGAAATTCAGTTAACAAATATCTATTGAATCCCTGTTTTATGTATGTGTGTGTATACATATCAGGGTATTCTGTTAGATATTGTGGGGATAAAGAAATAAATAAAGTACGATTTTGAAAACTTCTGTTTTAACCAGGAAAATATAAACTTAAAAACCCACACCCATGCACAGCACAAGATGTCACCAGCAAGTCTGGGTACAAAGTTCTCCAAGTGATATGAAAAAGATAAGGTCGCTGAGTGCAGGAGTGTTCTGGGAAGGCTTCAGGGGAAAAGAAGAACCTGTATTTTTATATTGAATGAAGGTCTCCTGGAATCAGCAAAGAGCACAAGATTTGTAATCCAAAGATCTGGATTTTTATTTGTAGTTGCTGTGCTGGTTTTGGGTTCAATTCCTGCCTCTGACATTTAGCTATGTGACCACCACCAAATCACTTAACTTCTCTGAGCCTCATTTTTTCTCATCTGGGTAATGAGAGGGGTTCTTATCATCTCAAGGTTTCAGTTGCTTCATGTACAAAATGAGATGGTTCACTCATCATCCAGGAAGAATCCTTCAACATGGATTCTGCAATGATTCTCTTCTCCATCAAAGGCTTCCAAGTATCTCCAGTGCCCTACTCCATGTTTTATCCCTGTCTCATGTTTGTTAACAAAGGAACACTGAACCAGGATTATTGCTGTTGTTATATCTTCTAAAGAATCCTTAATGATCTTAATATCTTGTAAAAAAGCCCATAAGAAGGAATTTTATTCTGAGTTGAATGCTTTTTTTTCTGTCATCTACAAATAAAAAATTACAATAAGTATTTATTTTTAAAATTTTTATTAAAGTTTTTTACTCACAAAATATATGCATGGGTAATTTTTTCCAACATTGACCCTTGCAAAACCTTCTGTTCCAAATTTTTCCCTCCTTCCCCCTCCCCCTTCCCCTAGATGGCAGGTAGTCCAATTCATGTTAAATATATTAAAATGTACAATGAGCCTTTAAAAAAAATGAGGAGGTTCATTTCTAGCTTGAAATCCTAGGATCCTGTGGCCTCTCTCCTTTCCCTTCTTTCCTCCCTGCCAGAGAGCTTTACACTATAGAAATAGCCTTACAAAAGTACAGGGAGCAAGGCATTTTCCTCCTACTTCTTCACAATTCTCATTGTGCTCACTCACAAAACTCTCACAGAGCAATGGGACCAGGGTCCTGGAGGTGACATCTATACCATATGTCCTTCTGGCTATAGGGAACAGCAGTGGTCTGAGCCTCTGGATACTCCCTAGTGGACTGGCCTCCTTATATGTGTACAGAAAGCTTTTTTTTTTTTTTTTTTTGAGAATATCCTAACCCTCCTTTATCTTCCTTAACTTGTTAAATTGAGATGTTAACTTGAGATAAATTGAGATGTCCCAAATGCCCATTGAGATATTGGGTTGGGGAAAGTGCCTTGGGATTAGTGGGTGTTGCAGAGACCTCTGCTAATTTTGGCTTCATTAGGGAGATCGGGGTGACCCTTCTAGGGCAAGTGGGGGAGGGAAGTCTGGGCCCTGCTTCCTTGAGGCAGGATATTGGAGTATCTTCACCAGCTGTCATCACGTAGGTCCAGTGCCCCAGGGTTGGTTAATCATTACAGAAACAAAGTGAAAGGGAGGGGAGAGGAGGGGAGAAGAAGGCTGAACTGAGCTGGGTGAGGCTTCGGGGAGGTTTGTAGTGGGGAACTGCAGGCTAGAACAGGATCTGGGAGCAAGACTGGAGCCAGAGCGAGTGAGTGTCTGAAATGACCCCTCCACCTTCCTTCTCAACCCTCTGGGCAGTTTTGGGGCCTGAAGGGACAATTGCTGTGGAGAATCCTTCCTTAGGAGCCAGGCAGGTGTCTGGGTTTCCCGGAAGGGTAGCTGGGAATCTGATCCAAGGAAAGAAAGGGTTGGAGAAGGAATAGGAGACAGGGATCTCAAGGAGAGTCTGGTTTGCGTTTCTTTCCAAGGCTCCAGCATCTCTTGATGTAAAGGCTCTAGTATCTCTTGGGGAGGGGGGTAAGGAGTCTTGAAATTAGGATGGAGTTTTAGTTGGATCCCCCCTGGCTTGTGTTCGGGTGAGGGAGATTGCTTCTTTGTTTAGCTTGGGGATAGAGGAAGAGTGAGTTGGTCTGGGACCCATTTCCCTTTGGGAACTCAAAAATTTCAGGAAGATCGAATATGTATGTGTCTGACGCTTGTCCTACCCCTGATTTGTAAGAAGCTTTAGTGAGGAGGGAGTGATTAGGATCTCTCCAGCCCCAAGAGCCCTAGAGAAATGAATCCTAACTGTGGGGGCAGCTCAGCGTAAGAGAGCTCTGATTAGGGAGTCAGGGAGTCTTGATTTCTAGTGCTGTGTCTGCCATTTACCAGCTGTGCAATTTCAGGAAATAATCTAGCTTTTCAACCTCAGTTTCCCCATATAAAAAATGAGGATAGCAATACTTGCCCTGTCTACTGCTTCCAAGGTTCTTAGAAATATAAAAGCGAAAATGCTTTGACAAAATGAAAATTACTATACATCATCTGAGGTATAGAGCTCTGGAGACTCTTGCCTGCTTTTCTTACCAAATTCAATTCTGATTGTGACCTGGGGATCCATTTCCAAGAGAGAGAAAACCCCTGAACTCTCAGATAAGGAGTGAGTGAAAGGCTCTGGGATTTCCCTCCTCCCCACTGTCCAGAGATTGCTAGAAGATATAAGGGCACACCGGAGCAGATTAAAATAAATGCCCTTTGTGCACCAACTTTTGGACTTAACTCTTTCTCTGTGCACTCGGTCCCCTGGCACTGCTCATCCTAGGCACAAATGATTTATTTCCTGGCTTCCCTTTTCTCTCCTACATCTCCGGGGTGGGCATAATGGGGGGCCTGCCCTAGGCACTCCTCCTGCTCCATCTTTTCTCACACTCTTCTCCACCTCACCCCACCCTGCTGTCTCAGTGCCCACAACCCTCGTATATTAGTTTTCTGCTGATCTCAGGTAGAAGAACAGTATCCCCGAGGCAAAGGACTCCACTGCTTGTTTCAGCCTGTCTGGCTTCTTCGCCCTCCCTCCCTTCCTGCCTGAGATTTCCTGAATATCTTTGTCAGAGGATGTTGAGGAGGGCAGACAGAAGGGAGGAAGGCTAGGATGATAGGGGAGGAATTTGTCCTGTTTGCCCTTTTCCAGGCAAGTATGGAACAAAAAGGGCCTTTGGCCAATTCATCCTAATAGGGGTTAGGATGTGGAGCCATCCATCACTGAGGAGGAAGGAATCTCTCTCTGGAAGTAGAGGCAGATGGATGCTACAGAGGGTAAGATGTCATATTGGGAGTCAGGAAGAGAACCAAATTCGAATCTTGTCTCAGATGCTTATAATCTGTGTGTGACTCTGGTCAGCAAGTCACTTTAAAAAAATAAAGGAAAAAAAAAGTAAAATAAAGGGGCCTTGGGGACCATCTCATTCAATCTTTTTATTTATAGATGTAGAAACAGGCCTTTAAGACATCAGTGGTATGCCAGATATCACATAGGAAGTTAGTTGGCAGAGCTGGGGTAATGACAAGGAATTTTAGAAGAAACAACTGCAGAATCTGTTAACTTTGCTCTTCCCTGCCCTTCCATCTCTAGAAAAAGGATATTTTTGCTTCCCCTCCATCCCTACTTTCTGAAAAGTTCAAAAGGAGCAGTTTGGTTGTCCCTGACAAACTGGTTGTGCTTTTAGCCTCAGTTTCCTCAATTGTAATCTGGGAATAATGAAATGATAGCACCTATCTCTGAGACTTGTGAGGGCTAAATGAGATTGCATATGTAATTGGATTACCTACCATCTAGGGGAGGGGGTCGGGGGAAGGAGGGGAAAATTTGGAACACAAGGCTATGCAAAGGTCAATGTTGAAAAATTATCTGTGCATATGTTTTGAAATGAAAAAGCTTTAATTAAAAAGAGATTGTATATATAAAGCATTTGCACATCCTGCATGCTGTATAAATGCTAGCTATTTTTATTAGTAGTTTTATTATTTTTATTATTAGGCCTGTTTCTACATCTGTAATGTATTTTGGGAGTCAGATAGACAACTTGGAATTCTAGCTCCACAGCTAACTAGTTGTGGAATCTTTGGCAAAGCTTTTGACTTTCCTGAGTTTGCTTTCTTGATTTCACCTTCTTCCTCTGTAAAATATGAACTTGGACCAAATGATTTATGAAGTGCTTGCCATTTCTGACATTCTTATGCTATGGTTCTATCCCATAGTCTCTCATGGGGAACCCTATTGTAGCACCTCTTCTACCATCTTCTCTTCCCCATTCCTTTGCTTCTTCTCATCTCTAGGATTGTTATTATTCAAACCAGAGAAATTTAAACAGCTAATTCCTCTCCAGATGTTCAGCCATCCTGTAAAATGGTGAGGGTGGACTAGGTAGGCCCTAGATCCTAAATCCCATAGTCTTATGTTTATATCTGAGTCTACCCCCAATCCTCCCCTGCTCCTTTTGAACTTTTCAGAGAGGGAGAAGAGGAGAGGAAAGTTAGCAAATTCTGTATCAAATATCCTTCCTCTAGAATTCTTTGCTGTGATCCCAGCTCTGCTAACTAACTTTATCCACATATCCACATATCACAGATGTGTTAAAGACTTGTTTTTTCATTTGTAAAATGAGATGGTCTCCAAGGTTCCTTTTCTTTATTTTTAAAAATAGTATTTTATTTCTTCCAATGATATATTAAGATAATTTTTAGCATTCATTTTTACAAAATTTTGAATTTCAAAATTTTCTCCCTTTCTTCCCCCCTTCCTAAAATGGTAAAAAGTTATATATGTTCAAGGCCCCTTTGCAATTCTAACATTAAGATTCTGTGAATCTATTTCTGTAGGGATTCCCTTTTGGATGACTTTTATCATTCCCAATTTATCATGTTCTTTCCTCACTTCCCTCTGGGAGCCCTCCTCCTCTCGCCCATCCCTCAGCATTCCTCCTACCCAGATCCGGAGAAACCCAAGGAGTTAATCGCTCTCCAGAAGCCTGGCCAAAACATCCTCTCCTCCATCCCATCCACATAAAGAGTGCTGACTCACAGAGTCTCTCCACCTTCTCTGTGCCCAGACTCGGCTGGGAATGAGCAGCAGAGAGGAGCCCGGCCTGGCTACCTGAGCAGCAGGGAGAAGCTGAGGGCTTGGCCGGGCCTTGGTGTCTCAGGCCAGGGAAAGAGCAGAGTCCCTGGTTGTGGTGTTTCGCTACAATGGCCCTGCCTGTAGCTGACCCCGTTAGCTCTGAGCCCATTGTACCAGGAGTTGGAGCCAGGGAGAGAGAGCCTTAGGAGACAGGGATGAAGAAGAGGAGAACGCAGCTGAAGATGTCTGACAGCTACTGCCACCCTGTATTCAGATCTGCCTGGGGGTGGGACTGAGGGAGGTGTGTCCTGGGGAGCCTGGTGGAAGAATTAGGGGAACCATCAGCAGCAGCATCTCTGGCTGGTAAGAGTGTGGGGGCAGGGGGAGTGTCCCCCTATAGGGGGGACCAAAGGATGGGGAGAGGAGAGCCTTCCAACATCAAACTCTCTTATAGGATTGGGGCTCCTGGTGTGGGCACTGTCCAGATCCAGATCTCAGAGAGCAATGGGACTTTTCCTCAGGGAAACAGCTTCTGTTTCTCTTCCTTGAGACTGGGAGGGGTTGGTGGTAATGGCCTGTACCCTGGACACAGTACAGTCTTCTATGGCTTTGCATTATGGTGGGGGTGTGTCCAGCTGCCTCTGGGAAGGGTCCAATCGATCAGTCTTGACAGGAGGCAGTGTTTATGAGTCCTGATTCTGGGTGTGTCAGCCTGGCCTGAAGCCCAGGGAGGACCCCTTTCCTGGTTCCCTCCTAGAATTTTCCCATCCCCTTCCTCCCAGAAGGGAACATGGGCAGAGACCAGAGATAAAATGCAAGGAAAGATGGAGATAGACAGATGCATACACAAGGAGTGGAGTCTTTCTTCTTCCATAGGTCAGCAGAATAGCCTTCAATATAGAATAGAAAGGAGAGATTTAGTGTATTCCTTGATTGAAAGACCTGCCAGACCACTTCTGTTTCTCCAATGCAAAGCAGGAGCGCTCCCGGGACCTACTACTGGGCATGGGCTGGCACTGCCCTCTGGTGGGCACTGAGAGGTGAGGGAACCGTCCTTTGCCCAGCCAGAAAGCTCAGCTTGATGGAAGCTGTGAAAATTCTTGGACACTGTCCCCATCCTCCTCAAACCCCACTCTATAGTCAGGGTCCCCACTCCTAGACCCAAGTCCTGGTGCTGACTCTCAACTTCTCCTGCTTTTAAAAAATAATTTTTATTATAAACCTAATATCTCAACAAATACCAAAAATCAAATATATTCAAGTACCCTCTTCTCCAATGGCACCGTGGTACCTTCAATGGGGGTATTCCCTCTAATGGTCAGAGCTCGTGGCTCCCTTATGCCCGTCTGTCCTGTGTGGATGTTACTCATGACTTCCTATATATTGGCCACAGATCTAACCAATGTGTTAAAAATCTTCCTCAAGGGACAGCGAGGGGCCCAGTGGTTAGAGCCCCAGCCCTGAAGTCAGGAGGACCTGAGTTCAAATTTGCCCTCAGACACTTAATACTTCCTAGCTGTGTGACCCTGGGCAAGTCACTTACCCCCAATTGCCTCAGCAACCAAAAAATATTTTTCCTCAAATTCTTTTTCATTTTGGAATTTTATTCCTCATTTTGTTTATTTACTTTTGTAAATATTTGTTTCATTGGGAAGAGGGTGGAGAGAGTGAAAGGAGAAAGAAGAGGGAGCCATTTCTAAATAGCTGGGTTTTATATATTATTTAATGGAAAACAAGTAAATAAACAAAATGAGCAAAAACTCCCCTAAAATTAAGCTCAAAGAAAGCCTTAAACTTTAAACTATTTGCTCTAAAAAAATCACTCATGTAAATATTAGCAAAGTAACAATCTTAGAAATGCATTTCCTCTGTACTTACCTCTGATTGCTTTCCTTTTTTATAAAAGTAGCTTTAACTTTCATTTATACCTCTTGTCTTTAGATCACCTTCATTTATGAACATATCTTTCCATTTTTTTCTACCCATTGAATCATCTCTTGTAATAAAGAAAAAAAAGGCAACTTCCCAAACTAACCAACTTGTTGATCAAGTTTATGATAGCGGCATTATGGTATTCCTTATCCATAGCCTATCTCTGCAAAATGCCACAGGGGTGTTTGCTTATTTTTTCTTTGTAGCTAAGCTTGGTTTTGATTTTTTGATCATTAGGTATTTATAAGACTTGGTTTCCCCTGTTTTTAGTTAATCTTTATTTTCTTTGCTTCTCTTTATAAAGTATTTCCTTATTTTTTTTTGTATTCTTCATATTTGTCATTCTCAGAATCTTAATACCATCTATTATGCTGATTTACAGAGACTCTTCAGAGACACAATAGATACAGCTCTGGAATCAAGAAGCCTCGGACACAGTTGATAATAGATAGTGATAAGTGATCTTGGATAATTCATTTAAATGTTTTCAGCCTCAGTTTCCTCAGCTGTAAAATGGGGATAATACTAGTTCCTACCTTTTAGACTTATTTTAAGGATCAAAGAGGTAATATTTTTGTAAAGCATGTCTGGCATGAAATAGCAGATGCTTAAAATTTTTTATTTCCTTTCCTATCTTCCTATCTCAGTTTGCTCAAATTGCTGATTTTCATATACTGTTTTAAGTTTGGCAAAATATTTTATACATGTTATCTCATTAGCTTCTCTACATATTAGACAAAGATGATAACTGGCATTTAGATAGCCCCTGAAGGTTTGGTAAAGGTCCAGTACAAATATAATCTCCCCAGAAACCGGTGCTTCTCTATTTTATAGATAAGGAAATAGAGGTTAAGAGCTCATAAGTGATTTATCCAAAGTCACACAGTAAGTATTTAGGACAGGATTAGAATTCAAATTTTCCCCACTCCAAGACACTTAGTTCTATCACCTGCACTGCCTAGCTGCCTAGTAACAAGAAGGTACTAAGTACTAACTATGTGACTTAACTCAAGTAATTGGACTTTTCTGAGCCTCAATTTCCTTATCTGTCAGAAGAAAAGATTATATTTTTAGGTCCTTTCTAAGTAGACATCTATGATTCCTTTTTTCTGTTACAAATAAAGTTGCTAAGAATATTTTTATAGATATGGTTTAAAAGATTGTAGATTATAGCAGGCCTTTTAAAACTTTTTCTTCTTCTTTTGCAACTCCTTTTTACCAGAGAAATTTTTACATAATCCTAGGGATATAAGTATATTAAATAGGTACACAAATCAAACTTTTACTGATTATAAATCATAATTTTGTGACTCCCACATTCACAGCCGCTGGGATTGTGACTGACAGTTTAAGAAGCTAAGGATTACAGGATTATGATATAGATTATTAAATATTATAGATAATATAAATTATTATTATATCAATTTGGAGCTGAAAGGGAATTCAGAGGCAGACCATGGAATCCAAAACTCTTATTTTAACAGAGGAGGAAACTGAGATACAGGGGAATTAAATGATTTGCTCGGGAGTCACCCAACCAATAAGTGTCTAAAGTGAGATGTGAACACAGGTCTACCAGCCTCCAAGTCCAATATCCTATTCATAATATCACAACTTATTTTCTACTTTTAAAAATAATGCTAAGCTATAATCCTAGGAATGAGATCCCTGGACCATAGGATTCTAAATTTAGTGCTAACTTGGCAAAGCTAAGATTCAAATGTAGGTCCTCTGACTTCAGATTGAATATTCTTTCTACAATATTATAGCTTTCTAACTTAGTCAACTGGCATTTATTAAGCACCTGCTAGGTGCCAGGCACTATTCTAAGTCCTGGGAATCTAAAGAAAGGTAAAACAAACAAAAGAAAACCAATTCCTGTCTGCCAGCCTAATGGGAGGGACAACATGATTATGTACAAAGCAAGATACAGACAAAGATAAATCAGAGATAATCAATAATAGAAAGGTACTAGCATCAAAAAGCATTGAGAAAGACTTCTTGTAAAAGATGAGATTTTAGCTGAGATTTTATTGAAATTGGTGAAGTCAAGACAGGAGGTAGAGAATTCCAGGCATGGGGATAATAAGTGAAAATGTCCCTGAGAAGATGGGAGATGGAATGTCTTGAGGAATCGCTAGGAAGCTAGTGTCATGGGACTGCAGCAATTTGTGTGTGTGTGTGTGTGTGTGTGTGTGTGTGTGTGTGTGTGTGTAAGGTATAAGAAAACTGGAAAGGTAGGAGGGGACCAGTTTATGATGCATTTTAAAGACCCATTTCTTCTATATTTGACCCTAAAGGTAACAAAGAGCCATTTATTGAAAAAGGGAAAGTGATCTGGTTAAATCTGTACTTTAAGAAGATGACTTTATAACTGAATATAGGCTAGGGGGACTTGAGGCAAGGACACCAACCTGAAGATCATTGCAATGGTCCAGGAAGGAGGCTTGCTGCCAGATTGCTCTCTCCACAAAATTGTACCAATTTACAGCTCTACCAAAGATGTAAGATGCCTGTTTTACTATAGCCCCAAAGATATCGATCTGTTTTGTTTTTATAACAAATTATTTTTTTCTTTTCCCTCAAATTTTCTATTTGGCAGCATGGAAGCAAATGAAAACAGGGTTGTTTCTTCTTCTCCAGGGACAGTGGGAAAGTAAACTTCCCCTTTTCAATCTTTAGCCCCACGGGAAGGATGCTGGATATGGAACTCTGCCATAGTGTGAGGGTTATAGAAGCCAGAACCCTACTGTGACGCAAAGACAGTGACAGTGGGAAGAGAACTCATACCTACGCTGATGTCAATCATTCTTTCTCTCTCCCTTTTTGCCCTGGCAGCTTCCTTGTGCCCCTCACCTGCCTCTAGGTGCCATTGCCCTCTACCCATGGACACAGGCTTTTCCCTCTGACTCTGGCCAAACTGGATGACCAGGGCCCCCCAAAGGGACACCTGGATGTGCCTGAGGCAGCTGCCCTCTGTGACGCCACCACTCTCACTGGTGACTGGGGGATGTGTGTATATGCTGGGGGCGGTTTATTGGAAGAATTTCAAAGGTGGGAGGAGATCAATATTTAATTCTGAAATTCTGGAATTATTTCCCCATTATGAGGTACAGAACGACAGAGGCTCAGGGGGACAATCCTTGGGGAATATCTTTTGGGAGTTCTGATGGGATGTAGTAGGCAGCAAAATGCCTTTCTCAAGTATATTGCAGGATAATAATAATAAATGTAATAACATTAACTATGTAATAACAATAACATTTCTGTAACATTTTAAGATTACAAAGTGTTTTCCTTGGAATAACCCATTTGAGAAATTTAGCACAAATATTATCACAATTTTACAGATGAATAAACTGAGGCACAGAGAAAGGAAGAAATAAATATTTATTGAGTACCTTTAGTAGACATAGGAAGTTTTAAGGGAGAGGCAGATAAAAGTGTAGAGAGACAGAGATGGTGAGTTTCAGGAATCAGGGTGAGGGAAAAGAGTCAGCAGCAACCTGGAGGGGAGGTAAAAATCAGGGGCTCTGCAAGTGCTCTTCTCTCTCTGCCACCTTTCTGATTCCCTTTTTCCTTCTGCCAGAACTCTGTAATGATGTACCTGAGGTGGAGATCATCACCCTCCTGGGGGAACAGCTGCCACATTACAAACTTAGAGCTGACTCTGTCTTTGGCTATGAACATCATGATTGGATTCAGACTCCAATGGTACCCTCTGATGTCTCCAGACACCTGACACCCAACCAGATCCAGGAAACACTGCAATATTTTTGTGAGTAAACATTGGCCATACTTGGGCTCAGATACTCATATTGGTTTAAATCAGCAATTAATCAATCAGTTAATTGATAAGCACTTATTAAGCACCTACTGTGTTAGATTCTGGGAATATAAAAATAAAAATAAAAATGACACAGTCCCTTCTCTCAAGGATTTTCATTTTATAGGACTGTATCATTGTGAAAATTTGTTTGTTCTTTTCACTCTTTGGGCTGGTGTGACTTGCTTCTGGGCAGATAGAACCTGGGAAGCTATTTGCAGGTCTTGGTTTTATGTATGATTTTATGAGTTCCTTGGGAAGAGAATTAGGTTGGAATCTGGGGAAGACAGAACAGAAAATCAGAGAGGGTTGGAGCTGAGACCTGCACTAAGGGAAGAGGGAAAACTCTTGACAGAGGGAGAGGGTAGTTAATCTTCTTTGCTGAGGCTTCCTCCATAACTGGATCTTCTTTATTTTCCTCTTCCCCCTCCCAAGTCCTGAGAAGAAGCTTAAGACTCTTAGTAATAATCTGGAGACTGTCTGACTCCCACCCCTTCCCACCTGGAGCCACTTGGACTTCTGCCATGTACATTAAGCCCAGGATTCCTTAGTCTATTCAAGGAATCCAGAGAACACCCCCAGAATCCTTTATACTTGAAAGGTATGAAAAGAAGAAGAGAAAAATGCTGGACTCGAAAACTCCATTTCTCTCCAGAGTAAACTCTTTTCTTCTTAAAGTTATTTCTATGGATACAGTCAGACATCCCCATTTCTTTATTGCCAATGTTCTAGATTCATAGGTTGGACTATTCGGGCCATCTTACCCCTGAACTGTCCATTACCTTTAGAATCAAACATAAAGAAACACATTCCTTTATTTGTTATTTAAAGATCTTCCTAACCTGGCCTCTTTTTATTGTTCTTTTCCTCATCCTATACAACATTGGCCCACCTGTATGAATCCCTCATTTCAAATTTTCCAAGGCTTTATCATAGTTGTTCCCCAAGTCAGGAATATGCTATAAACAAGATGCAGGTTATAAATAGAGTGCCTACAGCTGGACTGAGGAGCCCCAGCTAGGAGGCTGCCGGGTAGGCATAAAGGTAGCTGAAGGGTCCTCCATCAATTCATCTGTCAGTGAAGTCCTCACCCCTATTTCTTCACCTATGCCCATTCATTTTTGCTGATTGCCTTTCAATCAATCAATCAACCTTCTGTGTCAAGTACTGTGCTAAATGCTAAGAATACAAAAACAAAAAGGAAAGACCCTGTATGGAAGTAGCTTGAATCAAATCTCACCTACTCCCGGTGGCTTCCCCAGTTTCCTCCAGGTGCTAAAGCCTTCCCCTTCCAGTCTCTTTTATCTACTCTACCTTTCTTATGCTTCCCTAGTTGTTCACATGTCTTCCCTAAGAATGTAAAGTCCTCTGGAGCAGAGCCTGTGTTTGTTTTCCTTTGTTTCTTTGGCACAAGTTAGAGTGGTGGCTAGTTATTGTTGCTTTGGATCCTTTTACCCTGGCTCAAGCCCCAGGCACAAACCCTACAACCTTTTAGGGGAGCACAGGGAGTCCTCAGGAACGCCTGGGAGTTGCTGTTCAGCTGTTCCAGTTACCCTATGTTAACTGAAAAGTTTTCCATCCCTTAAGCTGATTTCAAGAAGTCAAGTGGAGCCACAAATCCCATCTTGGAAGAATTAGAGCTAGAGAAAGGCCTGCTTGTCCTTGGCCCTAGTATCCTCCTAACTCTGGCAGGGCTTGGGGCCAAGGAAAAATACTGTCAACACCATCCCCTCCCCAACATTTTATTATGGGCCAGATCAAATTACATTCAGTAAACAGCAAGGGCAATCTTGAAGCGGAAAAAATGTAGGCAGGACATCCTCCCCATTCATTTGATGATATAGATGTTTGTAGGCTGGAAATGGGTATATGAGTTTAGGTTTTTGCTGTTTTGCTTCAGTATAAGTTAAGTGCCCCAGGGCTGTGATTTGCTATCACCTGGTGATACTTCTTTCCTGCCTCCCCCCCTTACCTCCATTCTCAATTCAACCCTGTTGGTTTTACAAAGAAGCAACGTTAGCTGTCTAACTTTGATCACTTAACATCAAAATGCCCACAGATCCTCATTTCTCCTCTCCAGCCCAATTGTATGATCATAACTGAAACGACCTCCCTCCTTTTACAGAGAAGGAAGGTGAGATCCAGAGACTGGAACAACAACAATAATAATAAATAACAACTAACATTTATATATTGCTTACTCTGTGCCAGGCACTATGCTAAGTGCCTTACAGTTATCTCATTTGATTCAAAAGCAATCCTAGGAGGTAAGTTTTATTATTATATTCATTTTGCATATGAAGAAAATGAAACAAGTCAGACTTGCCTAACATTACTCAGCTAGTCTCAGGTCATATTTGAATTCAGATCTCCAGCTGTTCTATTCATTGCACCACTGAGTTGCAAGCCTGGGTTTCAAAGCCACCAGGTCCTCCCATTGTGATTCCAGTAATCTTTTCATCACCCCACTCCATGTGTCCCCAATCTGGCTTTGTTTTTCAGATCCATTTGGAGGGGACCTGAGGAAAGGAAAGCCTCCTGGGGTGGGGGCCTTGGTGTCCTCATCTGGACAATGAGGTCATTGGACTATATGGCCTCTGAAGTCCTTTCCAGCTCTAAGTCTGTGAGCTGATGAGTGGTCCCACCTTCTTGTGTCTAGGCGCACTCGCGCGTGTCTTTGGAAGGGGGACGTGCAAGAAAAAGACTCAGGTGTCCTCTGCACCAACAATCCCAGACTGTTGCTTTGGGCTAAAACCAATCTGGCCAGAGAGTTGGAGAGAGACCAATGTGGAGGGAGGGGAAAGGCAGTAGAGCTTTGGAGGCCGAATAAATCTTCTCAAGCCCTCATCTTCCGCCTTGCTCCCATTGGTCTCAAATCCTTACCTTGGAAGATCCCAGTTTGGTCCCTATCTGGTGCACCGGCACCTAACTCTCCGCTAAAACCTGGTCTGCCTCTCTTTGCACATCCCCCTCATCCCAATCCCCTCCCCGTCACGTGGTATGGATCAACCAGGTGCTATAAACAAGACGCAGGTTATAAATAGAGTGCGCAAGGCTGCGGGCTGCAGAGCTCGGGCTATGGGACTGGAGAGCCGGAGTGCGGCTAGCTGGGGGGGTCCTAGCTTAGCGCATCTCTCTGTGAGGACAGCCTCTGCCCATCCCTCAGTCGCCCCACCCCCAAATCTTCTCGGGGACGTGACTCTAGTCCTCTTTGGGCCGCGTGGCCGCGGAGATGGAGGGTCCGGTGTCAGTAGAAATCTGGAGCAGCCCGGCTGCGTACTGTACCGGAGGGACCGGCTCCGAGAGAACCTCGGAGCTGCTCATCCGAGAGCTGGAAGAAGGTAACGGGGACCCAGGAGTCTCCAGCTGGGAGATCGGGGTGGGGTGGGGTAAGGATGCCCAATGAATGCGCATCCTTGTCTGGCAACTGTTCCCTTCTCATTCGAGGTCCGCAGTCTCGGGCATCTTGAGTGCTATAGGTTTAGAGTTGTGGGGAGGATCGATTGAGATGTTTGTAAAGCGCTTAGTACGGTGCCTGGCACACAGTAGGAACTCAATACATACCTGTTTCTTTTTCTGTAGCATCTACCTCTTCTCGGTGACCTCTGGTTACCTGTTCTCTGCCCCTACCTGGCATTCTAATAGTTGTATTCCCCCTCTTCCTGGACCGAGATACCCCCTTTTTGTGTTCTCTGGGGACTATTTGGCCCCTCCATTCCCCGCCCCCCACCAGCAGATCTATGGACTTCTCTTGCTTCCTCTCCCTCCCTTCCCTTCCTTCTCCTCCCACCCCACCCCCAAATCCCTAGTAAAGCAGGCGCAGTGTCTAGGTTGGGGAACGTGCTTTCAGTGTGAGTCCTGAGCTGGACACTCCAAAAGCCCAAATCTGCTGCTTAGCCATTTACACTGTATGCTGTTTCCTTTAAAATGACTGGAGAGGGAAGGGGGGAGGACAGGGGTCTTCTATCTAGGTCAGGTTGGCTTCTCTTCTCACCACCCCTCCCCCCTTCATGGCATAGATGGGGAGGGGACTTGTGCCTTGAGCCCGGGCGCTGGTTGGGGCTATGAGAATCCCTGCCAGCCTTCCTTCTCCATGTGGCTGGGGAGGGCAAAGCTGAGAAGTGGCGAGAGGGATAAATAACCCGATCCCAGCAGAGGTCTCTGGCATTAGAGATGCCACAGAATTTTTCTTTTCCTCCCTACTCCGATGGACATCTCCCCCTCCCTAATTTTAGTAAGGGGGACTAGAAGAAAGGCTATGCTAAGGTCAAGAGGCTCTTATTTAATGAGACATTTGTGGCAATTAATACCAATTAGAGGCTGATGAACTTGACAGGGGACCAGGAAGGCTCTAATTCTTGGAGGCTGGGAAGGAAGGTTGTTTCATTCTAGTGGACGTGCGGGTCTACGCATACATTCCCCCAGCCTCAGTCTCATCCCCGGGGCAACTGGATAGCCAGGCAAACTGAAGCATCTTGGAATATCCCACTTCTTCTAAAAATATTTAAAAACAGAAAAAGCAATTAAAATATTGGGGAGAGAGCCACTCCATTATACTTCCGAGGGGGGAAAGCCAGTAATTGACTTATTCTTCTCCCAGATCAGCCCTCTCTTCTCTCCCCTCCCCAACCCCCACTAGAGAAACTGGGTCAAACCAGATTTTCCCTTGGAAGTGGGGAGGGGGCGGCATCTCTGCAGGCAGATGTAGAATGCTTGTTTGGAACTGGGGATTTGGGTGTTTTATGAGGGCAGCATGAAAGCCCATTTCTACTATCTTCATTTTTACTCCTTTAGGGGGAGGTGGAAATGGTAATAAAAGTGAAACTATATAGATGTCCCCTGAAATCTCCCTTCTTTCTACCTCATGTATTCTTTTTCTAATACCTGCAGTACTCTGCTCGGACAGAGTTAGCCAAGTTACCAAGACCTATCATGATATTGATGCTGTGACCAGCCTACTGGAAGAGGTGAATATATCCCCACATTTCTGCCCCTGTCATGATTTTGTTTTACCTTACATTTTCCCACCACTTTCTCAAGCCTCCAGTCCATCAGATAGAGACCACACCTCATTCTCAATTCTGAAAGCTTGCTGGGGAAAGAAGGGTCTAGTTCTTAATGTCTTCCCTCTGGTACATTATCTTTCTGGGGTTCTTAACTGTCTGTCTGACCAGGTGGTGAGTTAGGCAAAGAGTAAAGGTAGGAATAGAATTGTGGAATTGTTAGAATTGTAAAGAGCCTTAGCGACGCTTAAATCCAACTTTACTTAAGAGAAGGAGAAACAGGTCGGGAGAAGCAGTTTGTCCTAAGGGCACATAAGCAAGTTTGGGGCAGAGCTAGGTGGATCAGGTTTCTTGGTTCCTAACCAAGGGAATTAGGATTCTTTCTATTAGAACTGTGAGTCTCAAACTTTTTGGTCTCAGGACTCCCTTTATACTTTTAAAAATTGAGGACTATAAAGAGTTTTTGTTTATGTGGGCCATATCCGCCAGTATTTACTATGTTAAAAATTAAAACAGATAAAATGTTTCATATTTATTCATAAAATTTAAAAAACCCATTACATTTTGACATAATATTTTTTATTTTTTGTTGTTTTTAATACACATTGCTTTATGAATCATGTTGGAGAGAACAATCAGAGCAAAAGGGAAAAACCAGGAGAGATAAAAAATCAGAATAAAGAAGTGAACATAACATGTGTTAATTTACATTCAATTTCCTTAGATCTTTTTCTGGATGCAGATTTTAAAAAATATTTTATTTTTTGCTGAGGTGGTTGAAGTTAATTGACTTGCCCAGGGTTACACAACTAGGCAGTATTAAGTGTCTGAGATTAGATTTGAACTCAGTCCTCCAGACTTCAGAGCCAATGCTCTATCTATTGCACTATCTTGGTGCCCTGACATAATTTTTTTTAAAAGGAGCACACTTTTAAAAATTGTTTTTTTATTTTTAATAGTATTTTATTTTTCCAAATATAAGCAAAGATAGTTTTCAACATTCACCTTTGCAAAACCTTATGCTCCAAATTTTACTCCCTCTCCTCTCCTCCCCCTCTTCCTAAGACAGCAAGCAATCTGATAGAGGTTAAAAATGGCATAAAGTTTTCATGAAAAATATTTCCTCTCAGAAAAACTATTATGGAGAAAAAGTTTAAAGGTAAAACTGTTTTACCTTCTTTTTCAAATCTTCTTAAGATCTTCTAGAAGATAATTGAATTCTCTTATCTGCTGCTGCATTCAGTTTAATCCAAATGTCGTCTTGGTTGGCTGTATGAAGAAAAAATGGTCTCCCACAGATAGGTACTTGGAAAAGGAAGGAGTATTTTAATAGACAAATAACATCATACTGTTATTATCAAAATAATTTTAATCTTGAAATTTTGAAAGGGATTTGGGAGGCCCTTGGGATATTAAAGTTCCACACTTTGAAAATCTTTGTATTAGACCATACTGCTTTCCCCGGCCAGTCTGAACTAGAAAGGCCCCCACAGGCTGCATCTTAGGTGATACTTGGTACTGTGGGCAACATTCCCCACCCTGTTCATTCCTGCCCTGGACTAGCCTCCTGACTAGTTGAACCCATAAAGACTTTTCTCTCCTCTCCCTTTTCTTGGCCTGCAGAAAGAACGGGACTTGGAGTTGGCAGCTAGGATTGGTCAATCTCTGCTGAAACAGAATTGCTCCTTGTCCAAGCAGAATGAATTACTGGAGGAGCAGCTGGAGTTGGCCAGGGAGGAGGTAAAATGGCCAGGGCCTGGGCCCTTCTCAGGAGGCTTTCTGTATACCTTTCTCCTAAGGGTACCTTCTTGCCCCTCCTCTCTTGTTGACTGCCTTGTAATCCATCCCCAGATTGTTGGGATTTCCTATTGTGCTTCATTCTTGACCCCCATTCCAAAGTTGTGAGCTATCCTTCATCTTCCTTATACTTTCTCTCTTCCACCCTCCCCAGATTGCCCAACTTCGGCATGAAGTTACTATGCGGGATAATCTCCTCCATCTCTATACAAACACTGTTGAGGAAAGTGAGCCCTCCAGCACCTCCCCTACTCCGTGAGTTCCTGGGCCCTGAGCCCCTGGGTCCTGTTCCCTGCACTCATTCTGACCTTACTGCGTCAGGCTCAGATGATCCAGGACGATCTTCATGGCATGTCCGAGAGCTGAAATCAGTGGGATCCCTTCTTTCCACCCTACCCCAAACTAGAGTCATCGGGCAGAAAATATCACATCTGGCAGGGGGACCTAAAAGACCAATTTAGTCTAATTCTCATTTTGTTGTTGTTCAGTCATTCAGGCCTGTCAGGCTCTTTGTGATCTCATGGACAAGTCCGTGGGATTTTCTTGGCAAAGATGCTAGTGGTTTGCCATTTCCTTCTCCAGTGTGTCCCCATTTTACAGATGAGGAACTGAGACAAATAGGGGTTAAGTGATTTGCCCAGTAAATAATTCTCAGTGTAATAATGAGGAGATAAAGGCCCATAAAGAGAAGTGACTTAAGATCTCACTCTGGGTTAATGACAGAATTGTGTCTGTTTAAACAATGCCTCTGATGCTATGACTGGGGGCAGCTTCTGGAATTCCAATTTCCTTTTCTATGAAATGAAGAGCCTGGACCAGCTAGTTTTTTTTTTCTTCTTCTGTTCTTGCTGCTCAGATTTCCCTAAACATGTATTCCATAGAGACAAAGATTTGATATAGGAGATTCTCAGATGAGGAAGCTGAGGAGCACCATGGATAGGGTGCTAGACTTTGAGTCAGGAGGACCTGTTCCAATCTGGCCTCAGACACTTACTAGCTGTGGGACTCTGGGCAAGTCACCAAAGCCTGTCTGCCTCAGTTTCCTCATCTGTAAAATGAGCTGGAGAAGGAAATGGCAAACCTCTAGCTGTGAGCTCCTGGGTGGGTCACTTAATCTGGAGGCTTCAGTTTCCTTATCTGTAAAATGAGCTGCAGAAGGAAATGGAAAACTCATCTAGGATCTTTGCCAAGAAAGCCCTTGGACAAGATTGATAATAACTGAACAATAACGATGGGGAAACAGTGCAGACTGGGGCTCCCTCTCTGCAGTTTGTCTTGGTTGCTCAGATCTTCGAATGGTTAAAAGGCTTATTTATATCAGAGTGTTTCATATGTAAGACTAGTCCTATCCACTGTACAAGGGTGGTCATGTCTCTAATCCCATGGTTCCCCACCATTGAAAGGCTAGCCCTCTATATTCTGAGTAGCAATGTATGTGTGCCTGGAAGCTCGTGCTTGAGTTAGAGAGGGCCACTTTTCCTCAGTTTCCCCTCTCTGATCTTCTTCCTTTCTCTGTCTCCCCCCACCACCCAGACTTCGCCATTGTGATTCCTCAGCTTCTCTTCAGCACTGTATCCAGTTGGACACCCTGCAACAGAAGCTGAGGGGTCTGGAGGAGGAGAACCAGCAGCTTAGGCTGGAGGTGGGACACGGGGCTTTGTGTTAACCTGGGAGAACCGATAGCTTTGTCTCTCTTGGAAGGGGTGGGGGAAGATCAGTTTAGCTAGCTTTTAAAATTTTTTAATTTTTAATTTTTTTTCCTCTTGTTACTCCTCAGACTTCCTAAACTTGCATGCCATAGGGACAGGGACTTGAGATAGTACCCCTGCACTTTCTAACCTCCTCATCTCCTAATTAATGATTGTGGGGGTGGTAGTAGTGCAGAAATGTTCATGCTCTTTTCCTTCTCCTTTCTTCCAGGCCAGCAGCATCGTCACGGAGACCTGCCAGTATGAGGACCAGGAGCAGCAGCTGATGCTGGATTGTGTGGAGCAGTTCTGTATGTAGCATGGAAGCTGGGTGTGGGTGGCTCTTCCTGAGAGGTTGCCTCTGGGTTATGGTACTATTCTCTTGGCCGTTTTTTGTTTGGCAGCTAGGTAGAAAGCTGAACTTGGAGTTGGGAAAACTTAAATTCCAATTTGGTCTCAGACACTTACTTAGCAGATCATGTCACTTTTTGGCCTCACTTTCCCCATCTGTAAATGAGTATAGTAAGTAACCCCTCATAGGGTGGTTGCATAAAGATCAAATGACAAAATGCTTTGCAAATTGAGAAATGCTATATAAATGCTAGCTATTATTATATTATTACTTCTTATTTAGTCTTTTAGTCATGTCCAACTCTTTTTGAGCCCATTTGGGATTTTCTTGGCAAAGTTACTGGAATAATTTGACATTTCCTTCTTCAGCTCATTTTGCAGATGAGGAAACTGAGGCAAGTAGGGTCAAGTGACTTGTTTAGGATTACACAGCTAGTAAGTGTCTGAGATCAGATTTTAACTCTTGCTGACTCCAGGCCTGGCACTCTATTATGCCATCTGGGTGCTCTGTATTATTATATTATAGGTGTCATCATCATCATCATTATTATTGATGATAGCTCACATTTATAGAAGGCTTGATAGTTTAAAAAGGCTTTCACAGACTTCCTCTCATTTGATCTTTGAAACTACCCTTCAAGGTAGGTTGTGAAAGTATCATTATCCTCCTTTTATGGGGACATTGAAGCTCAGGGTTTAAAGGCCTTGTCCCAAATTAGGTAGTGAGTTAAGTGGCAATGTCAGGATGTCAGCAGATACACTGATTCTTGATCCAGTTTCCTTTCTATTGGGTCATGCTATCCCTTTCTTTTTTTCTCCCAGAAATCAAGAAATAATCTTTACCTCAGATCCCAAACTTTTTGTCTCTTTAAAGTTATTTTAATTTATTTTCTAATTAACAAAGCTCTTTTCTTTCCTTCCCATCTCTTCTTTCTCTCTCTGTATCCAAATGTGGGAAAAGTTAAAAAAAAAAAGATAGAAAGAAAAAACAAAACTTTAATAACAAATGTATTTAGGTCAAACACAAGCAAATTCCCATATTGGCCATATCCAAAAAGATGTATATTCCATTCAGTACCCAGTCCCTCTTTCTCAGGAGGTGGGTAGCATGTTTCATCATAGATCCTCCTAAAGAATGGTTTGTGAAATATTTTTGAAGTGTTTTGTCTTTACAATATGGTGGTTGTGGTTGTGCAAATCGTTCCATTGGTTCTGCTCCCCGGCACTGAATCAGTTCATAGCATGAATTTTTCCAAATTTCTCTGAAACCATCCCCTTCGTTATTTTTTTGGTGGCACTATAGTATCCTTGATCATATCATATTTGTGCAGACATTTTGGGCACATAATGGGTTCCTCCTTTGCACCTACAAAAAGTGTTGCTGTGAGTATTTTTTGTCACATGGGTCCTTTTTCCTCTTCCTTTGATCTCTCTGGAGTAGACGCCACAGTGATACGTAGTTTAGTAACTTTTTGCCTCCTCCCTGAGTCTTTTTATGAGGCTGAAGCTAAGCTCTTCACTAGCCCAGTGACAGTGAGATCTAATCAGACAACAAGAATGTTTTGAAAACAGACTATACCGCTAGCACCATAAATCCCTTCCGTTTTTTTAGCTGAGGAAACAAAACTACCATTCACAGAACAGAGAAGGGCTCAGTGCCAAACAAAATGCTTTGCTGAGAGTTTCAGCGAGAATTTGGGAGAAGACATGCTTCCTGGCTTTTTTCAGGTCTCTGTAAAGTCTTACCTTCTACAAGAAGTCTTTCCTTGGAGTTTCCTGATTGAGATTATCTCCAGTGCACCCTGGATATCTCCTGTTTGTAATTAGCTCGTAGATACCTTCTTTCCACTTTGAATGCCTTGAGGCACTGGTGATTTTCTATCTTGCTTTGTATCTCCAACACTTAGCATAGTGAAGCACATAGTAGGCCATACATAATAGATTTGTTGACTGAGGACTGATACACCAGCAGGACCTGATGTAGTTCGTGGAGAAGGCAAGTCTTGGGTTTGAAAGACAACCCCCTGCTCCTTCTCTCACAAACTACCAAATTTTTATTTTTAAAAAAGTGTACATACGTTACCTACATATGTAAATACATACATATATGCAAGGTTTTAGATACTGATTCAGAGTCAAAAAATGAAAAAATCTCTTCCTCAGGCATGAATTATGGCACGAATAAAATAGAATACAAAGCAGGGAACAATAGGGACAAAGGAGGGACTAGGAAACTGCTTGAGAAAAATTGGGTTGAGGGGAGAGTTCTAGAAATCCAGGTCCAATTTCTGCTTCTGATATATTCTAATTGCTTCACTTTTGAGCCTCAGTTTGCTCTTCAGTTATGTCTCTCTCTTGGTGACCCCATTTGGAGTTTTCTTGGCAAAGATAGTGCAGTGGTTGACTATTTATTTCCTTTTCCAGTTTATTTTACAAATAGGAAAACTGAGGCAATTAGGATCACACAGCCAGTTAGGGACTGAGAGCAGATTTGAACTCGGGGAAGATGAGTCTTCCTGACCCCCAGGTCCAGCTTTCTGTACACTATGGGTCACCTAAGCTGCTTATTTCGTAGGTTTATAAGGCTTGAATGAGCTAATATATGCATACATGTTCTGTTAAGCCTTAAATATGTCCATTTTATTTATGTCAGCTGGGGTTTGGGGGTTCAGTGGAAAATGGGAGAATGATTCTCCCTCTATCCTCAGCGGAAGTGAGCCAGCAGGTAGCTTTGTTGACTGAGGAATTGGCTCAAAAGGCAGAGGACCAGGCCCGTCAGCAGGAGGAAATCAGCGTGCTTCTGGCCCAGATTGTGGGACTCCAACAGCGGTGCCGGGAGGTGAGTGATGCTCCCCGTCTCTCTTGGGGGAAACTCCCTCTTACTCTTGCTTCAAAGTACCTTTCAGGGGAAAATTGCATTCCAGGGAGGGATGTTGCAACCTGTTTAGATCGGGCAATCAGTACTGAGACTCTGGGACCTTGGGGATGGAGTGATGGCTCCTAAGCACAGGGACTATGGCGGTCCTGGATCATCTTAGTGATGGTAGTAGGGGAGGCTGGAGCTGTTGGTCCCAGGTGGTGACAATTCTTAGTTGCTTTCCAGTATGGAACTGAGATGGAAGAGTTACAACAGCATTTGACATCGGCCAAAGAGAGCCAGAGGAAACTTCAGACAGAGGTAAGGTCCCCTTCATCTCATCTGCTTATTTCTGACCCCTCCCCTCACATACAAAGAGTAGTTGAACTACAGAGGAGAGCATATAATTCAAATGTTCTCATTTTATTAATCCCCACTCCCCAAATTTAGCAGCCTTCAACAAAAACATTCTAAGATGATGTTTAACAAGTTAATACTCACTATTTACTGTTTACTTCAGAGACTCCGTCTGACTTTTTTCCTCCCAAGGCATTTAGCTTGAATTTTGTTCCCATCAAAAATAAGCAATAAAATTTGTTTTAACTGTTATCAATAAAGGAAGAAATGTTGAGATGGGTCGAAGACTAACCTTGGCGTCAGGAAGTCTTGCCTCTGACAGATAGTAGGATGTGTTTGACCTTCTCAGGCCACTTTCTAACACTAAATTACAAGTGAGTTGTCTAGGCTGCATTGACTGAGGGACTTTCCTTACCAGGAATTCCCCAAATACCAGTGAAATCCTAGATCTGATGCTACCATTTTGCTGTAACTGCTCTCTGCCCCAAGGAAAAGCATAAGTATTTAAATATGAATAAGAAGAGATAAAAATAAAGCTTAAACTAAATTATGAATGATTGCTTCTATAACCTTGGCTTTTTAATTATCTAAAAGTTTTTGTATTTTTTGTTTTGAGATGTTATTTTCTCAGATTTTTCCATTTCCTCACCCACCCCATAGTATCTTCCTACAGAAAGACAGTTAAATATGCGCAGCTGAGAGCACATTTAACATTGTTGTGGTTCTTTCACCAAAAGGGTGTGTTTTAGTTAATTGGTTATTTGAAAGTAGAGAAAGTTTGGGCTTGTAGGCAGGAGGAACAAACTAGTTTCATTTCTCCCCTAGTCCTGAGCCATGGCTCTCTGAGCCTTAAACTATTCTTAGACTATACATTATATGAATGAGCTGATTTAATGAGGAATCAGGTTGGTCCCTGGTATCTGACCTGCACCATATTGAATTTTCTTCATGATTGTCATGGTGCTTCTTTCTATTTTCTTCACCCTGGCACATAGTTAGTACTTAGCATTTACACTAAATGCTTGTTGAATGAATGTGCTGGTTCATACAAGACTTCCCATATTTTTCTGAATTCTTCATATCTCTTGTCTTTGTATTCCTATCCTTAGCTTTTAGAAACTTAACTGTGGCCCACGGTGGGTATCAAGTCCCCTCATTTTATAGATGAAACCCAGGGCTCAACGGGATGACGTGAATTATTAGCAATTTAGAACTAGTGCTTCTGGGTCCAGCCTTTAATTTCTCTGTTCCTTCCTCTGCCTTTCTTAATCTCATCCCAACCTTTGAAAGCTGGGCCCCTGAGAGGGAAAAGATCTTCAGCGATGGAGTACAGAAATACATCAGCTTGTTCAGATGGCTAAGGGGAAGGTGAAGGTGGGAGTGGGGCAGGGTAGGGACCCCTCCCAGGGTCCTAACAATGTCTGGTGTCCTCAGATGCAAGACCTACAAGAGAAATATGCTGAGTGTGATGGTTTGCTGAACGAAGCCCAGGAAGAACTTAAAAAACACCGCCTCCAAAGCCTGCCCAGTGGCACAGTCAGCCACTACAACAGTGTGTATAGCCTGCCGCTGGTGAGCACATAGCATGTACATCTTCCTTCTCGTCTCAAAGTCACAGCTGGTAGGGAGAATGCCCACACCCAGCATTTTTTAAAATTTATTTACCCCATTACATTTAAAAAACATTTAAAAAATATTTGTTTATAAGATTTTTCAGTTCTAGGTTCTTTCCCTTATCCCTACCCATAATGAAGTTTGTGAAGTTATGAAAAACATTTCCATAAAAGTCATGTTGTAAAAGCAAACTATAAATCTTCCACTTTAATGAAAATAAAGACCCTCAAGAAAAATACAGTTAAGACAGAAACAGAAAGAGAGACAGAGAGACAGAGATAGAAGCAGAGAGAGACAGAGAGATAGACAGACAGAGACAGAGAGAATGCTTCAATCTATATTTAAACATAATCAGTTTCTCTCTGGATATGTATGCAGCATTTTTTAAAATTAAATTAAGTTAAATTAAATAAGTTTTAATAAAAGAATAATGCATTTAATTAAATTATTTTAAATGGACAACTATTTCTTTTTCTCCTCCATCCTTACTGAAAACAGAAATGAAGCCCTTGAAACAAATAAACATGATAAAGCAAGAGAATTTTCCCTTTATGCATGCTTTTCCTCTGATCTTTGAAAGGGGTTTTTCTCACATCTTCAGGATTCCCTGGCTGCAGAGATTAAAGGGACAATGAGAAAGGAAAATGAGACTCCATCTTCTGATAGCCGGTGAGCTGAGGGACGGGGTGGGTTCTTGGATCCCAAACTGAAGTTGTCTCCAGCCTCCCAATTATGCTCTCCTCCCCCAACACAACATCCCAAGTCCTTCTTCTCTCTTCCCTTCCTACCCTTGTGCTTCACCTGAATCTTTCTCTTTCCTTCAATAACTGGGCAATGATCTGAGACCCTTCCATACGTTTGAGGAGACAACGTTTCAAAGTTCTGGTTTTTGTCCAATGCTTTGCATGTTCTTGGCGTGTGGTAAGCCCTTGACTTGCTATTTGTCGACTGACCAGGTGCTTCCTCTGCTGAGAGACAGCTCGGTCCGTTGTAGTCATTTTGTGGTGGTTCAGTCTCTCAGTTGTGGCTGACTTTGTTACCCCGTTTGGCATTTTCTTGGCAAAGATACTGGGATATGGTTTGTCATTTCCTTCTCCAGCTCATTTTGCATGTGAGGAAACTGAGGCAAACAGGATTAAGTGATTTGCCCAGGCTAGTAAATGCCTGAGCTGAATTTGAAGTCAGATTGTTCCCACTTAGGCTCTTTGCCCTGTCTCTGTGACACCTTCCTGTGAGACTTGGAAGGGCCTCCGAGGACATCTCGTCCAAATCATGAATTGTTCTGGCAGAGAAAAAATCTTTGCCTAGAAACCAGCTTTTTGGTGGGGGCCCCAAGGAAGGCTGGAGCTCAGGTGATGAGCGTCTCTCTTCAGACCCGCTTGAGGAATGTGACCCAGTAATTGTGTCCTACAGCAGACATTCACTTGCAAGAACCCTGGGTATCACCAGCTATGATGAGACATCAGACTTGCATGAAATCACTTTGAGTTGGGCACTGGTTCCTTTCCCAGCAATGTCTGCATTCTTAACTTCCTCTGGTGACCACAGCTTTGCCAGTTAGGTCTGTAGGTGATGGAGACAGGGGAGGCTAATTTAGGAGAGAAATGCTTTTTGATATCCCCTAAAACATACAAAACAAAACTTGCTCCTCCCCAGAGAAGACTTTTGTGAGTAGAAGCTATCTATAATCTGTCTATAATAATATAATCCTTCCCAAAGGGGCTACTCCATTTCCTCCCTTTGCCTTTTGTGCTCACTGTTCTTCATGGCTAGAATGATCTTGTTCCTCAACTTTGCCTCCTGGCTTCCCTCAAAATTCAACTCATATCTCACCTTAATGCTAGTGCTTTCCTCTGAGAATAATACTTTCCATTTATGCTATTTAGATCTTGCATGTGCATGGTTTTTATTTTATTTTTTTAAGTTTTTTTATTTTTCAAAACAGATGCGTGGACAATTTAACATCAGCCCTTGCAAAACCTTGTGTTCCAATTTTCCCTCCCTTCCTCCGTGCCCTCCCCTAGATGGCAAGTAGTCCAATATATGTTAAACATGGTAGAAATATGTTAAATCCAATATGTGCACACATATTTATACAATTATTGTGCTGCACAAGAAAAACCAAACCAGTTAAAAAAAAAAAAAAGGCGGAATAAAATGCCAGCAAGCAACAATGAAAAGAGTGAGAATGCTATGTTGTGTTCCACACTCAGTTCCCACAGTCTTCTCTTTGGGTGTAAATGGCTCTTCATCATGCACAAGTGGAACTGGTTTTAATCATCTCATTGTTGAAGAGAGCCATGTCCATCAGAACTGATCATTGTATAATCTTCTTGCCGTGTATAATCTCCTGGTACTACTCCATGTGTATGGTTTTTTGCATGTTGTTTCCCCACTGTGAAGGCGCAGGGGCTGTGGTTTTGTTTTTTGTTTTTGACTTTTCTTTGTTTCACGTATTTTAAAAAATTTTTATATTTATTTTAAATTTAATTAATTTACTTTTCTCTGTATTCCTAGCACTTAGCATAGTGCATGGTATACTATTGCTTAATAAATGCTTGTGGACAGTTGACTGATTTTCACTCTTGCAAGTGCTCATTTCCTCAGTGTGAAATGGGCAGTATAAGTCATCGTTGTTGAGTTGGTTCTGACTCCTAGGAACTCATGGACCATAACTGCCAAAAAGGCTGCCTTTGCAAAGATAATTTAATAGTTTACCATTTCCTTCTCCAGTGAGTTTGAGGCAAACTTGTTGAGTTGTCCAGAATCACACAGGTAGTGTCTTGAGGTTGAATTTGAATTCTTTTCTTTCTAATTCCAGGCCCTGCTCTAACTATTAGGCTTCTTTTGTACAAGTAGTAGTATCCTGAGTTTACAATTGAGGAAACTGTGATGGGATCAACTGAGAAGGGCCCAATTTGCTGCCTTGCCCCACCTGATATAACAAAACCCTCCACCAGTTTGTGAGAATGATCTTGCAACTTTGTGTCCCATCTCCTTCCTCCCAGGAACCTTCGCCGGGTGTTTGAAACAGTGAAAGCTGTGAACCATGGTAGTAGGTCCCGGTCGGGCAGTGCCTCTCTTCACCATCCCCTTCCTGGCTCTCCCCCACTCTCTGTGGCTGGCAGTCCAACAGGCACCCCCCCTACAAACCGCCACCGCTCTGATGCTTCTCGTCGCATCCTCCTGTAAGTACTTGGAAGTACGAGGGGCTGAGAGGAGAGACTGAAGGGGAAATTCATGTGGTTTGGAGAAAAGAGGGCTGGAGAACCCTGGACCCAGGGAAGGAAGGAGAATAGTGATGGTGGGAATGGATACAGCAGGTAGAAAGTAAAGGGAGAAAAATCCCTACTTGATGGAGTTCCTGTCTCCAATATAAAGAATACCTGAAAAGAATCTTAAAGAAAATCACTAATATGGAAATAAATATAACTTATTTCTGATTATTTACTGTCTCAGGGGGTGGGAAAGGGAGGGACAAAAGAACTCAAAACTTTAAAAAAACTCAAAAGGTTAAAAACTTGTTTTAATATGTAATTGGGGGAAATAGATAATATTACACATATATTTTATATTCATCTCTTTATATCTGCCTTCCTATTTATATATCTGTATCTGTTCATTCTATCTAAATATTTCTCTATCTACATACATATCTATTTACTTCTCTCTCTCTCTCTCTCCATTTACTTCTGTTTGTCTGTCTCTCTGAGAAATGATGGGAGCTTACTGACTGATAGCTGCCATCCTTCCTGGGCAGCCCTAGTGACTTGTAGCAAGGGTATCCCTTCAAGGGCCTGGCCTGGGGGGATGTCAGGAAAAAGGTACGGGTGATCTTACCTGGTTCTGGGTTCTTTTAGGTTGGAGGAAGCATCTGGTGAGGAAGAAGAGAAGAAGGTGGGTTGCCCAGGCACCCCCGGGAGCCAGGACCTGGCAGTGGCCCTGCAGCAGCTGGCAGCGTGGCAGGAGGCTCAGGAGGCAGAGGCGGGTGTGGAGAAGCTGGGCCAGGATGTGGAGAGTTCCAGTGGAGTGCTGACTCCTAGTGAGAGTCTTGTGTCGGGAAGCTCAGATCCTCCTGGGGGCTCTATCTTCTCCATGGGCTCCCTCACTTACCTACCTGACAAACTGCAGATTGTCAAACCGCTGGAAGGTAAGAGTAGGTGAGAAAGGTTTGGGGGGCCGGAGATGGCAGCAAGGAGCCTGCCCTGACGCTGTCCCTTCCATTTTGGGACAGTGAAACCTCCCATTACCATTGCCCTGGAACCCCGTAGCAGAACCAGTGGTTCACACCTTCAGTGTAAATGTTTGCACACCGGGCATTAGGTGCCCCCTAAGTCTGACCTGAGGTCCAAAGTACCACCCTGTGTGTGACTTGTGTCATTTGGGCTCCAGGGGGTTGGAGGGAGCAGGATTAGCCAGAACCGACCGCTGTCTCATACACGCCCATCCCCTTGTTATCCTCAGGCTCGGCGACTCTGCACCACTGGCAGCAGCTGGCCCAGCCCCACCTGGCAGGGATCCTGGATCCTCGCCCTGGGGTTCTGACCAAGGATTTCCGTCAGCTGGAAGTGGATGTGGAGAAAGTATACACTCTTCAGGACCCTGAAGAAGACGAGGAGACAGTGGGGACATCCTTGGCCAAGGATAAGGCTCACCTCCTGTGTGAGTCAGACTTCTCACTTCTCCCTCTTTCCCAAATAAAATCCAAACCAGGAACAACTGAAAGGGAAGGGGGAGATGAAAAAAGGATGTTAAATGGAGAAAGGATAAAGTCATCATCTCCCACTATTCTCTAGAATGTCTACAGTTGAACTACTTTTTTATGCATCTGCCCAGAAGTGTTAGAGCATTCTCCTATAATACCTTAAAATAGGATAACGGCTCATGTTTATGTAAAAAGAACCTGTAAAGAAATCTGTAAAGTTGCTTAATCCTGATAATACCCCCTGTGTTTGGCGTCTTGGATGTTAGACCCAATTTACAGTTGATGAAATTGAGGATCAGAAGTCACCTAAAAGCACATGTGAAAACACAGCATCCCTGGGTAGCTGGTCCAGCGTTCTCCCAGACCCTCCCAGCAGCATCCCTGGGTGACTGGTCCAGCGCCTTCCCAGCAGCATCCCTGGGTGCCTGGTCCGCTGCTCTCCCGGCCCCTCCTGGCAGCATCCCCAGGTGGTTGGTCCAGCGCTCTCCCAGCAGCATCCCTGGGTGCCTGGTCCAGTGCTCTCCCAGGCCCTCCCAGGCCCTCCCAGCCCCGGGTACTACAAAGCCTCTCCTCTCCAACACGCACTGTCCTGTCTCTCTCATTGTCTGCCTGATCCTGTGTCTGGGTGATTCTGCTTCATGTACCATCTCTCCCGTGAAATCCGTCCTGGCGTGGCTTGTGCTTTCACTCTATAAGCATCTGCTGAGTGCTTTTATTCTATAGCATCTCCCTGTGCTGGATCCGGGGGCAGGGGCGAGGGATGGGGAGCTGGCTCAGATGCAGCTCATTGGGACTAGGGCCTGGGCAACGTGGGCAACGTGACTAGGAGAGAAGCTGATGACTGAAAGCGTGAGAGAACGTGCCATAGGCTGAGCGGGCGGATGCTGAGGAGGAGCCCAGGAGATGGGTTAGTCAGGGGACTGTCCAACCCTTGGCTATGCTATACCCTGCCCCGTCACTCCCTCTCATCCTCTCATCAGTGGGCCACTCAGTGAGAGTCTGAGGGAGTGGGAACATCTTTGCTCATGGGAAAAGGAGTGTGAATGTGACCCCTCCCTACCTGATGTGTCTTTCCTCTTTCCTTCAGACCCCTCCCTCCTGGTGTGTGTTAATCCCACATTTCCTGTCCCCTTCCAGTGTTGCACTCTGTTAACAATCTCCCCCAGACCCCAGCCACCTACACAATCACTACTGGCCGCCTGGTCTGCCCCTCCTCTGATGTCACCTCCGATACCCCCAGGTAAGGCAACTGGTGCCTTTAAAGCCTTGTTTCTCCTTCCCAGAGACAAATCCCTTCCAGAGACCACGGATGGTGGCTCTCGCATCTCTTCTTCTTACCCCCGCCTTTTGTTATTTTCTTCTTGTGAGTTCTTTGCTATTTTATGAGTTCTTCTCCCCCTTTTTCTTTCTTCCGCAGGCTTTGCCATTCTGCCACCCCCTGCTGCAGTCCCGCAGAGGGCCTAAAACCCATCCATCCACCACCTTCCCAGACTCTGCTTTGTCTTCTGAAGAAAGATGGCATCTCTGCTCTCCCAGAGTCCCCATTTACACCTCTGCATCCAGACAGGAGAAGATGGCCTCTAGGAAGCTTTGCTCTATCCAGAGAACTGCCTCAAAATGGGTGGGGGGCATCAAGGTGGGGTCAGGGATGGGTTGGTCAGGAGACCACCAATGGCTTTAGCATCAATTTGGTACAGAAGCTAAGGCAGCTGGGGTTGGACTGTGTGGTGGCCAGAGGGGCTTCGAAGAGATGGAAAGTGGGGACTTGAGAGCCCCCTGGCCCTGGCCCAGCCTCAAGACAATAGGTTGACGGAGGGTGAGAGAGCATTCCTTGAGTGTGTTTTTGTTGGGGGTGGCAGGATGGGTCCCTTCCCTCACCCTCGCCATTGCCCTCATTCTGTTGCTGAGAGGCAGCTAAAGTAGAGTTTGGACCCCTTTCCTTCCTCCCTTCAACCACACTCACATACACACGCGTCCCCCGAGTCCCACCTCACATCTCTACTTGCCACATGCACTTTCTAGGACCTGCACTTAGTTTCCCTGTATCCCCATCATCTAACCCCCTAACCAATTTAGTCTTGGTTGTAAATAGAGGTTAATATTTAAAACTGTGATGAGAAAGTCTTGAGTTTTCATATCTGTGAATAATGTAAGATAGTAAGACCCTAATTCCTTCCCCCTGGATTCCTTACCCACCCCCCTATTTTTTTTTTAAAGCTTTCTGCTCCAAAAGCTACCACTGTGTACATGGGCACTGCTGGGGAGAGGTAACTAAGACCCCTCCTCACCCCTTGCAATCACCATATGGACGCTCATTAAACTCATCTTGTGGACGGTGGCTCAGTGCCACGCAATAAACGATATGACCTAGGTGACTGCCCGAGTTCTGTCTCTCTGGAGAGTGAATGGTTTAGGAAGCTGGTGAAGGGGAGGGAACGAGTTCTTTCTAGAGCTATAGAAGCTTGAAACTAGGAGGAACCTTCAATAGGTTTTACATCGAGAGAGTTGGTAGCACAGCTAGAATTGGAGCCTCAGAGCCCTTAATGTAATTTTTTTGGGGTTTTTTTTTTGGTGTTTTTTGGGGTTTTTTTTCCTCTTACCTCTTCATGGATTTCTGTTTCTATAGGGAGGAGGAGGAGCAGAATGGGGAAAGAGGGAGAAAGGTTGGAGGAGTGTTAATTGTCTTTTATTTTGCTCAGTGTAGTGTAATAAATGCTAGTGTTGGAGTCAGAAGGCCTAGGATCAAATCCTGGTTTTGTCATTCTATGCATGACCTTTTGGGGAATTGTTTCAACTCTAAACCTTTACTTTCTTGTCTGTAAAATGGAGATTGCACCTGCCATCGCTGTCTCATTGGTTTGGGGTAAAGAAAACTCTATAGAAATATCAAGTTGTTTCTCTTTGACTCCATCTTTTGAGATGAAATGGATTAATAGTCCTGTGCTCTCAGCGTGAGGGGGAGAGGGCAGCTCCTTCTGGGCTGGCCCCTATTCTCCATTCTTTGTCACCCCCTCATCCCTTCACTCAACAACCACACAAACAAAGAGAGTGACGGTGTGTTAGGGTGAGAAAATGTTTATTTTGAGATGGCATCGAACAGAGGGCAGGATGGAGGAGAAGTGGGGGCAGGACAGGGATGGTCCATGCTAGGGGAGCTGGTCCCTCTCCTCAGCACTGCGACGTCCAAAGTCCATCCAGCCATAAGCTTCATCCTCTTCCAGCCATGGTCCTTGCTTCTTGGATAGGTCTGGTAGGAAGAAAGAAGGGATGTGTTGAGAATAAAACTGAGGGAGTGGAGCAGAGGAGGCGGCTTGTGTTCTTGGGCCTTAGACCTAAATTCCCAGACTAACTTATTGGACTTGAGGTCAGAAACACTTGGATTCAAAGGGGCTCGCTACCTGGGGAACTGTGGGCAAACCTCTCTAAGACCAGTTTCCTTCTGAGTAAATTGAGGTTGCATTTGGCTTTTTCCAGTTCTAAAATTCTGATTCTAAGACTTTGTGTTTGTTTTCCTGTTCTTAACCTGGCTGTTGGGGAATGATTGACAATTCTTACCTGTCTTGAGGTGAGGAAGCTCCTGGGGACGGAGTTGTCTCCGGTGGTGGGAAGGAGAGCCCAGGGGCGTTGGCAAGCCCAGTCCCAGGCTCCTGCTGGCTTCTGGGCCTGGAGGAGTGTCCTGGAGCAGAGCCGGCTTTGGAGAAGCTTCAGAGAAGGTGGCCAGAGCCAGGGCAGAGACCAGCACACACCCCCACAGCTGCCGCATCCTGTCTGGGAAGGGTGAACTCAATGTAGGAGAAAAGGCAGGTCTATTGGGGGGGCTCCTTTACCCTTCATCAGTGGGGTTCTTCCTCTGCCATTCCCAGTCACAAGCCCATAAGGTTTGGAAGTAAAAACGACCTTAGCAATAGATCATCTAATTCAATCCCCATATTTCATAGAGAAGGAAACAGGACGTTAGTGGGAAGGAGTGAATTCAAGATAAAAAGGAAGGTCTAGGTGACAGTGGATACTGACTCTGGGATCAGGGGGACCTGAGTTCAAATCCAGCCTTGGACACTTTACACTTACTAGCTGTGTTACCCAGGATAAATCACTTAGCCCTGATTGCCTTGTCAAAAAGGAGGAGGAATAGGAAGAGGAGCTAGCATTTGAAATCCAGAAATTCCCCCAACTCCAGGATTTTTTCTACTATACCAAAGGGAACATGGATTAGTGGAAACAACTTGCATTTTCTGCAGTTTTCCCTAGAAAACTGGGTGACATTCTTCTATTCCTCTTCCTCTAGTACCTGCCAATATCTTCCCTTTGTTGCACCAGGTGCCCCCAGCTTTTACCTTTCTTATAGAAACTGAACTAGAAAGAATGTCCTTGAAGAAGAAAAAATCATTGAGCTTTTTGTCTTGGGAATTGTGGATTCTGGAGTACTCCTAGCCCTGCCACTAATTGCCATCTTGAGCCCAGTTTCCTTATCTACAGTGGAAGGAGATTCCAGCAGCCCTCCTCACTAATTAGCAGGTTTTGTGGAAATATAGGATCAGGATCTTGGAGAGGTGATGGAATCTGAAGCTACTATAAAGAGTCTTGAGGCAATGACAGAGTCTCCAGTTTACATCCACATTTGGGAACCTGGCCAGAGAAACTACTCTGATGTAGACTTGTAGAATGATGGTGGTGGGATCTTTCTCTGTTTGGCCCTCTTCAAAGGCGAGCAAGCAGAGGGGTCCTGAGCTGCCCTGAGGAGCCCTGGCCCTTGAGCTTGGCTTAATATCACCCAGTATCATGGGTGGATGTTCCTCCTTCCCTCCCCAATCTCCCTTTCCAGTGTTTCTCACCTGTAGAGCTCCTGAAAAGGGTCTTGGAGGGTGATGGCAATTTTTCAGAGTATCCTCTGGTCATGTTCTCTCTGTAGAACACTCTCCCTTTTATAGTTCTGGGGCTCCCTCCTTTCACCTCCCCCTCCTCTCAATGAGGTCAGAGGAAGGAAAGAGGGAGAGGAGGTGCATATGAAAGTGGAGGAGGAGAGGAAGGGGAGGGAGGTGAAGGCACTGATGGAAAGCACATCAATATTTTCCTTTGATGATTCTGGCTACAGCTTGCAGCCAAAGGACAGACTATCAGTCAACAAACATTTATTAAGAACCCATTATACCAGGTCACTATGGTAGGCACTGGAGATGCAAAGATGAAAATGAGTCCTTTCTCTTAAGGAATTTGTTTTATCTGACCATAGACCAGATATTCTATTTCTGAGTACCCCTAAACAGAAAATGAGGGGCCAGGGGGATCCCAATGTTGAAGATGAAGGAAAGATTTTTTAGGACCAGAGAAGCTGTGACCAGCTTATTTTTTTAATTAAAGCTTTTTATTTTCAAAGCATATGCATAGATAATTTTTCAACATTAATCTTCACAAAACCTTGTGTTCCAATTTTCTCCCTACTTCCTCCACCTTCTCCCCTACACAGCAAGTAATCTAATATATGTTAAACATGGTAGAAAGATACATTAAATCCAATATATGCATACATATTTATACCATTATCTTGCTGCACAAGAAAAATCAAATCAAACAGAAAAAAAAAGAGAGAAAATAAAATGTAAGCAAACAACAACAAAAAGAGTGAGAATGTTATGTTGTGATCCACACTCAGTTCCCACAGTCCTCTCTCTGGGTGTAAATGGCTCTTTTCATCACAAAATCATTGGAACTGTTCTGAATCATCTCATTGTTGAAGAGAGCCATGTCCAAAAGAACTGATCATCATATAATCTTGTTGTTGCCATGTCCAATGATCTCCTTGACCAGTTTATTCTAAGGAAAGGTGAGAATAAGCTGTTCAGAAAAGGTGGAATTCTACTTTTTTAGGCCAGATCTCCCTCTATCCCCTAAAGGCAGAAGGATGGACCAGATGACCTTGGAACCAGGAGAATGTTAACATTCCCTGTAATGATGAGGCTGATGGTGATGGAGAGAACATCTATGTATTGATCTTTCCTTGGTTTCAGATCTGATAAGCAGAACGTGCAAGACCAGACCTTCCTCTATCCCCTAAAGGCAGAGGGATGGACCAGGTGACCCTGGAACCAGGAGAAGAACGTTTCCATTCTCTATAATAATGGGGCTGATAGTGATGGAGAGAGCAGATATGTATTGATCTTTCCTTGCTCTCAGGCTTGACAAACAGAACGTGTAAGATTATCAGGGGGCAATGGGCCATGTAATAACGCACTTCCTCACTTGTCCTATTTACTAGCCCAGTGGTATCTGGACAGCTGCTTAGCACCCTTTCCAAGTTCCAAACCCTACGAATGAAGTACATTTCTCTCCCAGCTGCCCCTTAGCAAGAGACTCTTAAATTCTTGTCTTTCTAATTCAAATTTTCTTCCCTTCTTGCTCTTTTGAATTAGCTCTGATTCTGTCTTGCAGTATTTCCTCTTCTTCCCAGTTCATAGGGTTAGTACTTCTGAATACGATGTGCCCTTGAGTTATCCTCTATTCATCTCTGAGGTGACTCTACTAGTGTCAGTGAGATTTAACATTCTGTAATCCTATGATCTTTTATTGTTTTCTATACTATTTTTTCCTGGGTGACATTGTTTTAAATGTATCCTAATGGTAAGGTCTCGCTAATTTAGATTTTGGCAATTCAGGAATTTGTGATGACTTAGCTTGCTTTGATTCTTACTGGACCATTGGTTTAGAATAATTCCTTCTGATCTTTCCTTCTGGTGCTTGAGAAGAGAATTTTCACAGGCCAGAGCAAAACTAATGGATTTTCCTTAGTCTTTGTTCTTGACCTTTCTGTTTGCCTTTGTTATTCTTCTGAATATTTTTTTCTCCTTTTCCTTCTTCACTACTGCACTCTTACCCATTGGATTGTTCCTTCTTAATCTTCTTGAATCTGATTAGTAAATTATTCTAAGGATAAACTCAAGAAATTAAGGATTTCTTCAATATACCTTCCACTTAGGGTGTGATCCTGTCTCTGAAATATTTTTCTCAACCATCTAGTCCTTTTTATTCACCTTACCAATCTGAGTGGTAAGTAGATTCTTGATAGTAGATGGATTCTTAAATGTTTGTTGAATCAAACTGAATAATGAAATCTTTTCTGTGAAAGAAATGCCATGTGAATGAGAAATTATTATGGAAAAACAGCCTTTTGGGAACTAGCATTTCCCCATGAATTTTCCATGATGCTTCATTTTTTTTTTAAGGTTCCAGAACAGAGTCACTTCCCCAAACCTAGTCCTTGACTTCTGAAGGGCAGGGACTGTTTTTGTCTTTGTATTTCCAACACATGGCACACTACATAATTTTTTTTTTTGAGGGGGAAGGGTTAAGATCTGTGATTTTATTAGTATGTGGAGTAAAGAGGTAAATATTTGTACCGATGCATTTCTGTGATCTGTAGTCTTACAGAGTTGTTTGGGGACATTGAAAGGTTAAGTCACTTGCCCTGTGACACAGACAAATGTCAGAAGTGGGGCTAGAATCTAGGTTTTTCTGGCTGTAAGTCCAGCTCTTTATCCACTGTGTCACTGTGGAAGACTCTTAATAAAATACTTTTTGAAGGAGTGTTGAATGTATTGCTATCTTCTTTCCTACTTATATGGTCACATAAATCAGGGTTATCAGCCACTTTGCAGAATATGTCACAAAGTATAGGAATTGCAGAAGAGAGTAGTGAGGAGGAGAAAGAAGAGAGAAGATAGGTGGGAATTAAAAATAGGAGAACAATTTAGCTACCAATCAGAACAAAGGGAGGAAATGCTACCTAATGAACTAAGGCATAGAGATGTGGTTCTTATACACTAAGTCCTGAAAATGTGTTTTGTAATGGAAAGTAAATGCTAGAATGTGAGCATTGTAAGGGACTTTAGAAATCATCTAGTTCAATTCCACCAAAGTGTGAATTGTCTCTACAAGATCTCAAAAAAATAAACTTTTAATATTTATTTTTTATAATTATTTACTATATCTCTCTCATGTTGTACCCCTTGAATCAAACAATTAAAAAATGAAATCTAAAACTTTCTTAACAAACAAAACCCAAAATCCACATTTTCTAATCTAAAAATGTATCTCTTCCTGCATTTAAGTCTATCACCTCTTTGTTTCATCTTCAGTTCTCTAGACTTGTGGTTATTGCACTGATCAAAGATAAAAATGGTATAAAGAAAAAGCATTCCTTTTTTTAAAAAATAACTTTTTATTTATAAAATATATGCATGGGTAATTTTTCAACATTGACCCTTATACTCACTTCTGTTCCAATTTTTCCCCTCCTTCCTCCCACTCCCTCCCTTAGATGGCAGGTAGTCCAATACATGTCAAGTATGTTAAAGTATATATTAAATCCAATATACATATACATATTTATACAGTTATTTTGCTGCACAAGAAAGATTGGATCTAGAAAGGCAAAAAAACCTGAGAAGGAAAACAAAAATTCAAGCAAACAATAACAGAAAGAGTGAACATGTTATGTTTTGATCCACACTCAGTTCCTATCGTGCTCCCTCTGAGTATAGATGGCTCTCTTCATTACTGCTCTATTGGAACTGGTTTGGATCATCTTATTTTTGAAAAGAGCCACGTCCATCAGAATTGATCATCATGTATTATTGTTATTGAAGTATATAATGATCTCCTGGTCCTGCTCATTTTCACTCAGCATAAGTTCATGTAAGTCTTGCCAATCCTCTCTGTATTCATCCTGATGGTCATTTCTTACAGAACAATAATATTCCATAACATTCTTATGCCACAATTTATTCAGCCATTCTCCAACTGATGGGCATCCATTCATTTTCCAGTTTCTGGCCACTACAAACAGGGCTGCCAAAAACATTTTTCCACATGTGTGTCCCTTTCCCTCCTTTAAGATCTCTTTGGGATACAAGCCCAGTAGAAACACTGCTGGATCAAAGGGTATCCACAGTTTGATAGCTTTCTGAGCATAGTTCCAAATTGCTCTCCAGAATGGCTGGATGTATTCACAATTCCACCAACAATGTATCAGTGTCCCAGTTTTCCCACATCCCCTCCAACATTTGTCATTATCTTTTCCTGTCATCTTAGCCAATGTGAGAAGTGTGTAGTAAAAAAATACCATTCTTTATAATGGTATTTACATCATATAATCTTCTCGTTCTTTTCCTTTCACTCTTCAGAACCTCAGAGTTCTTCCTAGGTTCTTCTAAAATTGTCTACTTTGTCATTTATTTGGTTCATCATAACATTCCATTATATTCCACATACCATAATTTGTTCCCCAATAGTTGAGAATATCTTTATACATTAATCTAGACTAGTTCTATTTCTCCTCATTTAGCATTTTAAGTAAATAAGTTTGAAGTCGCTAATCTGCTGCTAACTTGCTGTGCAAATTTAGTCAAGACACCTTTTTTTGGTTTTAAATAAATGCTTTATTGAATTATTTTTTACATTGCTGTCATTTCTCAATAATCCCTTTTCCCATCCCATTTTACCTCTCTACTGTAACAAATAGGCATAGTTTTTAAATAAAATAAAATGATACGATAGCCATCGTGTATGACAATATGACAATAAAGGTCTCATTTTGTACATAGGCCCCGTAACATCCTTAGAGTGAAGTGTATTTCAGGGGCAGTATTTTGCATTGCATTGATCAGGTTTCCAGTGTCTTGTGATTGTTTTCATTTATATTATTACAGTCCTGAATTATGCAAAGTCTTCTTTTCCTTAAAATATCTCTTTATCAACCTTCTCAAGTCTTAATTTCCTCACCTATAAATTGACAGGGTTGAACTAAAGAACCTCTAAGATCTTTTTAAACTGTGATGTTTATATCATAGTTTCTATGACTTGACAGCATTTCATTTATTCATAAATTTATGATTCCAAAATTTATTTTATTTTATTCATTTATAATTTATCCAATTCATCCACCTGTTCATCCATCCATCCATCCATCTGTTCATCCATCTATTCATCATCTCTTCATCATTAAAATTTAACTTAGTAGAGAGAGAAAACTCAATAAATTTAGATTCAGATGGTTTGACTTGCAATCCTAGTTCCACCAATCTCCAGCTGGGTGATCCTGGACAAATGACTTAATTTCTGAACCTTAATTTCCTAATCTGAAAAATGTTAATAACAATTACTAATGCCACTGACTTTGTAGGATTGTTGTGAAAACTAAATGAGATAATATCTAAAATGTTTCGGAAACATTCATTGTTGTTGTCATTTTCAGTTCTGTCTGACTCTTTGTGACCTTTTTAGGGTTTTCTTGACAAAGACACAGGACTGGTTTGCCATTTATTCTTCAACTCATTCTACTGATGAGGAAACTAAGCTATGTGTCTCTATTCACTGCACCAACTAATTACCTTATAAACATTATAGTTCTATACAAACATCAGTTAATATTAGTGTGAGATTTAGAGTTGGGAGAGATCCCTCTTCATTTGAAAGATGTAGAAATGTAGGCAGTAGAAATGAAAATGAACAAACAAACAAAAAAAGAAATTAAGGCTTAGAGGGAAAGTAATCTTGTCAAGGAGAGAATGTTTTTGAACCCACAGTTTTCAGACTCCAAATAGCATATATTTTCCTCTATCCAGGGCTTGTTAAAAGTTTTTTCACTTGTGATCCTTTTTGTCCTGAGAAATTTTTACATCACCCCTGGATAAATAGACCTACTCTTTCCTGCCCTCTATTTTCCATTTATCAATAAACAGTCTCCAGATCTTTAGATTTATTTTGCTTTATCCTTTATTTGTATTTGTCCTTTCTGATCTATGCTCCTGCCCTGGCATGTGGTCACCTTGTGACTGTTGCTTCAATTGGTCAGTTTGGCATGAACTTCAATCACATGACACATTTCCCACATTGTTCTCCCCTCCAATTTCTCTCCGTCTCTCTCCTCCCTCCTCCCTCTCCCTCCCCTTCTCTTCTTCTCCCTTCCCTCTACTCCCCACCTTGTCCCCTTTCTCCTTCTCCTCTCCCCTCCCTTCTCCCCTCCCAGTTCTTCCCAGTTCCTTCTCTCTGTTTCTGTCTCTCTGTCTGTCTGTCTGTCTGTCTCTGTCTCTGTCTGTCTGTCTCTTTCCCTTCCTCTCTCCCTCCTTCTTTCCTTCTTCTCTCTCATTGGTGACTTCAGTGGAGAGAAGTGAAAATCACTGAATTTGAAAACAGAAAACCTGGATTAAAATTCCTAGTACCATCCATGTAATCTTGGCTTGGGGTCCCAAATGAGCAAAGGGGTAGCCTTGCTGTACTCCTGTTCTGGTCAGATAGTTATGGGAGGCAGACAACCAGGATGGTTAGGGGGTCTGAAATCTATGTTGTATAAGCATCAAAGGAAGCAAATGGGGACACTTATTCTGGAAACGAGAATACCTGGAATTGAGGGAAAGACAACAAGCATTTATCAAGTGTCTACTGTATGTAAGGGCATAGAGATAGGACAAAAGGAAAATTGATCTTATCCTCAAAGAACTTATATTCTATAGAGGGAAATAAATACCTATCTTTAAATTTTTTTTTTATTATATACTTGATAAATCCACACGTGAAACTATATCTCTACTATATCTAATTGTTTTAAAAGTATATTTCATGGCCAAACAAGAAATAGAGAACATTATGAAATTCAAAATGGATAATTTTGATTCATTAAATTAAAAATGTTTTGCACAAAAACCCCCAATATTGCCAAGATTAGAAGGGAAGCACTTAAATTGTTAATGGTTTCAATTTATTTTAGCTAAATTTCTAGGATCTATACATAAAACATCATGTTTTATAAAAATCAATAATTTTTTCCTATTTGCTTATCATTCTTTCACTTTCTTTTTCTTGTCTTATTGTGATAGTTAGAATTTCTAGAACTAAATAAAATAAGTGTTGATGATGGAAATCCTTGATTTACTTCTGATATTATTAGAAAGTTACCTGCTACATTACAACTAATGCTATATCTTAGTTTTGTTATTCAATCCTTTAAAATGGTTCTGACTCTGTTAACTGATTTGGGGTTTTCTTGTCAAAGATACTGTAGTGGTTTGACATTTCCTTCTTCAGCTCATTTTACAGATGCAGAAATTGAGGTAAACATAGTTAAGTGATTTATCCAGGGTCACACAGCCAGCAAATGTTTGAGATTATAGCTGAACTCAGGAAAATGAGTTTTCCTGATTTCAGGTCTGGCACTCTATCCATTGTGCCGCCTATTTGCCCAGTTCTTAATTTTAGCTAGATGCTATTTACCAAATTAAGGAAATGTCCAGCAATCCCCATGCTTTTTAATAATTCTTACATGAAATGGTATTGTATTTTGTCAAAAGCTTTTTCTGCATCTATTGATATAATCATGTTATTTAAATATTTCATTATTGATATGGTCTATTATGTTTATAATTTTTCTAATATTGAACACTACATTCATGATATAAATTCCAACTTGGTTATCTTTTCAACATGTGTTATTCTCTTTTTATTCAATTAATTTTGAATCAGTATTCATTAAGAATTATTTTTAGTCTATAGTTTTCTTTCTCTGATTTGTCTCTTGTTTAGATATCAGGATTATCATTATTTCATAAAAGGAATTAATAATATCCCTTCTTTTTGAAAAAAAATTATATATATATGTATATACACAAATATAGATTATATGTTGGAATTAACTCTTATTTGAATATTATAAATGCATCTTTTTTCTCCCTTTTCCTTTTCTGAAATTGTTTTTTAAAAGTCTTTATTTTCTTTTAATCTGGATATTTCATCTTTTTGTAAATATTCACCCATTTAGATTTCATTATTAATTTTATTGACATATAATTAGGCAAAATAATGACTAGTAATTTACTTTATTTTCTTTTCATTTGTTGTGAATTCTACTTTTTCATTTTTGATATTGGCAAATTTGGTTTTCCTCTTTTTTATCTCTTCAGATTTGTTAGAGGCTCATGTATTTTATTTAAAAAAAAAAACAACTCAGTGCTTTTAGTGTTTTTATTTTAACTTTTTTAAACTTTTATTTTCAGAATTTCTATTTTTATTTTGTTCTTAAAAATGTTTGCTTTTTGCAGTGGTCATCAAAACCATCTGGTATTGGCTAAGAAATAGAATAATTGTTCAGTGAAACAGGTTAGGTTCACAAGACACAGTTTGTCAATGACTATAGTAATCTAGTGTTTGATAAACCCAAACACCTCAGCTTCTGGGATAAGAACTCACTATTTGACAAAAATTTCTGGGAAAACTAGAAAATAGTATGGCAGAAATTAGACACTGAGCAACATCTAACACTTTTTACTAAGATAAATTCAAAATGGGTTCATGATTTAGACATAAAGAGTGATACTATTAGCAAATTAGAAGAGCAAAGGATAATTTACCTCTCAGATCTGTGGAGAAGGAAGAAATTTATGGCCAAAGAAGAATGTACATTATGAAATGCAAAATGGATAATTTTGATTAAGTAAAAGTTTTTTTTTTTTTTTTTTTTACAAACAAAACCCATGCAGACAAGATTAGAAGAGAAGTGGAAAACTGGGAAAACATTTTTGCATCCAAGGGTTCTGATAAAGGCCTCATTTCTAAAATATATAGAGAATTGACTCAGATTTATAAGAATACAAACCATTCTTCAATTGATAAATGGTCAGAGAAATGGCTCAGAGAATGGTCAAAGGATACAAACAGACAATTTTCAGATGAAGAAATTAAAATCATTTCTAGTCATATGAAAAAAAATGCTCTAAGTCACTGTTGATCAGAGGAATGCAAATTAAGACAACTCTGGAGGTACAATTGCATACCTGTCAGATTGGCTAAGATGAGAGAAAAAGATAAATGTTGGAAGGGATGTGGGAAAACTGAAACACTGATACATTGTTGGTGGAGTTGTGAACTGATGCAACCATTCTGGAGAGCACTATGGAACTATACCCAAAGGACCATCAAACTGTGCATACTCTTTGATCCAGCAGTGTTACTGGGCTTATATCCCAAAGAGATCATATAGAAGGGAAAGGGACCTGTATGTGCCAAAATGTTTGTGGCAGCCCTCTTTGTAGTGGCAAGAAACTGGAAACTGAGTGTATGCCCACTAGTTGGAGAATGATTGGGTAAATTATGGTATATGAATGTTATGGAATATTATTGTTCTATAAGAAACGATCAGCAGGATGATTTCAGAAAGGCCTGGAGAGACTTACATGAACTGATGCTGAGTGAAATGAGCAGGACCAGGAGATCATTGTACACGGCAACAAGATTATACAATGATCAATTCGGATGGACATGGCTCTTTTCAACACTGAGATGATTCAGGCCAGTTCCAATGGTCTGTGATGAAAAGAGCCATTTGTCTGCAGAGAGGACTATGGGGACTGAATGTGGATTAGAACATAGTATTTTCATGTTTGTTATTGTTTGCTTTCTTTTTGTTTTCTTTCTCTTTTTCTTTTTGATCTCATTTTTCTTGTGTGGCATGATAATTGTGGAAATATAGATAGAAAAACTGCTGTCCAAAAGAGGGGGTGGGAGAAAGGGAACACAAGGTTTTGCAAGGGTGAATGTTGAAAAATATTTGCTTTTCAAATGGAGTACACACTCCAATGTATTGATTTATCCTTTCTCTCGAGGAGTTGGAAATGTTTAGAGAAAGTTTTCTCTATGAGACTGCTTTGTCTCTACTCCCAACAGGTCCATTATATTGTCTTATTATTGTAATTTTCTTTATTGTTTATATTTTTTACCTTGGCCCAACTATTATTTTATATATATATATATATATATATATATATATATATATATATAACTTATATAGTCTTCGTTTAAGTTGGAATCTTTTCTTCAAAGGTACTTCATAATTTTTATTATGGTGAGGTCGTCAGCAGAGGATTTAAAAAATTTTCTGCTTATTTGCATTTGTTTATGAGGTTTTTATGCACTAGGAAAGAAAATGGCCAATTTTTGCAAAGGTGTCCATGCACAGTTGAGGAATAAATTTTCTAACATTAATCACAAGAAATCTATCTTTTTTTAACCTTTTTTCTCCCTGGGGCAATAGGGGTTAAGTGACTTGCCCAGGGTCACACAGGGTCAATACTTCCTAGTATTAAGTGTTTGAGTCTGGATTTGAACTCAAGTTCTCCTGACTTCAGAGCAGGTGCTCTATCCACTGTGTCATCTAGCTGCCCCCATATTTAACTTTTTAAAAATCGATTTTATCTCCTCAACTTTTTAGTTATCTGTTAAGATTTCCATAGCTCTGAAATGGAAGCATCAAGACTCCCACCTATTTTGTTTTTCTGTCTGTTTCTCTGGATAATTTGAATAGTTTTTACTATGTGCACACATGTATATTGATATTTCTGATTGCCTATGATAACTTCAAGCATAATATGATGTCCCTGTTTATCTCTTTTGACCATATTTTTTGTTGCCTTGAGATCACTATTGCTTGCTACTCTTGCCTTTTTTTTTTTTTAAAGTAAGCCTAAAAAGCACAGTGAAGTCTGCTTCAGCATTTAATTTTAATGCCATGTGAATCTTTGTTTCAAATATGATTGTATAGAAATGTTGTACTTTAAAAAACTCCACCCTGCTACCTTCCTTTGGTTTATAGATAGTTATATTCATCCCATTTTTCTTCAAGTATGAAAGAGGGTTTAGATTTATTCTGTTTGGTCTCAGAGAATAGAAGTAGGAATAATGGATATAAAAGGGCAGCTTTGGGATTCATGTAGAGGAAAAACAAACGGAATGATAGATTTGGCCACTAATAAAGTGAATGGCAATTACTGAGGTAATTATTTCTTCATCACTCACTGGGTGTCTTCAAAGTGGTAGCTAGAGAACCATTTCCGAGGAATGTTGAGATGACCTCTGAGATTAGATCAGCTGATTTTGTGATTCAGGGATTCTGGGATCTCTGAAAACACTATCTAGCTTCCCCATCTAAATGGTTAATCATGAACTTTTCCTTAACTCATGGAGGGTTCTGAGTATAAAACATTTATTAAATGCCTCTGTATTATGTGCCCAGTACTATGGTAGGTGCTTATGAGATACAAAATCAAAGAGTTCCTCCTTCAAAGAGCTTTCATTCTAGGGTGGTAAGACCTGTAACAAAAATAAGAAAAAACAAAATATATACAACATACAAGGTAATTTCAGGGGAAAGGCTCTAGAAGCTGAGAGCTCTGGGATCAGGAAGATTACATTTATATTGAGTCAAATTTTGAGAGAAACTAGGGAATTTAATGGATAGAGGTGAAGAGGAAGTGTGCTTTTTTTAAATAGTGAGGACATCCTGTGAAAGATAGAATGTTGTAAAAGTCGAAGCATGAAGGGTTTGGCTGGACCACAAATGCATGAAAGTCATGCTTAATAAACCTAAAAAAGGTAGATTGGTGGGGCAGCTAGGTGGGGCAATGGATAGAGCACCAGCCCTGAAGTCAGGAGGACCCGAGCTCAAATCTGGTCTCAGATACTTAACACTTCCTAGCTGTATGACCCTGGGCAAGTCACTTAACCCCAATTACCTCAACAACAACAAAAAAGGTAGATTGGAACCAAGTATAAATGTGATTATTCTATTAAACAATAATTCCCCACAGTGGGCTTTTAAAAAATATTTACTCAACTCTGCATGTTCCCTAACAATAAAACACCCCCCCCCCCACCCTCATTGCATATTTTGTAATTTACTTATCTCTATATACAAGTTGTTTTCCCCAGTAAAATTTAACTTTTGTCCTTGTATCCCCAGTGTTTGCAGACATATCTGGCAAGTAATAGGAGATTAATAGAATACTTGTTGAATTTGATAGAGTGGAAAAAGACAGAAAGAAAAACTGATCTTTTTAAAGAATGGTCAGTCACCAAGGGATTCCAATCCAAGGTACTTGGACCTTCTGCTTAGGGTTGCCTTCTTTTGCTGGAAGGAAATGTTAGAGATGCTTCTATGTGAAAAGGGAGAGACAGGGCACATAGCAAGCATTTTAATGGAATAATGTTGCTGTGTGGTACAAAGTAGTACCTTTTCCACATGGGGCCAGTTTGTTAAAGAAGATCTATCTGGGCAATGCTTCTGCTTTTCTTGAGTAAGTCCCCTTCAGGTTTTTCCTACAGTTGTAGTGTCCTGGCTGGCCATGTAAAAGTTACTTTCTTATACGATTATGGAATCTCAGCATCAGAAGGAATAAGTCCAATCCTTTATTGAGGTATGAATCTTCAACTTCTTAATTTTTCTGGAAACATGAATTACTACTTCCCTGACTAGTGGTTTCTCCTGTATTTTGTACTTACATAGGTCCAGCCAGCTGGGACAAAATTATTAACCTCATTCCTCTTTTATGTAATAAAATAGTCTTTCAGATATTATCATCTATATGATAATGTTTGAGTCTTCTCTTCTCCACATTAAAATATCCCTGATGGTTCCTTTTAGGTGAATCCTCACAGAGCACGATAACTGGAAATATAGCTACCTTTGTTCAGTTCTTTTTGTTTTGTGAGACCTGCTTAGAAAGGAGTCTCTATTTTCACATATGCCTCTATATTCCTAATAAAAGATTTTAAAGAGGACGTATCAATTAATCATGATGTGAAAATGCAGATTAATTACAGATATAAATTATGTATAATATTAGCTATAGGGTTTACAAAGTCCTTTATACACATTTTACTCATTTAAGTTCCCAAACTATGAGATAGGTCTACTTTCATCCTTGTATTTTACAAGTGAGGAATCCTTTTGACATCCATCTCTGGGTATCACAAGGTTTTCTCACTAGTAAAATCCTAGGTCCAGCCCCCCAGCTTCATTTCTAGTGAGATACTCCTACCAGAAAAAACGGGGCACCCCATATCCCCCAACTAGCAGGCCAACAGAACAATCCTGAAGCAAAAGAGTGGGTCATTCCTAGAATCAAAGACTTCCCTCCCTGGACATGATGGCTGTCATCTCTGACCAGTTCTGCAACTTCCTAATTGGTTATTGATAATGAAATGATGACAGTCCATTGCCTGACTAATCATCTAGCCCTTGGCAACCACCGCTTATGGGACTATATGATGTAGCTATTTACCTTATTGAAAGTCTTAGTGTCAACACTATTAGCAATTATCCTCCCAGGAGAGGAAGTTGAATTTACACGTTCTGGGCTATCACCTGCTGTCAACAGCTGATAAAGGGATGGGAAAATCAGCTGGAGCTGTCTGTGTAATATTTTCAACCTGCTATAGGACTGGGGAAAAGGAATTATTTAAGTGTTTATCATGTTTCAGGTACTCTGGCTAAACATTTTGTAAATATTACCTCATTTGATCTTTCCATTTTACAGTTGAGCAAACTGAGGCTGACGAGGTTTAAGTGACTTGCCTGGAATACCATCCAGCTTATTTGAGCTCAGGTCTTTCTTCCTGACTCCCGAACACTGTGCCCACCTTGGCTTTAGTTTCTCTAGTGGATAATGTGGTAGTTTCCTCCTAGTTTCTTATATTCATCTACCCAACTACTCAAACTTGAAAATACCGCCCCCCTCCCAACCCCGTGCAATTAACAGGCCATTTTTTTCCCCCTTTCCCGACTACAAACATTCCAAATCCTTTTAACAAATATGTCTAAAACAAATGTGCTATGTACAAAATAAATCTCATTCTGCATACTGAATCCATAACGCATTGCAAGAATTAAACTTTTTTTTTTACATATCCCTTTGAAATTCAAGCCTTGCCTTAGTCACAGAATTTCAGGGTTGGCAGAGATCTCAAAAGCCATTTATGGCCAAGTCTCAATTGGCCCCTAACTGGGACACAGGGTGAGGGTTCCAATATTAGCAGATTTTTTTCTCCTCCTTTTCAGCTTCTTTTTCTGTTGCCTTTGCCCAGTAGATTATAAAGCTCCTTGAGGGCAGGGTACTTTTTTGGTTTGTATCCCCCAAGTTGCTTAGCATAATGTTTCACACACATTAGGAATTTTAAAGTTTATTGATGATCAATGATATTATTCTAATTTGCAGCGAATATTTCTCTTGGACTGGAACCAATGACTAAGTTTTAACTTCAAAGATTGGAAATTTGAATTGTTTCAACCACTATTGTGGACACTATTTGTACCACTTCTGTAGAGGTACCTTCAACTTATTTCAACATATCCATCAATGCTCACTCACGTATTGGGCTTAAAGACTTTTCCAGAGAAGCAACTCCACACTATTGCATAGTTCTAAACATTTTTTCCGAAACTCAAATCTAAATTTGCCTCTGCTACTTGCACCCATATGCCTTAATCTGCCCCCCCTTAAGCCAAGCTAAACCAATTTTCATTTCTTTTCTGCAATTATTTTTTCTAAGAATGCTTAAAAAAAAGATGTACTGCCAGGCCTTCTAGGAATCATAAGAGATGCCTCTGAATCAAGAAGACTTTCAAGGTCAGACTTGGCTTTCTTGAAGGACAAAAAGCCAGGTGGGATCACTAAAAAACCCAATATTGAAACACTTCAATAGGAAATTAAGACATCACCTAAAAGGGATAACTGTGCCATCAACTATCCAATTCTAAAATAGGATGGATTGTCAAAATAGCTCTGAAAAACCTACAAGTATTTTGAAAATTGTACTAGTTTTACAAGTGTAACATCAGAACTTCCCATGAAATATTCAAGTTTTCCTGGAGGCAAAACACAAAAAACTAGAAATCAGATTCAAATGACCTGTGTTCAAAGTATTTTACATAGATCAAAACCACTTTTAACTCTCTTGTAAAATACACAGGATTGTTGTGGCACAAAATCATTCAAAATCAATGTGCACTTTTGTATTCCCTGAACCAATTTTACATGTGAAAACTTTTGTTACCATTTACAGAATAAGGTACTAAAGTAATTCCTATTAAGATGATATAATGAAGTGAGTCATCATTTTGGATCTTATTGGGATGCCTCCAGCAAAAGGTTATGAGCACCCTTCTAATCACTATTTGGATCCTTTTTATAAATTTTACAGAAAACTTATTCCACCTTCCTTCAACTCAAGTGACCTCATTCCTGAGGGCCAAGATTTTTTTTTTTTAAAACACTAAACAGATTTACACTGTTAGGGCTCCTTAAAGATGCAGAAGGTCTAGGATTCTCCAGAAGTTATTCAGTGAGTCAGCTGTCATGCTATTTATTCTAACCACCGCCCGTTTGCACCCATTTTAAATTGTGATGACATCCACCACCAAACAATCTTATCCAACTGTGCTTGCTCAATCCTTAAATCTGCTTTCAGGTTCACTCCAGGAATAGGGTTTTAACTATTACACCAATTTTCATTCCCTTAAAATATCTAAGTTTGTGAAAAGGTTATTACAAAAATGGGAATATATATGCAAAGTCACATTTCTGAAAACCAGTTTTATTTAAATAAGAGTTTAAATACATTACATAACATTTAAACTAAAAAAAAAAAAAAGAAAAAAACCCAAACCAAACCAGTCTGTTACTTCACATGGCATTGGGCAGCTGTGGCTAATAAATTGCAAGCTCCGCAGTTACTACATTGACTGTTTTGATACATTAGTTCAAAATTTGTTCCCTTGTCAAAAGTTTAATTCAGGTAAAGTTGGCCTCACAGTATGGTGTTCTCTCCACTTGTACATCTCCCAGAGGTAGGGCACTACTACTATGTCTGGTCAGACAACACTGGACCTTGGTGTGATTGATGTAAGAAAATGTCCTGCCACTGCCCCCAAAATGAAACTCCTCCCTGGTCAGGTGGTGCAAGTTACCAGGGGAATCCCTGTTTGGCTATCAAAGGCTAACTTTCTTGGTGATATAACTGACTGGATGTTGGTGACCTTAACTTACTCTTCTGAGCATCACCAAGGGCAGCTCAGAGAGTTACAGTAATGTTCTCTTAAATGGACAGGGAGCTCTGCAGAGGGAGCACCAAGGAAGCTCTGGACAGACATGGCCTCAGATGCTAGGTCTTTGGACTTGACTGAAACATTAGATTATTTGTTTCAGGCTGGGCACGGCCAGGCTTTTTTACCTCTGTTTAAATGAGGGACTGCAAGACTAGACAGCATGGCTCTTTTCAGTTTATTACATGAATGAGTTACACTAGTCCAAGTTAAACAGCGGACCCCAAATGGTTACATTATACAAGCTGTGAGGTTTTTAAACTTGTGACAAGGGACAGAAGGGAATTTTTCTACTCATTGCAAGGAAATCCTCACTTAAGCTTCAGTGAGCCACAAGCACTTAAAACCCATGAACCTTCAGCTGGTCGTCCTTAGCCAGTCCAATCTGCAAAAAAAAAAAAAAAAAAAAGTTTGTTATTAGATTAAAAAAAAAAAAAATACATTTTATGTTTATTTAGCACACCACATAGTACCCACAAAAGACATGAAATTAGCGTTAATTTTAACAGAACGGTTCCAATGGTTTTAATTTTTGAAATTACAAAGAGCTCCAAAGAGCTCATTTTCCCAATTCAAATGGCAGCTGTTCTAATCTGGTACTGAAGGTAGAATAAAAACTTGCTATTGTTACCAAACAATGAACTCTGAAGAAAATCAGAGATCCATGAAATCTCGATAATGCCACAAACCCTTTGGACCCAATTAGGAACAATGTTTGCCTAGATAATTACTTTCCCCTCCTAAGTCCTCACTGAAAATTTATGTCTGTTTCTGTAAATATATTCACAATCATGCCCAAAGCAGCCTTTACCTCGACGAGGAACTGGCATATGTTCTTGCGCTGGTCACCCTGTAGCTGAATTACTTCTCCATATTCTGGATGCTCAATTACAGTACCATTGCAGGCAAATTTCTGCAAAAGTAAGTTAGTTCACTTAGATGGATTGTGGGAAACAAACACACCATATTCATTTAGACCCCCGCAGCTAAAATGTTTAACAATCTTACTATAGAAAACCCGACAAACTTGATACACAACCACATACCTTCTTGAATGCCTTCACTAGTTTCTTTTTATCGTAATCATCAGCGATCCCCTGGACAGTAGTGAGGGTCTTCCTGCCGTTTCTCTGTTGAATTCTTATATGGATATAATCCTCAGTCCCAGCAGGAAGCAGGTCATCACCCTTACTTGCATCAGCAAAGGGGTCTGGGATAAAGGACAAAACTCTTACTCAGGGCGTCTTTTAACTCTGCTTTTTTTCTTTTTTCTAAAAGCCTGGCACATAAAGCCTTTTTCAAGTTCCTCAGGAGAACTTGAAGGTTTTTAAACCTCGGATAATTTTAGAGCCCAGAATTTACACAAAAATTGGGCGTAAGAATTCCATAAGCCCCGCCCTCTCCTCGCTAACCAGCCCTTTGGAAGATCTCAAGCAAAAGGAACCTGAACGTGAGCGTGGCTCCGCCCCACTGACGCAACTGGGCAGCAGCTTACAGGCTTGCGCCCCCATCATTCAAAGCTGACTCCGCCTCCCCTCAGGCCACACCCCTCCATGGCAACGGCCGGTGACGTAGGGGGACGTGACGCACGGCGGCGGGTGTGGCCAAGACAGGCGAGACGCCACTAGTAAATGCGCCACCTTCGATTCTTGGAGGGGTCCGCCCAAAGCTTGGCCTCGTACCTACCGCATCAAACCGCGCTAAAAAAAAATGATCTAACGTCTCAGATCCGGCTAAAAAAGCGGCCTGATCGTCTTTCTTCACCCACCCGTCCCCCCATCTCCATATACGGAGAGGCTTAGGCCATCAGTAGGCCCGGAAACCCTTCCCTTCTCCACCGCCCCAGCCCGCGGCCCCGCCCAGTGCTCACCGAAAGAGTGGAGGTTCTGGATAGCGGACATACGATACGATTCCTTTTCCTCGGTGGAAACGGCCTGCGGAAGGCGGTGGCGGGAGAAGGCGGGCGGGGGGGACGGAGCGTCGGGAAGCGAGGGGGCTCGAGGGGGAGGCTGCTGAGTCCTCGGCGGCGGCTCAGTGACTGGGGCAGGGGGGCGGCGCCGACACTCACTTATATAGCCGCCCCTGTGACGCCAGCGCGCTGCCCTCACGTCTTAGCCCCACCCACGAAGCACAGCCCCGAGCCTCCGGAGCTGTGCCATTCCCGATTGGTTGGGAAGTGGGGAAGGTGGGAAGGCGACTGCGCAGTCACAGGCCACTGCGGGGGAGGACGTTCTCTAGGCTTGGGGAAGTTTCCTGTTTCCTCCCAACTCCCCCTCCCCCCACCTTCCCGATACTCTAAGCGCTTGCGCTGTGTGGTGTGACCGACAAGGGTGGAGAGATTCATGACGCATGCGCGCTAGCTCATCTTGCCCGCTTTTTTTTCCTCCTTTCCAATCATCACCGACACGGTCAGAGATACTCCCCGCCCTAGTAGGGAGGGGTGCGGCCCAGACATTACCAGTCAAACATCGAGCCAAAGCTGCCCAGTGAGTCCGTTCTCCAAGAGTACATCCACAGAGTGGTCCCCTCCCCCACAACTAAAGAAAAGAGAGGTCTCTGAATCTGGTTCTGTCTCTCAAATTCCGTCCCCATACACTTTATTCTCTAATAAAAAGGCTTTCTAAGTCCTAAGATCCCCAAACCACACTGGAGGCTGGGTTCAGTTCTGAGGGCGAGTTTAGATATTGATAGGGTATTGATAACTAGGAGAGCGCCCCAGAAGGCTAATGAGGTCCCATTATGAACCCCGTGCAGGTCCCTTGAGAACTAGCTGGAGGAACTGGGGATAATTTAGTTTTTTTCCTCCAGGCTGAAACCTGAAAAAGAGAAGACTTAGGAGAGCGAGAGTGGACTGGGAGGGGGATGTATGATAATTGCTGCAGCCCCCTTCGTCGCAGGGTTTTAGAAAGAGCGATCTCCTCAGCCCAGTCCTTGTGCTCTAGGGGCAAACCTGAAGCCAAGTGAAAGCTGCAAAGAAGCCGCTTTAGTTGGGCTAAGGAAAACTTGCTAAAAGAGAGCCCGAAGTAGATCTGTCTTCCTCGGGAAGTAGGGAGTTCCCTTTTATTAGAGGTCTCCACTTCTGGGGATGTTGTTTGGCGATTCCTTTTTGATATGGGTAGGACACCTTTTGGCGGTGTAGGAAGCTTAATTCTCTTCCTAAAATGATGTTTGTAAATGCATCAAATAAAATATATAGAATTACCAACTAAGCCAGTTCTATTGAAATGGTTATTTGTTCAAATAAGTCCCTGGACCCCTGGTTAAGCAGTCTCTGAGTTTTTGAGGTACTCTCAATATATCAATTCTATAAACTAACACATGCTTCTGTAACATGTGTTCTAAGAATATATCTTGTTCATTCAAGAAGTATTTGTTAAGTACTGACTATGTGCTAAGTGCTGGGAATACAAACCAAACCAAAGAAACCATCTTATGATATTCCTTAATAATGGTGCTACTGAAGTTCATCCTTACTATTTCATTCTTGATATTTTTAGGGGTAAAGAAATCTCTCTTATAATCAGCAAACAAGTCTTTTTAAATTTTGAGGTTGACCCTTCTTGTTAAAGAGGATTGCCTCCACATAAACTCCAGTCTAACTGAAATTTCTTCCTGGGGTTTAAGCTTCTGTCTGAGACCCCTCTCCAGCTTCATTGGAATGTCATTGGCATGGATTGCAAACTCAGAGAGTCACACCAGTTAATCAAGGCAACAAATATTTAACATGTTCTCAGAATGTTAAAACTGATCAAAGATCCACATAACAAGCTCCCATAGGCAGGACCTGGACATTGAAACATGAAGCATTTATTTCCACATAGTTTACATTTGAAAACAAAAACACCACATGATTGCATTTTTTCTCCTTTTTGCTAGAAAGGAGAGGAAGATTTTTAAACTGAGTTAAATGACCACAGAGGGAGGAACAAAGTTGTTAGACGAAACTGCAGTAATCAAGGTGATACTAGGTGATAACAAAAACTTGAGGGAAGAAGCTCAGAACAAGAATTGAGGAGGCAGGGTTTAGAAGGGAGTGTACCGATAGTGATACCCTATATATAGTCACACCTCTGCCCCAGCTCTTCAATCAGTAGATAATGAAGTCACATTTTCCTTACACTGAAAGTGCTAAGCTTCATTGGTATGGGGGTTTTCACACTCTGGAGTCTCTGTAGCAATCACCCACCTAGTCCCAATCTTTATCTTTGTTAGAAGTTAATAAGGATTTGAGAACTAATGAGATCAAAGAGCTAGGTCCAGAAAAATTGCAGTTTTCCAATCCTTGGCCAGCCCTCTCCCAAATGTATTCAACATTCACTCAAGGAACATTAATTTCCTGGACCTAACTAAGGACACATAATGCTAAGGTGCTAGGGGGAATATTAAAAACAAGCAAACAAAACTATCCTTCCCTTACAATCTCTGGGGGAAAGGGAAAACACATCTATGTATTAATATAATACATTTGTGTGTATGTATGTATCTGTGTATTCATATGTGTGCATATGTATGTATATACGCACATAATATCAAGTAATTATATAATTGGACCCAGGGAGTTAATTTTTTTAAAAATATAATATTTTCCCTCAATTATATTCAGCACAATTTTTTACATTTTTGAGTTCTAGAATCCAACCATTTTGGAGAGTAGTTTGGAACTATGCTCAAAAAGTTATCAAACTGTGCATACCCTTTGATCCAGCAGTGTTACTACTGGGATTATATCCCAAAGAGATTATAAAGAAGGGAAAGGGACCTGTATGTGCACGAATGTTTGTGGCAGCCCTTTTTGTAGTGGCTAGAAACTGGAAACTGAATGGATGTCCATCAGTTGGAGAATGGCTGAATAAATTGTGGTATATGAAAATTATGGAATATTACTGTTCTGTAAGAAATGACCAACAGGATGATTTCAGAAAGGCCTGGAGAGACTTACACGAACTGATGCTGAGTGAAATGAGCAGGACCAGGAGATCATTATATACTTCAACAACAATACTAGATGATGACTAGTCCTGATGGATCAGGCCATCCTCAGCAACAAGATCAACCAAATCATTTCTAATGGAGCAGTAATGAACTGAACTAACTATACCCAGAAAAAGAACTCTGGGAGATGACTAAAAACCATTACAATGAATTCCCAGTCCCTATATTTATGCACACCTGCATCTTTGATTTCCTTCACAAGCTAATTGTACAATAATTCAGAGTCTGATTCTTTTTGTACAGCAAAATAATGTTTTGGTCATGTATACTTATTGTGTATCTAAGTTATATTTTAATATATTTAACATCTACTGGTCATCCTGCCATCTAGGGGAGGGGGTGGGGGGGGGTAAGAGGTGAAAAATTGGAACAAGAGGTTTGGCAATTGTTAATGCTGTAAAGTTACCCATGTATATATCGTGTAAATTAAAGGCTATTAAATAAAAAAAAAAAAAAAAAAAAAAACATTTTTAAGTTCTAGGTTCTCTCTTTTATCCCCACCCACAATTAAGAAACTACAGGTGAAATTATGCAAAACATTTCCATAAAAGTCAAGTTGTGAAAGAAAACATTAATATCCTACCCTAATGAAATTAAAAATTTCAAGAAAAATCATGTTAAAAATAGAGTGAGATAGAGAAATAGAGAATTTTTCCTTCTGTATTCAGAAACAATCAATTCCTTCTCTGAGTATGGATAGGATTTGTCATCATAAATCCTTCAGAATAGTTCTGGATGATTGTATTACTGAGAATAGCAGTCATTTACAGCTGATCATCCCAGAACATTGCTATTATGTTGCATATAGTATATTTTAATTTGTTCATGGAGAACTTTCCAGGTTTGCTTTTTCCCCCCGCTGAGAGCATCCTGCTCATCATGTCACTGGGAGCTAATTTTTAAAAATAATTTATTGTTTGTTCAGTCATTTCTGACTCTTTGCAACCCTTATTTGTTTTGGCAAAGTACCAGAGTGGTTTTCTATTTTCTTCTCCACTCATCTTATAGATGAGGGAACTGAGGCAAACAGGGTTAAGTAACTTGCCCAGGATCACACATTTAAGTGTCTATGGCTAGGTTTGAACTCAGGAAGATTATGTTCCTGACATCAAGTCAGGTACTCTCTCCATTGTACCCCTAACTGCCTCTTTAAAAATAATAGCTAACATTTATATAGGGCATACTATATTGGTATATAGTCTTGCTCTGTGCTAAGTGCTTTACAATATCTCATTTGATCCTCACAACAACCTTGGATGATAGGTGTCATTATTATCCCCATTTTACAGATGAGAAAATTAAGTCAGAGAATACCTGCCCGGGCTCACACATCTAGTAAGTATCTGAGACCAGATTTGAACTCAGTTCTTCCTGATGCCATCCTAGAATTCTGTCCACTTCCTCATTTAGGTGCTAGGATTATTAGAGTTCTAGAGTAGGAAAGGACTTTCATTTTTTTTTTTTTATAGAAGAGGAAACTGAGAGATTAAGTGATTTATTTGCCTGAGGTCACAAAGGTAATAAGTTTCTGTGATGACTTCTTTTGAAGCCTTGTCTCCTGACTTCAGGACAACTAGATGGGTCAATGGACAGAGTCCAGGATTGGAATCAGGAAAACCTGAGTTCAAATCCAGCCTCAAACACTTCCTAGATATGTGACAAGGCAAGCCACTAAACTGTTTGCTTCAGTTTCCTTATCTGTGAAATAAACTGGAGAAGGAAATAGCAAAATACTCTAATATCTTTGCCAAGGAAACCCTAAATGGGTTCACAAACTATCAGACACTATTGAAAATAATTAAACAACAATAAACAACAAAAAGCTTCTGAATCCAGGGGCAGCTAGGTGGCACAGTGGATAGAGCAACAGCCCTGAAGTCAGGAGGACCTGAGTTCAAATCTGGTCTCAGACACTTAACACTTCCTAGTTGTGTGACCCTGGGCAAGTCACTTAATCCCAATTGTCTCAGGAAAAAAAAAAAAAAAAAAAAAACCCAAAACAACTTCTGAATCCAGAGTCAATGCTGTTACAATACATGGACTAGCAGCTAGTAGGCTTGTTTGGCTGGAATCGAAATTTCATGAAGTAGCAGAGGTGTAATGCTATTGAAGAGGTCAATCATAGGGCAGGCATTATTCAGGAAGGAAGTCACAGACTATGGGATTGCTGCTACTGCTTATTATCCCATTATTTCATAGGTATGGAGACTCTATAGATTGGGATTTTCAGAAAATTAAACCTACTTTAAAGAGGTTTTTCAAAAGGATCACACACATAAATACATATACATATGTATTAATCACATAGATATACATTTTATTAGATAATGTTTCAAGTTTTAGTTTAAATAACACTGTCTCCTTATCTAGAGTAAATTTGCTAGTGTATCCTTTTGTTCTGCTAGTTTGAATCTCTTTTGGACCAGGAGTAATTTTTGGTGCCCCCTGTGGCACTGGGCTATGTATGTGATTTGACATCAGACTCTTATCCACTGACAAATTAATGTCTCCCGTGGAAGCTGCTAAGTGGAGTGTGATCCTCATGGTCTCCCCAACACTTCTCTACAACAGGCTGGACACACTCAATCTTAGTAATTTGTGTCTCTTTTCTAGCTGAGTTGGTTGGAGAAAGAACTTTTGATTCTCACTGCTCCTTGCTGTGGAGGGGAGAGCTCAAATAACACATTCTTCAGCTTCCCTTCTGATAACCTCTTCCTGACAGGTGCTGGGATTGAGCTCATAGGCAGTAAATAGTTATTGCTGCAAACACAAACATGTATGGTTAAGAGAGGAACTGAAAGCTGGTTGGTGCAGGTCAGAGGGTAAGCAGGTCATTTAGTCAATAAACAGGAAGAGATCCGGGCTTTGTACAGATTGGTGAGAAGAGAATTCCACCCAATTAAATTAGGGTGGAAGAGGTGGAGCTCTCTCCTCATCCTAAAGGTCTTAACAATCTCTCTTGGATAGAAAAGTCATTTGTGCATAATAATTAAATAATATATTACCCTTTATATAGATATTTCCCTGCTCCTCTTTTATTGATGCCTTTTGATTTTACATGACAGTCAATTTCTCAATATAATTCTCTTGTCTTTATAAGCAAATTGGTAGTTGGAATTTACTTTTTGATTGATTGTTGGGAAAAAACAAGTGCATGGGGAAACATCTAGAGCAGATCTAGAGTAGAGATAGTAATAATCTAACTTTGAAGTATTTTCTGCCAGAAATCTGATTTCAGGCTAGGGGCTTAGACCTAAAGTATTCAAAGCTTTTCATAACCTATCTCCAAGCCTCTTCCAGTCTCCTTACTTCTTACTTCCCCAAAACATAATTTTCTATTTAGTGACACTGCTCCTCATGACTATTCTAAGAAAAAGGGGAACTCTATTTTTTGTCTTTGGGCATTTTCCCCATTTTCCCCTGCTTTTGAGTCCCAACTTAAAGAGTCAAACAGACTGGATAACAAAATGATCATTACAGCTTTGAAAGCATTTTGAAAAATTAAAGAGCTTAACAAACTTAGAGATTCCACCACTAGACATGACAACCAAAAGAGGGCTAAAAAACAGAAGGGAAGGTCCTATATATGCTAAAATATTCATTGCAAGGAACTTTTTATGGTAGACAAAATCTGTTGGGATACATGGGAGCCACCTGCCAGTGGCTGCTGGAAGTCTAACTTAGACCTGTAGAATGGATCTCTTCCAGTGAGAAGATGATGATGATACAAGGGAGACTGAGAGGCAGTTGCTGTTCTCTGACCTCCTGATTGAGAGACAGTTGTGATGTCTGACCTCTCTCCAGGAGAGGTCTGTCTGACCTGCCCCTTCACCCAGGCATGGTCCTTAACAAAAATCCTGGAGGAAAAAAAGATCCACTGATTGGGAATTGTTGTTGAATCATTTCAGTCATGCTGAACTCTTTGTGACCCCATTTGCAATTTTCTTGGCAAAGATACTGGAGTGGGTTTGCCATTTTTTCTTCCAGCTCATTTTATAGATGAGGAAACTGAAGCAAACAGGTTTAAGTGATTTGCCCAGGATGAGCATAGCTAGTAAATGTCTGAGGCTGGACTTGAACTCAGGACTCCAGGCTTGGCCAGCTGTTCCTTAGAAAAGAAAAACTTGAAGCAACAAAACTTACCTTATAAAGGAAGAATTAAACATGGACACACATACCTTTAGGTTTTGTTATATTATCAAAACCATAACAAAATCCTTAACCTAGTGACATTTAAAGTTCTCAACAATATTATATCTCTGGCCTACCTTTCTAGATTTATTTTTCCTATTACTCAACTTCACTTGCATTCTGTTTTAGTCAAACTGGATTCCTGCTTATGGTACTTTTTGTACAGAATGTCCCCTATGTCTAACATGCATTCATTCCCTCTTTATCTGTGAGATTCTTGAGAATCCTTCACTTTCTTCAAAATACAACTCAGGTGCCATGTCTAATATTAGACCTTTTCTTACCACGTATCTCTTCAGTAATTAGTACTTACACTCTTGAAATTACTTGGCATTTTCTTACATGTGTGCAAGTTGTATTTTTGAGAAGTCTTTCAGAATTGCCTTTCCCCTACTATTAGTGCTTACCCATCTTATTCTTCTATATATTTCCTTCTATATTTATACTACATATAATATTTTTGTAAATTGTCTCATCCATTCGAATGTGAGCTTCTTGAGAGCAGAATGAAGTTAGAATCCATGGGCTATAATTTTCATATTTTCATTGTGAATATTTGCATACCTACTCATCAAGGCTTGATTTATTTTGTTGATCATCTAGACTTTAAGAAAATAATAGAGAAAATATCAATGCAAAATAATGTGAAAATGTCTTTTTTTTTTCAGCGAATCAGTTGTTAAATATTTATCAGCACATTCCTAGTTAGGGAGACATGTATTGCCTTTCTTTGTACTTCCAACATAAGAGTACAGTAGTTTGTACTTTAAAGTGCTTAATAAATAAATATTTGTTGATTGACTAATGACTGCATCCTCCTAAGTAGAATGTATATTTCATGAGGATAGAGGCTTGCTTTTTCTTTTTCTTTTTGTAACCTCAGAGTAATAGAACAAAATGCTGATATAACTTCATATTTTTGTAATATTATCAACCACATAAAATCCTTAGTCCAATGGCATTTAAAGCCCTCAACAAAATATGGTACCTTTCATATACCTACTATAGGCACTGGCCAAGCACAATCAATGCTTGTTAATGAAAGTAGCCCCTTCTGTATGCTGTGGGAGACTTCAGCTATTCTAGAGTTCACAAGTGGGTGACCTGGACTTCTGGGAATGCATTGCTGAAGATTTTTGGGAGAGAAAAGCCAGAAACCAGAATCTCAGCAATCATTTTCCTGTGGTAGCCACTTCTCAGAAATAGAGGCAAAAGAGAAGTCCAAGGGGAGGAGAACATAATGAATCTCTGGGTGCTTAGTTTCCTTTCTCCTTTTCCCCATGCCATATAGGGCAAACTCCAGCAGTTTGTTAAACATTGGAAAGGCTTGGTTATGGATTTTTGATTCAGCTCAACAAATGTATTAAGCAACTTCTGTGTGTCCTAGAAAAACCCCTCCAAAGCTTAGTTTCCTCTTAGAGGATGACCTGTCCTACTTAGAAAATCTGCCATTTCAAGTGGAGGCAAATTACATAGAATACAAGAACAGATATTTCTAGCTAAGTATATTCCAAGCTCAAGTGTGGCTTATTTTTGTACTCAATTTCCTGATGTCTGTGCTTGAGATCTTCATGGGCTAACTTCACTCTATTCTTTTTACCTTTGCAAAGAAGGGAGGAAAGAAGCTAATCTTGGCACCACATTTTGTTCAGTCATTTTCAGTCATGTCCAACTCTTTGTATTTTTTTTTTTTTTTTGGCAAAGGATTCGAGCGATTTTCCATTTCCTCCTCTAGCTCATTTTACAATTGAGGAAATTGAGGCAAACATGATTAAGTGACTTACCCAGGTTCACACAGCTAGCAAGTGTCTAATTTTGGATTTTAACTCAGGTTTTCTGGATTCTAGGACCATTGTGTTGTTACAGTATAAAAAAAGAAAAAGAATTTATGCTTTAATTATGAATTGTCCATAGCTATGATTTATTTAATTTCTTACTCAGGAATGTAATGTTTCAGTGGGAAAATGGGTTCTACTTTTCAATGAGCTGCTTTATGATGTCATTTCCTTTAAACATTTTCATTTTAAATGTATTTTTAAAAATAATAATAGCTTTTTATTTTTCAAAAAACATGCAAACACAATTTTCAACATTCATCCTTGTAAAACCTTCCAAAAATTTCATCTTCCCTCCCTTCCTTCCCCCCTAGACAACAAGTAATCCAATATAGGTTACACATGTTCAGTTCCTCAAAATATATTTCCACATTTATCATATTGTGCAAGAAAAATCAGATCAAAAAGGGAAAAAATGAGAAAGAAAAAAAGCAAGTAAACAACAATAAAGGTGAAAATACTATATTGTGATTCACATTCAGTCTTCATTGTTCTCTCTCTGGATGCAGATGGCTCTTTCCATGCTAGATTTATTGGAATTGCCTTGAATCACCTCATTATTGAAAAGAGTCAAGTCCATTATAGTTCATCACATAATCTTGTTGCTGTGTACAATGTTCTCTTGGTTCTACTTCACTTCACTTCACTTAGCATATGATGTCATTTCTGAATCAATCAATTAATCAACAAACATCTATAAATCTAGCACATAGTAGGCAATAAAAAATTGCCTGCCAATTGCTTGGATTACTAAACAGATGCTATATTTTCAAGGGCTAGATTGCACTGATCATTAATGCTCAGGCTACTATAACAAACAATTCTAAGACTGGGTATTCCCCAGTTTTTTTCCTACTTCTGTTGTATAGATAAGTAGATGTGACTATTCATATATAGATCCTGAAAGCAAAATCTGAAGGCTCACTCATATTTCCCTACTTAAATTTTGTATTTGCTTATCTGTGTATGTGTTTCCACAGTAATAAGTGTTTTTTGAGGGCAGGAAGTATTATCATTTTTGTCTTTGTAACCCCAATACCTAGCAGAGTGACCAGAAAATTTAGGTACTCAATAAATACTCTGTTGAATTGTTAGTAACATAAATATTATTATCTCCATTTAATGGATAAGGAAACTGAGGAAATGAGAGATTAAATTAACTGACTTGCCCAAGATCACAGAGCTAGTGTTTGAGGCAAATTTTGAAGTCAATTCTTGATTCCAAATACAGCATTCTTCCCAAGTTGCCACTTTGCTGTGGTTTTGTCTATCAGTGCAGATGGGACAGGCCTGATGGCGTGCCAGTCTGGTGGTTTAGGCTTTGGACTGGAACAAAATGAGGTATGTAGTATACCAAATAACATATTAAGAAAGGAAGTTTATTTAGCAATAAAATAAGCGTTGGAGGGATATTCTGTAAGCATATGACTTTGGGTTTAGGTGGATGTTTTACAATTCCTCTTGTCTCTAGATTTGCCATGGTGACTGTTATCCACTTATAAGGGTAAACAGCTGCTGACTTCTTGTATCCTAGGTTTTTATTCCTTAGGTGACCAAGGAACTTTAGTCCTTTGGACCAATAAAATTTCAAGGATGATTTCATTACCTTTTAAGAGAAAAAAATACATCATAGGAATTTTCCAGCCCTAGAAGATACTGTTTTCTTTTACACAATCCCTTTGTGCCTTATTAGGCAATTTTCACTTTTGAGTTGTTGTGTCAATCTTGTGAGTCAATTCTTCAAACAGGTATGCTGCCATTCCTTGGACTTAATTAAGAGTTTTTGTTCCAGGTCCAAGAAACATAGACCCTGTTAATCAGCACAAAAATGATCTCATTTGAGGATCACCATGAAAGGGTGAGGGAAGAGCTCTCCCCAGACATTGGCAATTAGTTACTGCAACTTAATTATTCATTCAAAAAAATTTTAATTGATTTTTTGTTTATACATCTCCTTTTCAAAATATACTTTCATCCCTTATCCAGAGAGTTGTTTTGTAAAAACAGAATTTTTTAAAAAAGAAAAAACTTCAGCAAAATCAATCCATGTTTATCAATTAAATGTGACAATATATGCAAGGTTCCATATTTATATTCCTTCCCCTTCTGCAAAGAAGGGAGGAATCAGCTAATTATTCTTGCCTAGTTCATAGTAAGTACTTAATCAATGTTTGTCAATTACTTGATTGTTAATTGATGTGTTTGAGATTCAGCACCAAATGATGAGATTTAGGAGAGCAATTGGCATCAAATCTTGGGGTTTGGCATCAAATGTTTGTTGGGGTTCAGTCATGTGACATTCACAGTAGCCATTCTCTTTGGCAAAAGGTAGGTTTATTTATGAAAAGAGGTTATATCAAAATGAAGAGAAATAATAGACACTAGGAATGGGAAATATGAAATAGATTTGGAAGAGCATATGACAGTGAACAATGGAAAAGACAGTTAATTAGGAGAAAGAAAAAGAAAATACTCCATGAAGTGGGAGTATACCATTGAATCCTAAAAGAGATTTAGCACCCTAAAAGAGTTAACTGTAAAAAGGAGAAAGACACAATGAGGCATGAGGTGGAGTATGGGGGGAGACACCATGAAATATGGGGAAGAGGGAAGAGGAAAGACACCAAGAGGCAGAATGCTGTCGAACTAATCCAAAAGGGATTCAGCAACATTGGTGTAGGACATGGGCAGATTTATAGGAGAAATTTAATCTCAGGGATTTGACATAATTTGGATTTCTGACTGGACACATCAAGGTGGGGCTACTCCAAGATTTCCACAGAAGATGGCACTATAAAGCTGAACTGATCCTCTTCAGCACCCTTCCCTGCTTGCCTCAGGGAGTAATTTTTGTCAGTACTTCACACTCTCTCTGCCAATCCCCATATATTTATCCAGGACTTCGTTATAATCAGATGCAAAGCTTTGTTGTTTCTATGATTGAAGAACTGATCTGGCTGTCAGCCCCCTCTAGCTTAAGATACCAGGAGCAGAACCTCAGTTACCTTTCCTAATTACATATTCTTGGCTTGCAGCCTCATCCAGGTCACTAACTTTCTTCCATCTTCCCTCGCATGTGATAGAATGCCAGCCAAATCTGTCAAATGAGGTTCAGACTTGGAGGAACTTGGTTTCTTATGAATGGGATTGCACCGAATGTTTGTGGCAGCCCTTTTTGTAGTGGCTAGAAACTGGAAACTGAATGGATGTCCATCAGTTGGAGAATGGCTGAATAAATTGTGGTATATGAAAATTATGGAATATTACTGTTCTGTAAGAAATGACCAACAGGATGATTTCAGAAAGGCCTGGAGAGACTTACACGAACTGATGCTGAGTGAAATGAGCAGGACCAGGAGATCATTATATACTTCAACAACAATACTAGATGATGACCAGTTCTGATGGATCAGGCCATCCTCAGCAACGAGATCAACCAAATCATTTCTAATGGAGCAGTAATGAACTGGAACTAGCTATACCCAGAAAAAGAACTCTGGGAGATGACTAAAAACCATTACATTGAATTCCCAATCCCTATATTTATGCACACCTGCATTTTTGACTTCCTTCACAAGCTAATTGTACAATATTTCAGAGTCTGATTCTTTTTGTACAGCAAAATAATGTTTTGGTCATGCATACTTATTGTGTATCTAAGTTATATTTTAATATATTTAACATCTACTGGTCATCCTGCCATTTAGGGGAGGGGGTGGGGGGGTGTAAGAGGTGAAAAATTGGAACAAGAGGTTTGGCAATTGTTAATGCTGTAAAGTTACCCATGTATATATCCTGTAAATAAAAGGCTATTAAATTAAAAAAAAAAAATGAATGGGATTGCACTCCCTTTTCTCATCCTCTTCATGGGCATCATTGCTTTGGCTAGAATACTTTTCTTATACCATTTTGTCTTTTTCAAAGTGGCTGACCCCTATATCTTTCCTTGTGTTTCCTCTACTACCTGACTTTAATTAAGCTTCCACTCCCAATCTCATATACAAGGGAGTAGGGACTATTTGCTTGTGTCTGAGTATTTCTGATCCCATTTAAGATTTCCTTGGCAAAAATGCTAGAGTGATTTGCCATTTCCTTTTCCAGCTAATTTTTATAGATGAGGAAACTGAGATAAAACAGGGTTAGTGACTTGTCCTAGGACTGGCACTTAAATAAGTAACTAAGATTTGAGAACTCTCTATCCACCACTTAGTAGGGGGGGCCCTCCTTAAACCTCAAATCAGGGTCTCCTAGTGTTTTTCCCCATTAGCAGAAGTTTGTTTGGGTTCCCAGATCTCAAAGACCCATGAATTCCTCTTTGTTTTATACTGTAGGGAGTGGAGGAGCTGGGTGGCCTCTAATAGCCTCCTTCCTCTCAAGTCTCCTAGGCCCTAAGCCAAGCGGGCTCATTAGCAAGTTTAGCTTATTATCTGTTCTGCCCTCAGAGAAAACCTACACTGGAAGGGACCTGGCTCCTCTCAATTCTGCTCAACCATCTTTTCTAAGTGACAAATTCTTTGTGGGAGATGACTCTTGATCTGTGAAAGGAGGCCTATATATGCTTTCCAGGGAAAGTCCCCAGATGTGTCCTGACTGGGGGAATCTGTCAGTAAGTAGGATAAACAGCTGCTCCTCCCTGGTTCATACTCAAGCGTTTCCAGTGGGATTCTAGGCTTTTCCCTCAGCTGGATGTTTGCCCTTGAGAGCAGTACAAATCAGTCTCTTTGAATATGGGAGACAGCATCAAAGTGGGACTCTGTTGCAACAAGGAGAAATTTTCACACTTTTAAAAGTAATGTTGGGATAAAGTGAATGAGTGAAAAAAAATCACTTATTAAATACTTGCTGGATACAGGTACTGAGCATACAAATACAAATGTTACCCTGTGTTCAAGCCTGGGTCATTTGCATAGCACCCTAATATTGTAATTGCAAGAGGGGAGAACATAAGTGGTTCCAGATAAGAGAGAAAGAAAAGACTTTGAGAAGTGGCAGACATGTAGACATGTCAGCTCCTTTACACATCTGCTACTTTTCAAAGACTTTTCTCTTTCTCCTTTTTTTTTTTTTTCTAATGAGCATCTGAAACAATACATGCCTACTCTTTAAGCAGGAAAGAAGAATGGTAAATATTAGGAATATACCATTGGTTGGTAGGCTAAATTTTAGGAGATTTAGCACTCTAAAAAAGTTAACTATAAGGAGAAAAGACACAGCTTTTCATGGGCCATTTCTGCCTTCATGCAGGCACCATGCAGGGTATCATTTCCAACAATGATGAAATCTAAGGTAAATGACCCAGGCTTCAATCCTGCCTTTGCCTTATAGGGACATGCATTCCAAAGGATGAAACAAGAGGGAGAAGGAGAGTCTCCTTGAGGAGTTTTCCTCTTCCAATGAATAGAGATGACTTTTTTTGCCTGTGTAACCTTTGTGAGCTCTTTGGTATTTTATTTTATTTTTCAGAGTTGACAGTTGAAGTAAAGCTTTTTGTTCTAGCTCAATGACTCTGTCACTTATTTTCAGGGTTGACACATAAGAGACTAATTATTAGGGATGAACATCTTGGTTTGAAGGATGGCAGAGATTATAACTACAGCCACAGGCAGCTGGGTCCCTGAATTTAGACTGGTATGAAAGCACTACTTATTCCCTTTCTAATAGCAGTGATAGTATTATTCAATTATGGTTTTTTAGGGCAAGATGAGGAAAGAGTGAAGTAAATTAGATCAGGGCCCTTTTTTCTTCCAGGAAACAATTTTTAGAATTTAGAATATGAAGCTTTGTTGGGGGTGGGCTCACGATAATAGGTTAACTGAGTTTACACCAATCAATTATGGTGTTGTGGAAAGGTGAGTTGTGGAAAGCTGTCTATGAAAGAGGGAGGGAAACTCTCAGAGTAAGTGGTCTAGTAACTGGATATTGGATTGTTTACTTTTGTTTACATCTATTTTGTTGGAGAATGGGATCACATTTTAAATTCTCACTTAAATATGGGCTAATCTTAGAAACCATTACTGAGTCCAAGGGGCTGGCATTGTATCCATTCCTTCTCGGTAAGAGTTATTTCTCTGGAACCAGGAATGAAGTTCAGATCAGGTTCAGTCCTGGAGTAACTTGGCCTCTTATGAAAGGGATTATATTCCTTTTTCTTAGACTTTTCAGTTCATTAGATACCTTCATTAAGTTAGGTATTTGGCTCACATCTAAGGTCTCTCCAAAAACATGGGAGTAGAAAACTATTCAGTATATAACTTGAATTAGATATGGGAAAAGTATATATTTCCTATAAACAACAACAATAACAACAACACCACACAAAAAAAGACCATAACAGAGCTCAACTGAAACTTTAAAATGCAAACACAGGAATCAAGAGAAACACAAATTTATATTCAAGCAATTGGAAAGAACTAAGTAATATTATGAAGTGTTCACATCTGTATAGGGACTATTTACCATATCATATGTAATAGGAATGTGTGGGACACCAATTTCACTTGCAGTTTATCCCTCAATCTGTTATTTGCTGTGTTTCCATATTTAATCATCATCCTGAGCTCAATTTTGTGAATTGTACTATTTACATTGTGGTCTTTTGGAATAAGGCAGCAAGGAGAAATATAATGAGGAAGGAAATATAACTAGGGATGAGCATTTGAAGGTTTAATACTAAATGAGTAATAAGGAATTCTAGATTTGGAGCACAGAGCCTGGCATATAGTACTTTCTTTATCTCTAGCTCTCTTTTTATTTCCTTTCTCACCTTCCTTTTTTCTCTCCTCTTTCCTTCCTTCCTTTTCTCTTTCTCCTTTTCCTCCTCTACTTTTCTTTCTTTCTCTCCCTCCTCCTCTCAGCTAATGACATGTTAAAGTAATCAGTATTAAAGTGGGGTCTATGTTATATAAGGAAGAAAATAAAGCCAGAATAGGAGATATGAACTAGGAGAATAGAGTTAAGTCAAAGGATAAATTGAGGCTGTGGAGGGAATTGGACTGGAGTCAGTTCAAATCCAGTTTCAGAAACTTACTTGCTCTGTGACCCTGAACGAGTCACATACTTGCTATTTGTCTCAGTTTTTCCATTTAAAAAATAAGGATAATAATACTAAATACTATCTACAACCCAGGGTTGTTGTGAGGAACAAATGAATTGCTACATGTAAATGATTTGCAAATCCTAATGTACCATATAAATATTAGATATAGTTATGATTATTATAATCAAGATGAAGGAGAAAGCATTGGTGTGTGAAGAGGGGGAAGTAGGAATATTGGAGGTTGCCACAGGAAGGTAAAATTTCAATTTTGGAGGTGGGATAATTCTGAAAGCTGGTGAAAAGTAAAGTTTATAGTTTACAGATTATTTCAAATGATACAATAGTTGTAAAGTGCTTAGCACAGTGCCTAACATGAAGTAGGGGCTATATAAATGCTTATTCTTGTTCCCCCCAAATATTGTACATTTACACAAGGATCATTTTATCCTTAATCTTGGAGTGAGTGTGGGTCAGATGGTTGGTGCTATTATTATCTCCATTTTATAGATGAGTAATAAAGGCTATTATTAAACCCATTTTATAGATGAGGAAGTTGAGATAGATAGAAGCTAGATTACTTGTCCATGGATACACATGAGATTTGAATTCAGGTTTTCCTGAATTCAAGTCCAGTGTTCCATCCATTGTGCCACCTAGCCTTAAAGAGGTCAAGTTGTCAGAAGGGCTACTGAGATGAATAGTGAAACTCTGAGGAAAATTCTAGGGCATAAGGCAGAAGTGGATACAGTAAACCAGGTATTAAAATCATTGAAAAAGTTAGGAGAGTGACTTGAAGGTTGATAGAAAACAACAAAAATGGGTCAGAGTTACTCAAACAGGCAGCAATGAGATCAGAGGAGGAAAAGTCCTCAAAGGATTTCCTTAAGGAATGATTTGCAAGTGACCATGGAGATCAGAAAGTGTGTTAACCTTTTTTCTTGGCCCTGTCACTTATCAAAAAGTGGGAGAGACATAATTTCTGCATCATTAGTTATTTTATTAATTATAAATAGCAAATAATTAATAAAAGTATGCTCATTTGGCCCTCTCACAAAACAAAGATCCTACAGAACAGTTATCTTAACACTTACATGCCCTTTGAAGAATAGGTGCTTCCTACCAATTAATGAGGGAATGAATATTATAAGGAGAGGTAGATTTATTCTAATGAGGGCTGGGGATCAGCCTTAGATACAGACTTACCTTTTTCCAAACTATCTCAGTCTAGGACAATCTAGACAAAAAGGAGAATCCACTTCCACTCAGACCTATCTGATCAAAACACAATGTCCTGGAATTTACCAATTTAACTAGACTTTTTGGTCAGATCTAAGATTTCCCAGCTGGGCAAGTTTTGCCTAAGATTTCATCTTATTATTATCTCTTTACTTCAAAAGTTATTGAATAACCTACAGAGATTGATTTCTGAATGAGGAAATAGAAAGGGTAAACACCTTAGTCCTAATTCAACAACTAATTATAAATATAAGAGAAAAATAACAATTTCTCTCAACCCTATGATTTTGGGGGAATGGGAGAATGATGGATGAGTGGAGAGAGCTGCAAGGATTGTAGTATAGTTAGAGGAGGATCAGATATTAATGATAACATCTCTTTCATTCTTTTCCTTCTCTCTACTCACATAGCTAATATGTTTGTTCAGATCCTCATTAGTTTTTCCTGGATTACAGTAATAGCTTCATAATAGGCATTTTAAAAAATTCAATCTTTTTCTGCTTTAGTCTATCTTCCACACAGCTACCAAGTGAATTCTTTAAAAAAAAACAATTAATTTATTAATATTTATTTTAAAAATAAACTTTTAATTAATATCTATTTTTAAAAAAAATTATTATTATTCCTCCCCAAAAGAACAAATTTTACACATGCATACTCTGTCACAAGAAATGCCCATATGTAAATTATCTTCCATAAAAGAGGCAAGAAAAAGCTTTTACTGTGGAAGGAAAGAAGGGAGGGGAGGGAGAATGAGTGAACTTTACTCTCATCAGAATGGTTCAAAGAGGAAATAATATGCACATTCAATATTAGTATAAAAAATCTATCACCTTGCAGGAAAGTAGAAGGGGAAAGGGATACAGAAGTGGGGAGGGTGATAGAAGAGAAAGCAAATTGGGAGAGGATGTGGTTAGTAGCAAAACACTTTTGAGGAGGGTGAAAAGAAAGGAAATGGAATAAACTGGGGGACATACAGTTAGCAATATTAATTGAGGAAATAACTTTGAAACAAATTCTCTGATGAATATACTATATATAGAGAGAACTACATTGTATCTTAGGTGATAAGGTAGCACAACTGGATTAGGATGGCATATTCCTGTAGAACAAAGCTAATAAAGGTTTCCTTGAAGGCAGGCATTATTCCATTTTTGTCTTTCTATTTTTCTTAACAATTCTTGGAGCAGAGTTGTTGCTTAATAAATGCTTGTTTGCTTGATTTACATAGCTGATCATTTACATAGTAGCAATGGTTAATATACATAATTATTTGATTTTTTTTGGCTGTGTATTTGTTTCACACAGAAAACATTCTATAACAAGCATTCAATCAAATCCCACTAAAGTACATTTACCAAAAAGTCTTCAGGTCTATTTTAAGCTGTTTAAACTTAAGGACATTTGGAACACCCTGAATATTAGGTTTAGAAGAAATTGTTTTATTTGTATTCTTTTAGTTCTGTCCTATTCTTCATGACTTATTTTGGGGTTTTCTTGGCAAAAATATTACAGTGATTTTCCATTTCCTTCTCTATCTCATTTTACAGATATTGAAACTGAGGCAAGCAGGGTTAAGTGACTTGTCCAGTGTCATCCAGCTAATAAATGTTTGAGGCCAGATTTGAACTTCAGATCCAGCATTCTATCCACTATGCCAACCTAACTTCTCTGTAGTCACTTATGTACTTCTTTTTTTTCCTTCTTTTGTTTATTTTATTTATTTATTTTTGCTGAGGCAAGTGGGGTAAAATGACTTGCCCAGGGTCACAGAGCTAGGAAGTGTTAAGTGTCTGAGGTAAAATTTGAACTCAGGTCGTCCTGACTTCAGCTGGTGCTCCATCCACTGCGCAACCTAATTGTCCCTTTTTCTTTTGTTTATTAAAAATATTTTATTGATACTCCTTTTTTCCTCACATCTATTACTACCTCTTCTCCCTTCTTCTCTCATAGTTAAATACTTTCTTGTAACTAATATGTATAGGCAAGAAAAACAAATTCATACCAGCAGTCAAATTTGAGAATGCATGTCTCTTTGTGTACTTTTTTGCCAAGAGGTAGGATATATTTCCAAGGGTTTCCTGGAGTTAGCTGGAGGATCACCTGTTAAATTTTTAATCTGAGTATTCATACCTAAGAAGTTAGCAAACACTGCATATAAATCAATACTTCATTTATTGTTTTGTTGTTGATTAGACTAAAGAAAGTGATAGAGAAAATAGTACTAATGCAAATTCAATTGAAAAGTATATCATGCAATACATTTTTTGGGGAAGTGTGAATTGTTAAATATTTACCAGTTTACCCCTGAATGTATGTTTTATTATTAGTCATCTGAAGTCCTAGTTAGTTGCTACTTCGATCAGAATTCTGGGGGCTTTTATTCAAAGTTGTCTTCCTTCACATCATTATCATTATGATCATCATGTAAATTATTTTCCAGGTTCTGTTGCTTTCAAGTTTGATCATATATTTAGATATAGATGGATTTTAATTTTGTAGATTTCCATTTATAATGACAGGTGCTTTAATTCTGATAATTTGCCAACAACATCGTGTGCAGTTTTGGGGCTGAATTTTATTGCTTTTGGGGTTTTTGTTTATGGTAATTATTGTGTATATTGTCCTTTTTAGTGCTGATTTTTTTCACTCTCTATTATTTAATACCAACCCTCTCATGCTTTTCTGAAGTCTTCATATATTTTAATGGATCAGTAATATGTAGTCCTCTACATCTAAATACTAAAATTTGTTCACCCATACTCCAAAGGTTTGATGCATAATTTGAGAGGCAGTGTGGCATATGGAGAATTGGGCGAGGATTGTATTTGAACCTCTGCTTCTGACATTCACTAGCTATATATGAGCAAATGACTTGATCTCCATAAGTCTCAGTTTTCTCATCTGCAAGATGGGGCAATAATGCTAGAGAGCCCGTCTCAAAGCCAGCAAGATCTCACTTCAAGCCTCACCTCTGACACATACTTGTCATGGCCTGGAAGCATGTGGTCAGCAACATTTTCCAGTGTGGTTAACCTAGATTAAAACCTAATTAGAAAATAACAAAATAAATAAAAATACAATAATAATACAAAATACAAATAATACAATAATACAAATTAATACAAAAATAACAAAATAAATAAAAATACAATAAAATAAAATGATTTTTTTTTTTGGAGGCAATTGGGATTAATTGTCTTGTACTTTGAGGTTTGATCTGCAATTTTCTCTATCACTTTTTAAAGTCTAAACAATACACAAAATGATCATTCAGAGTCTGGTTTGTAGCCCTTGCTTATTTCCAAGGTATAAATATTCATATTGAATATTTAACAAATGGCTCTTGATTGCAGATTTGAGCTGGTTCCACCATACTCTTGGAATTTAAGTTACTTCACAAAGTTGTTGTAAGGATCCAATGAGATGATGTATGTTCAGTGCTCTGCAAAACTTAAAGAGCTACCTAAATGCCATCCATTATTCTTTTGGGCCCTCTGCCACCAAGAGTGTTTCTATGAATATTTTTGTACAAAAAGACCCATTCATATGGTCAATGACTTCTGTGTATATAGTCAGTCAGTAAGTGGGATCATTGAATCAAAGAGTATGAAGAATTCAATAACTTTTCGTGCCTGATTCCAAATTGGTTTTCCATTTAGATTCAGGATTTTCTTTTTTTTCCTAAAACAACAGAGCTTTGGTTCTGAATTCAAATCTAACTTCTCTTACTAGTTGTGTGACTGGGAAAGACACTTAACCTCTGTCTGCTTCAATTTTCTCTGTAAAATAAGAAATAAATAACACCTATCTTCCTGGGTTTTTGTGAGAATCAAATAGGATATCTATAAAGCACTTTACTAGTCTTAAAATGCTATATAAATGCTATAAAGCAAGGAAAAGTACAATCCCCCTGTGTTCTGCGTGATACTGTTCTGCTTCCATATTGATAGTTGCAAGGTGATAGAAAAGGAAATAGAAATATTATAAATCATGGTTTTTATTAGCTTAACAGTTGGTACTCTAAATGTGATATGCTTGTTCTAGTCTTAATTAATAGATGCACTACTAGAATAACTGAGTCTTATCAATATTGATGTTCTTGCTATGAATGCAGCCAAAAGATAGAAGGAAACTGCAACTAAATGGAAGCATAGCTCAGATTCTGCTTAGAGAAACAAATGAAGAAGTTGGTGTTGATTTTATTATGAATGCAAAAGAACAAAAGCCATCATAGCATGGGATGTTTTATTGTAAATGCAGAATTAAGGGATAGCATCTCATGCCTCAACCCAGTGTGCTCTTGAATAGCACAAACAAGGAGACTACCATAAAGATAATCAGTTCTGCTATTATGTGAGATATGCATTTCCCCAAGGAATCTTCCTATGCAAGATTACAAAGTAAAAGCCATATGGCTTATGGGTACAATGCTTAAAACCTTTATCAGTGACATGAAAAAAAATAGGAACTTAATAAAAATAGTAGTGTAATTTTGCACATATTAACTGGTTAAGAAATATATAAATATTATAATAAATAATGAATATAGTTTGACCCATGCTTAATTTCTGTGGGACTTGAGTTGGCAAGTCCTTACAAGGTTGAAACTCTTGGCCTATAAGCCTTAGTTCAGACCAGGCCTCCTCTACCCATAATTTCCATTTCACTAGAAGATACACCATAAATATGACACTACCTTGAAAAAAATCCAACTGGTTTGCTTGTGGAAGTGCACATAGGAAGTGGTGGTTTTCTGTCTTCTCGTCAGCTGTTTCTGGAAGAAACTTGAAATTCAGCAAAATTGAAATTCTAATTATGCTCAAATTGTTCCCTATTCTATCAGTCCCACTGGCACAAATACGAACTTTCAAAGCAAGTGTTACAACAGAACTGACTGTTATTATAATTTATGCACCAGCATCTGTTGTAAAGAATGAGGAGAGGTAGAGAGAGTCTATGGAAAAGTAAAAAATATCCTCCATTTTTTTGTTCTGTTTTTAAGGGAAAGGGGTGGGTCCAGACCTGTGATTTATTTGGTATAAACAGGAAACTCCCTCTGCTAAAACTAACTGGCATTTGCTTTACTATTTATAATCTTCACAAGCTGTCTGGAATACTGAGAAATTTAGTGACTTGCCTAAGGTCACACAGCTAGTAAGTCTCAAAGTCAGAATTCGAACTCAGAACACAGGTTTTTCTGCTTCTAAGGTCAGCTCTCTATCCATCATACCCTTTCTCTTCCTTCCCTCTCTCCCTTCCTTCCCTCTCTCCGTTCCTCTCTCTCCCTCCCTCCCTCCCTCCTTCCTTTCTTTCTTTTTTTCTTTCTTCCTTCCTTCCTTTCTTTCTTTCTTTCTTTCTTTCTTTCTTTCTTTCTTTCTTTCTTTCTTTCTTTCTTTCTTTCTTTCTTTTTCCTTCCCTCCCTCCTTTCATTTGTACTCAGAGCTGGTCATTGCATTGAACAGAGTTCTTAAGATTTTTGTAGTGTATGGGAGAAGGGCAGGGAATAAACATTTAAATAGTGCTTATGTTGTACCAGGCACTGTGCTAAGTGCTTTACAAATATGATCTCATTTGATCCTTACAACACCCCTGAGAGGTTGCAACTGCCTCAGACGCTCTCAATCTCACATGAACTGACACTTCAAATCCTGGAACTTGATTGACTATACATCTCTCTGAAGGATTTGAGAGGTAAACTTGAGTTGGGGAGAGGTCATTTCATACTATTGTACGAAATCTCTTATGCTTCCCCTAAAAAAGATTGTTGGTTAATATCTCCCCAATATCATTTAACCAACTAACATCAGCTCACTTTTACAAAGGGATATTTACTAAGAAGGCATTGTTGTTGAGTTGTATCCAATTCTTTATGACTCCATTTGGGGTTCTCTAGGCAAAGAGATTGCAGTGTTTTGCCATTTCCATCCTCCAGATGAGGAAAATGAGGCAAGTAGGAGTAAGTTAGTTGGCCAGGGTCACACTGCTAGTAATTTCCCATTTTCTTCCTCAGCTCATTTTACAGATGAGGAAACAGATAAATAGGTTTAAGTGACTTATCCAGGATCACACAGCTAGTGTCTGAGGTAAGATCTAAACTCAGGTTTTCCTGACTTCAGGCCCAGAGCTCTAGCCACTCTATCTCTAATTGCTCCTTCTCAAGATATTACAACTATATTAAAAGACAGACTTAAAATTATATCATATATTTTATAATATAATATATATTATGTATTATATATCATATTAACATTATGTTAACAGAATTGACCAATGTGAGAGTCATTTCTGAACCAATTGTTTCTGTGCAGTCAAACCAAATTTTTTTTTAAGAGGAAGGGCAAAATTCCAATTCCAAATGATAAGAAGAAATAAAAATGAGATACACAATATATATATCATGGCAATCAAAGCAATTCCAAACTGATCTATTTAAATAAACCACTGATATAGAAAAATGGAAAAAGATGAAATCATGGGCTATCAATGTTTTCAAAGGAAATTGAAATGATGCAGAGTCATTTGCTACAATAAGGAGTCTCAAAGAACCTAGTAAGTGCTGCAGTATGCTTGCTTCATCTGAGAAATAAATCAATGTGAGCTTGATTGGCCTCCTGTTGTGGTCTTTTTCAACGCTCAGATTCTGGGAAATAATCCTGCAATTGACTGAAAAGAGGCAGAGAATATAAGATATTTCTGTGGGCTGTGGCTAGTCTTTGTTGATAATAAGAAAGTATTTGATTTGGTAAAGCAAAATGCAGTTTTTATGGTTTTTCTCCAATGAGGTATCTCCTAAGAACATGCGAAAAATTATACCAAATTCCGTGATAAATTCAAGGACAGATGGAACAAATGTTTTGTTTAAAGTATCTATAATATACTAAGTATTATGCTAAGTGATTTATAAATATTCTCTCATTTGATCTTGGGAAGTAAGTACTCTTATTATCTTCATCTTACAGATAAGGAAGCTGAGGCAGACAAAATCAATGACTTTCCTGGGGTCACTCATTTGGAAAATGTCTGTCTAATGAATCACATAGATGTCTCAATATTTAATCCTTAAAACTACCCTGGGAGTGAGCAATATTATTTTCATTTTACAAATGAGGAAACAGGCAGACAAGAAAAATGACTTATTCAGAGTCATGTAGCTAGTTGGTAAATGGAGCAGGACTTGAATGTGAGTCTTCCAGATGCTACTAGCAGATGTGGGATTTTTGAGACCCTTGTCCAGTGTTTATTTTATGAGTCTGGGGGGATTTAGATTTTCCCTATTCCCAAGGGAATGAAAGGAGGTGGTGAGATCACAAGGAAGGTGATAATTAGTAGGATATTTGAGAGGAAATGAGAAACAAGGACTACCCCATGCATAGCTATTGCCATTATATATATATATATTTTAAAAAGCAAATATTTAATTTAATTTTAAAAATTAATTTATTAATTTAATTTTTAAAAACCAAATATTTAATTTAAGTAACTTATACTTGACACTTACACTAACACTTACAGTGCCAGGCATTGTTCTAAGCACTTTTTATAGGTCCTTTGAGCTTCACAACAACCCAAGGAGATAGGTTATTATCTCTGTTTTATAGAAGAGGAAACTGAGGCAGAAGTTAAGTGACTTGCTCAAGTTCACTCAGTAGAAAGTATCTGAGACTGGATTTTAACTCAAGTTTTCATGATTCTAATCCAGTAAATGCTATCAACTGCCATTGCTCCTTGCTTCTGTGACTGGACTGATAGGGCTGAAATAAACCAAGTAAACCAGGAAAAACCTGAAGTTCAATTGTAGGAAAATTGTAAAATGGTTTACCTGTACTTACAACAAAATTGGTGACATCTAAATTTTTCTTCATTCCCACCCTTGCACTCTTCCAGGAGAGTTTAGATCAGGAAAAACTTTCTATAAAATAAGAACTGTCCCAAAGTAGAATGGGCAACCTTTGGAAATAATGGGTTCCTGCCAGGGGCATACTGGTAAATATTTAACAACAAAAAACCCCACAAAAACCAAAAAGAAAACCAAACCCACCCATGACATATTTTACAATTTTACCTGAACCATCCATATTTTCTCCATCACTTTCTTAAGTGTAAGGAACCAACAAAAAAATAATTCAGTATCTGATTTGGAGCTTTCTGAGTTGTAAATGCTTACACTGAAAATTTCCTGATTGACTTTCATGAGCCGATAACAACTACCTCCAGCATAATCTTGGTGCCTTCTTGCTTGAGATCTTTAAGCAAAGGCTGGAGAATCATTTGTCATCTATGTTTTTTTGAGACTAGATGGCTTCTGAGATTCCTTTCAAACCTGGGATTTTTGTAATGAAAATTGACTACCATCTTTTTTTCCCTTTTGGATGCTAATAAAGATCTGAGAGCTAAGGAAGTTAAGGTGGTAAGGTTTCCCATCCAGGAATCCCGTGGTTTTGATTCAATTCAGTTCTTTTCATAACTAACCACTTGGGGGAGCTCGTGGTTAATTTTAGACACTAGTAACACTGCTTGGTTTGCTATGTAGGTTCATTTGGCCAATTGAATGTGCATAGTTGATACCCTTGTGGTGTTTTTGTTCCCCTCTTTTCTCTAGAATTTACTTCTGAAATAAAGGTGAGGATGCCCTAAGCCTTTGGGGGATGGGGGTGGGGAGAGAAGAAGGGAGAGCAAGAGAGAGACAAATAGAAACAGGCAGAGAGACAGAGAGAGAGGGACAAACAGAAAGACAGAGAAAGCGGGATACAGACACACAGAGAGAGGGACAAATAGACAGAGACAGAGGGAGACATAGATACAGATAGAGAGACAGAGACACAGAGAGGTGCAGGGTAGTCTTCCTGTAGAGAAGACATAATAAAAGAAAGGACTCTGGGGATACTTTGGGGTATTTTTGCAAGGCTTGTGAAAGATAGCACCAATTATTTGTCTTCAGTCCAGTCTTGATGCACAAAACTTGTCTCTCTTACTCTGGAAAGCTAAATCCTCATTCTCTCCTTTTTTTGTGCATTAATAAAAGCAGTTTGTCATTTTTTTGACCACCAAGTTGTCTTTTCTTCTTCTTCTTCTTCTTCTTCTTCTTCTTCTTCTTCTTCTTCTTCTTCTTCTTCTTCTTCTTCTTCTTCTTCTTCTTCTTCTTCTTCTTCTTCTTCTTCCTCCTCCTCCTCCTCCTCCTCCTCCTCCTTTCTCCCTCCTCCTTTTTCCTCCTCCTCCTCTTCCTCCTCCTCCTCCTCCTCCTCCTCCTCCTCCTCCTCCTCCTCCTCATTTTAGAGGCCAAGAGATGAAAATGAATTACTAGGCAAAAGAAAATGTTCTCAAAACACTTTTTAAAATAGTGCAGCATAGTTAGATGGAAGCAGAGAGTATTAGGGGGACTATCTAAGTGAATAATATGAGGAGTAGCCGTACATGGAGAAAGCAGGAGGGGAAAGAGGAACAAGAGAGGGAATGATATAGGGAGACTTGTGATCAGGCTGTGGATCCTTTGGGGAAGGGGTGGGGGTAATATTGGAGGAGAAAAGAAGACTTGATATACAAGTCCAGATAGCAATAGGACAAAAGAAGCTGATTGCTCAGTGGATAGAGCATCGGGTCTAGAATCAGGATGACCTGAGTTCACATTGGCTTCAGACACTAACAGGGTGACCTGGGCTAGTCCCTTGACCTCCATTTGCCTCAGTTTCCTCAGTTGTAAAATGGGGATAATGATAACATCTTTTTTTCAGGGTTATTGTGAGGATCAAATGAAATGATGCTTGTAAATTACTTAGCATGGTGCTTGGCACTCAGGAGGCTCTCTATAAATGTTTATTCCCTTCCTTCTCTTCCCCACCCCAATTAATGAATGTTTATCAACGAATGTTTATTCATTGTAATAGAACTGAAAGGTGCACTTCAGCGAAAGGCCACATGATGGCGGCACAGACCAAAGTTGTGAGATGAATTAAACACTGATAAAATCTGAAAAAAGCTGCTAAGCTAGGAATCCCAGACTTTCCATAGAAAGACACAGTCTTACTGGTCCAGAAGTATTTCTTCTAACAAACCTAAGACGTTGGCAAAGCTACGGGTTCATCAATCCTGTTTAATAGGTTTTAGAAAGTGTGTGGTCAGCAGGGGATGATGATGGTGGTGGTGGTTGTAGAAAAATTCCTTTGTCTTGGGAAGGACTTTTCTTTCCCAGGTAAGAGGTAAGGGGTCAAGAGTGGCTGATTGAAATCCTCCCTAGGATTGAAATCCCATTACTGCCAGATAGTTCTTCTTCTAAGTAAAATTTAGAAGCTAAGCAGGAGAGAGGCAGGATGAATCTATTAATTAATTAATCTATTAATACAACTATATTGTAATGTTCTCTGTTTCTCTTTCCTGGAGCTCTCTGGGAGCAGCCTTTGCTTCAGTTCAGTAATCACCAGATGAGTCCAGCCAGGTGTTAAAGTCCTTTATTGTCTCTTTCAAAATCTTGTCTCCTTTCCTGGGGCCCGGTTAGCTTTCTTAGAGGTCTATCTCTTTCCTTGGTTCCGAGAGCTTGAGCTCCTGCTACCAGTCCTCTGTGTTCTCTGCCTCTGAATTTCTCCGAATTCAAAGGTTTGTGCTTCAGCCTCCAGCCACCACAAAGGTGGACAATGGAATGAATCTGTCTCAGTCTCCAAGAGCTTGTCTTTTCCGGCCCTGAGAGCTTCTAGCTTATATGCTCTGCACTGAGCATAAACCAATCATTAGGAAACCATTTCAGGGGTCCTCAAACTTTTTAAATAGGGGGCATAATCGTCCTCAGCTGCCGCATCTGGCCTGTGGGCGTAGTTTGAGGACCCCTGGATTAAATCATACTGAGCCATGCTAAATTAGAATGCTAAATCAGTGGAATTAGTACCTTGTAAGAATCCTTTGTTTCAAGTTCAGTGTTATGGCCCATAACACTATATCTAACTTTGATTGTATTGATTTATTAAACACCTATTATATGCCAAACAATGTGCTAATTCCTGTGTTATAGATAGGGCTTTTCTGTCTCAAAACAAGGACCTATGTAACAAAGCTGATAAGAACCTTCCCAGCTTTTAAAAGAGTAGCTGTAGGACCTCAATAAAGTCACTTTTAATCTCTCTTAGCCTCAGTTTGTAAAAAGAAGGGTTTGAACTCAATAAATTTTTTGTTTCGTTCCATTCTGATATTATATTTTTCTGATTTTGTTTTATCACTAATTCAGAAGACAGGTATGAGGTAGAGGAATAGAGTTGGGGTGCTGGCATTTTAAAATGTGCACCAGAAGGTGTCTTGCAGCCTCCTCTAGAGGGATGACAACTGGAAATGTAGAAAAAGGTAATCTACAGATATATGGAGAAAGTATTGTACTTCGAGTCAAATTCTACGTGAGGTACTTACTAGTTGTGCGACTCTGGGCAAATCATGCAGTTTGCTCCTTTTACAAATGAGGAGATCTCTAAGAACCCTCTAGTTCTACATCTGTCATCATATGACTGAGTCCTCCTAGAAGACTACTCCAATATTTGCTACCCTTTTCTAAGGCTGTTTCTTCCTGTAATCTAAGAAGATTGGATTGGATCAGTGCCTTCTGTTTTGTGATCCATAAATTCTTTCAGGGTTCGCAATGATGATACTAAGAGTTCCCACTAAAAGTTGTTTAATATCACTTTAAACAGTAAATCATTGCAAAGACTATTATGAGTAGTAGATCAACTTATTTTGGTGATTCACAACGTATTTGTTATTGTTGTTATTAAAAAGATAATACAGAACAAAACAAACCAGCAACTCCTGGATTAGATTGTTCTGCAAAACTTCATCTGATTCCCTTCGGTGGCCACAAAATGTTCTGACAAGTGACAGAGCAGGCTATGTCCAGCAGAGGGTGCTCCTAGCACATCTATACTGTTGGATCCATGTTGATAAATTGAGAGTTGTAAATTTGATCTATTAAGAACATTCTTGTTTGCCTTGCTTGCCCTTATGTTTGAGATAAGCTATAATGGGATAGATTAGCAGGCAATTAGAGGAATGCTTTGCAAATAATTGACTATTTGATTAACTGTAGACTAGCTAACAGGGTCATTAGTCCTATGTATTAAGAGTGAAGAGAAAGACAATTCCAAAGGACTTATAAAAATTTACCTCCAGGGAAAGAACTGCTGTAATTTAAATGCAGGTCAAAGCATACTTTAAAATTCTGTCCTTATTTTTCTTGCTTGTTTGTTTTTGTACTGTGTTTTATTTCACATGACATATACAAAAATATTTTGCATGATTACATATATATCTATATCCAGTTGCTTACCTCTCAAGAGGAAGAATAGGAGGAAGGAAGAGATATAATTTGGAACTTAAAATTTAAAAAATGTAATTGGGAAAACATAAGATATTAAATTAAAGGGGAAAAAAAGGAGTCAGGAGACTTCAAATCCTACCCTTGATACTTGCTAGTTATGTGACCTTAACCTCTAATAAACCTCAGTTTCCTGACCTGTAAAGTGAGAATAAGAATACTTATGCTCCTTATTTCAGAGTTGTTTTGTAGTAATAAAATTCCATATCCTAGAGAAATGTCATGTTTCTTTAGCTTTAAGATTTGCAAAACCCAGACACACAGCTAGTAAGTTCTTCACAATAATCCATGAGATTGGTAGGGCAGTGATAATTAACATTATTTTCCAGTAGCAGAGACCAAAATTCAGAGAAGTTAATTGATTTGTTCAAAGTCGCACAGCTGATACTTTTGACAAGATGTCAGAGTTGTTAGATCTAAGAAAAGTTCCTCTTCATCACCTCCCAAAGAGAATTTAACCTCCCAAAGTAAAAGAACAACAAAAAGAGGAAAGGAAATAAATCATCATAAAACCAGAAGAAAGACTGAAGAAACGAATTAACAAAGGAGGCCCCGATGTTATTATTAAATACTGGGGGATAAAAGAATATTAAAAAAAAACTCTAGGAGAAAGAAATCATACTGTAATAATAACTAGTTTCCTGGAATTAAGAATGCAACAATCAGAAAAACATTCAGGGTGGGTTAGTACTTTACTAAAATAATTAAATGAAGATTTAAGGAGAGAAATTAGAACCATTCAGGAAGAATTTGAAAGGGCAAAAAAGGGAATTGAAGGTTTAGAACAGAAAGTGGAAAACAAAGCAAAAGGCACTGAAAGGAAAACAAATGGAGACAGAATATAAAAAAGGTAGAGATGCAACAACAAACATTAGAGCAAGAATTTAAAAAGCCAGCAGAATTGAAATTGATCATATTAACAAACTGAAGTCGCATAGCTAGAAAATGGCAGAACGAGGCTGGAAATCCAGGGTTTCTGAGTCCAGATCTATTACCACCCCAGCTTACTTTCCTGAAAATCTGGAAGTATGTTGATTTATTCTTGGAATTTCTTTCTATCTTTAGCATTTCATAATTTTCAAAGGATTCTGACATATCCTGAAGAAAGAGGCAACCTAGATGGGAAGAGGTATTCCTTTTTGTATTTCACCTTTCACTCCAGCTGGTCAAAGATCAACATATGTATGTGTATGTGCACCTTCACGGTATGTATAGATATACATGCATGCAACACACAGTAATGTATGTAAGTCGAGTGTACATATATGTACATATGTGTATATGTGTCCATACACATGTGTTTATGTGATGTGTGCTTGCACCCATATAATATGGAACCTATAGAAGCAAAGGACATCTCATAATTCTTTTATCCCTTGCAGAGTCCCTGCCAAGTTTATTTCTACGTCAGGTATCATTGATGAACAAGTGACTCCCCTTGTTTAACTGGGTTGGCTCTCTGCAGGGTGGCTTATCTTGGCTTATAGGTTAATCCACTGTTGTCACTCAGATAACTTGATTGTTTTTTTTTTTTAATTTTTTTTTTATTTTTTTATTTTTTATTTAATAGCCTTTTATTTACAGGATATATACATGGGTAACTTTACAGCATTAACAATTGCCAAACCTCTTGTTCCAATTTTTCACCTCTTACCCCCCCCCTCCCCTAAATGGCAGGATGACAAGTAGATGTTAAATATATTAAAAACTTAGATACACAATAAGTATACATGACCAAAACATTATTTTGCTGTACAAAAAGAATCAGACTCTGAATTATTGTACAATTAGCTTGTGAAGGAAATCAAAGATGCAGGTGTGCATAAATATAGGGATTGGGAATTCAATGTAATGGTTTTTAGTCATCTCCCAGAGTTCTTTTTCTGGGTATAGCTAGTTCAGTTCCTTACTGCTCCATTAGAAATGATTTGGGATCTCGTTGCTGAGGATGGCCTGATCCATCAGAACTGGTCATCATCTAGTATTGTTGTTGAAGTATATAATGATCTCCTGGTCCTGCTCATTTCACTCAGCATCAGTTCGTGTAAGTCTCTCCAGGCCTTTCTGAAATCATCCTGTTGGTCATTTCTTACAGAACAGTAATATTCCATAATTTTCATATACCACAATTTATTCAGCCATTCTCCAACTGATGGACATCCATTCAGTTTCCAGTTTCTAGCCACTACAAAAAGGGCTGCCACAAACATTCGTGCACATACAGGTCCCTTTCCCTTCTTTATAATCTCTTTGGGATATAATCCCAGTAGTAACACTGCTGGATCAAAGGGTATGCACAGTTTGATAACTTTTTGAGCATAGTTCCAAACTACTCTCCAAAATGGTTGGATTCGTTCACAACTCCACCAACAATGAATTAATGTCCCAGTTTTCCCACATCCCCTCCAACAATCATCATTATTTTTTCCTCTCATCTTAGCCAATCTGACAGGTGTGTAGTGGTATCTTAGAGTTGTCTTAATTTGCATTTCTCTGATTAATAATGACTTGGAGCATCTTTTCAGATAACTTGATTGTTACTCTGGCTTTGCACCACACTCAAATTGCTCTGATTGTTTTTATTTGGTTTTTAATATTTATTTTTATGTATTTTATTAAAATAAATATACATAATACCAAACATATTTATATAAATATAAACAAACAAATGCAATAAAAATATATTTACATATTATTTTATATTTTTTACTCTAATACAATAACTTGATATGAAGAATATTAATTTGAACTATTTTCAAAACTTTGTAATTTTGTAATATTTTGGTTTTGTTTTGGAGAAAGTTTTAGAGAATGGGAATGATGGAGTCTGACCTATATCAAGAAGATGATACCCAGTGTACTGTTGTTGAAAAATATTAGATTGGAGCTCAAGAAAGAGGTAGGCTCTTGCCTGTAAAGGTGTAGGGGTTATGGATATGGAGGAGAAAGCTGAAACCATGATGAAACCAAGATCATTTTGGGAAGGAATCCCATGTAGAAATGAAGGTCAAGGATAGGTTCTCAGGAAGTTGTGGAAGGGGGAAGAGGAGCAATGAAGGAGAAAATGAAGTGTTAAAAAGGTAGAAAATTAGGAAGAGAACAATAAAAAGCAGTGTTACTTTAGCAATGGAAGGGAGATTTCAAGGATGGTCAGTTATTGTTGGTAAACATTTGAAGGGAGGTCAATACAAATAACGCAGAAAGGTCAAGAAGAATCAAGACTGAGCAAGTCTCATTGTGTTTGAATGTGCTACCTTTTGAGGTAAGGAATTATCCATCACTGGAAGTATTCAAGTAGAAGTCAATCAGACATTCTATAACTGATCATTTTTTATAACTATTCAATAAACTCGAGTGGCCTCTTATTAACTCCAAGATCAAATATGGAACCTTCTGTTTGACTTTTAAAGTTCCTCATAACCCAGCCCCTTCCTACCTTTCTACACTTCTTACATTTTATTCCCTCAATTTCTTTTGTGATCCAATGGCACCAGCCATCTCCAGATTCAATACCTTTTTCCTGGCTGACTCTTGCTGGAATGCTCTTTGCCGTATCTCTGCCTCCTGCCCTCCTTCATTTACTTCAGATCCTAGCAAAAATCCCATTTAAGGTTCACAAAATGCTTTTGCATACCAACAGGTATGCATTTCCTGATCTCCCTTAAATGCCAGTATCTTCCTTCTATAATTTTCTCCTGTAGATTTTTTGTTTATATATCTTTGCATGTTGTCACTGTGAGCTTCTCAAGAGCAGGGACTGCCTTTTGCTTTTCTTTATCTCTCCAGCTGACACAAAGTTGGTTGCTGTCTTTTATTGTTTTTTTTCTATTTTTTTCTCATTATACATCTTTTTAAATACACATTTCTTTATGAATCATGTTGGGAGAGAAAAATCAGGACAAAAGGGAAAAACCACAAGAGGAAAAAAAAAAACAGAAAAAAAGTGAACATAGCATATGTTGATTTACATTCAGTCTTCATAATTCTCTTTCTGGATGCAAATGATGTTTTCTATCCAAAGTTTATTGGAATTGCTTTGGATCACTGAATCACTGAGAAGAGCCAAGTTTTTCATAGTTGATCATTGTACAATCTTGTTACTGTATGCAATACATTTCTGGTTCTTCTTATTTTGCTCAGCATCAGTTCATGTAAATCTTTGCAGACCTTTCTAAAATCAGTTTATCATTTTTTATAGAACAATTCCATTACTTTCATATACCACAACTTATTCAGCCATTCCCCAATTGATGGGTTTCTACTCATTTTCCAATTCTTTGCCACCATAAAAAGAGGTGCTACAAACATTTTTGTACATGTGGGTCCTTTTTCCTCCTTTATAATTTCCTTGGGATATGGGTTGTCCTTTATTCTTGAAGAGCACCAAAAATAACATCACTATGTTGGGGTCAAGGTACATTGTGTCCAACTGTGGCTGATGAAATCAATATGAGCTCAGAAGACTCTAATATAGGTTGGAGACAATTACTCCCTATGACATAGTTTAAATGGATCAGCACATAGAAAGTATTTAATAAGTATGACTCACTGAATTGTGAGAGATATTCCAGTAGAATCATGGAATCTTTGGAATTTAAGGGAGCTCAAAGGTCATAGGATCATAAATCTAGAACTGACAAGGATCCCACAAGCCATCTAGTCCAGCTCTTTTAGTTCACAAATGAGAAACAGACCTAGGAAGGAAAAGTGACTTGCCCAAAATTACACAATGAATTAATGGCTAAGCTGGAGCTTGAAACCAGGTGTTTTATCTCCCAGTGTAATTATTCTTTTTCACACCAGACTTTCTCTGAGGCCCCTTTGGACTCTCAAATTCTATGCTTCTTGGATTCTATAATGCATCTTCCTTACCCTGTACCCAAAGACTCTTGAGGGCATTATATAACTGCTTTCCAGTTAATAATAATCATAAACATTTATAAAAGTTATTCTGAAGTTTGCAAAGTACTTTGCAATACATGATGTCATTTGAACTCCTAATGATCTGCCTGTTGGATTATAAATCTCATTTTACAGATGAAGAAATAGAGCCTCAGAGAAGTTTGGATGACTTTTGCATAGTCAGACAGCTAGTAAGTGTCAGAAGTGGCATTAGAGTCAAGTCTAGCATTGGTGCATTGGATTTAAAGTTAAGTGAGCTAGATTCAAATCTAGACTCTGACCCTTTGCTGCATATATGATTTTAAGCTTCAATTCCTTCACTTTCACCTGAAGGGCCTAAAATTAAGGCCTTAGATCAAACAACCTCAAATATTCCTTCCAGTTTTAGGATGAAAAATGCTATCTATGATTCAGGCCAGTTCCAATGGCCTGGTGAAGGAGAGAGTCATCTGCACCTAGAGAGGACTGTGGGGACTGAGTGGGGATCACAACATAGTATTTTCACTCTTTGTTGTTGTTTGTTTGCTTTTTGTTTTCTTTCTCATTTTTTTACTTTTTGATCTGATTTTTCTTGTGCAGCATGATACTTGTAGAAATATATACAGAAAAATTGTACATGTTTAATATATATTGGATTACTTGCTATCTAAGGGAAGGAAGTTGGAGGAAGTGAGGGAGAAAAAAATTTGGAACACAGGGTTTCCAAGGGTGGATGTTGAAAACTATTGATGCATATATTTTGAAAATATAAAGCTTCTAAAAAATGCTACCTACCTCCTGAGAAATAACTAATGGAGCTTGAATGTAGATTAGAGCAAACTTTTTAAAAAAGTTTTTTTCTTTTTTTTTTTGAGCTGTGTTTTCTTTCCTAACATGACTAATATGAAAATATATTTTGCATGACTGTGCATATGTAAATTATATCAAAATTACTTGCTTTCTCAATAAGGGAGAAGAGAAGGGAAGGAGAAAGTAAATTTGTAATTCAAAGTAAAAAAAAAAACAAATGTTAAAAATGTTTTTACATATGCTTGGAAAAAAAATTTTTTTTGAGAATTTTAATCATATTTTATTTTTTCAAATACATGCAAAGATAAGTTTTCAACATTCACCTCTGCAAAATCTTGTTCCAAAATTTTTTTAAATTATAAATTTAAATAAAAAAAGTCCCTCCCCCCATATGCTGTACCCAGACCTTTCACTAGCATACAGTAGAGAGGAGCCTTCTGTTACTTTAGTACTGGCTACAGACTATGCATCAGCCTGTCAGTCTGAGTAAAAGAAAAGGTTTAAATGCTCTATATCTTTGTGAGAGCTGGGTAGGGCGTGGCTAAACTTTTTGAGGTACTTTGGAGATCTTTTTCCTAAAAGGCCACAAGATGGCAGTAGAAGAGTATTAATTAACATACCTGGTTCAGCTTCTCCCATGTGGATCTGGTGTGCCAGCAGGATGCTCTGGTCCTCTGCCCAGAGTACCGGGGGAGGGGCAGGACAGAGCCTTGCTAGTACCAGTTTCAAGTCTGCAAAACTAGGAAATTTGGGTTTTTTCATTGCTACAGTGATGATGAACTTTGCATGGAGGCTTGCAAAGCAGATCTGACTCCTTTTCTTCCCCACCTGCTATTTGAACAAGCCTTAAGGTGGTGAAGTAGGGAGACCAAAGGTCGAAGGACGCTGATAAGACATTCATGTTTCTGATTCTTGGGTTTTCAGCATCCCTGCCTGACTTTCCTGGTCTTTGCAGCAGATGGAGGCTTTGCAAAGCAGATCTGACTTCTCCTCTTCCTCCCAACCCTGCTATTTGACCAACCCTTATGGGATATGCCCAGCTGGTCCAGGAGGGCTGGGGGGCACTGAGTCTGACTGACTCCATGAAGCTTTCTGCCTAGGGAAGAGTGAGGAGGTTGTTTTAGGATGCTAACCCCGTTGGTATGCAAAAACACTTTGTGAACTTTAAAGCTCTAAATAAATGCCAACCATGATGATGATGATGATGATAATGACGAAAAGTCTTGGGTTCAGTTCTGGGTGCTCCACTTTAAGAAGATCAGTGAAAGGTAGCCAGGTTACTTAGTAGATAGAGTTCCAGACTTAGAATGAGGCAAATGATTTTGAATCTTGCCTTAGTCATTTACCAGCTGATTGGGAATATAGATTTAGAGCTGGAAGGGACTCAGAGGCCATCTAATTTAACCCTTAGAGAAAATGAGGCTCAAAGATGTCAAGTTGTTTGCCTCTTCTTAATCCAATTTGGGGTCTTCTTGGCAAAGATACTGGAGACGTCAAATGGCAACTAGTAAATATCTGAGGTAGGATTTGAACGCAGTACCTTAGAGTTCAAATTTAGCATTTTTCTATTTTTGCTGTGTTGTTTCCTGGCCTTTCTCAGTCCTATCTGCAAAATTGGAATGGGAAATAATAGCACATATTTCATCAGTTGTTGTGAGGATCAAATGAGAGAAAATATTTGAATGTGGTGCAAGTCTTAAGTTATATCACTGTTTATTATTAAAAGCTGGAGAACATCTAGTGCATGTTTTTTGAACTCAGATCCTTCTGACTCCTGAGAGTTCTCTATCCACTCTATCACTTAGTTGTCTGATGAATGGAAGCTCTTAATATACTTTTGTGTCATGGACCCTCGGACTGTCCAGTAAAGCTTGTAGATCTCAGAAGAATATCTTCAATTGCATCAAGTAAAGTACATAGGATTCCAAAGGAAGTCAATTATATTGAAATGCTTATGAAAATATTAACAAACAACTAAATCCCAGGTTAAGAACTCCAAGGAAGGTTTTTGGTATCATGAAGGGTCTCTACTTAATGGCATGTGATTATTGGTTAAATGAATCAGCCATGTTTGACTTGGAGGAGAGAAAATATAGAAATATAGTTATCTTTTCACATTACTAGGGATTAGGGGCATAGTACCCTTGGAGACCTGGAAAATTCCTGTACATTTTTTGACTCTCCCTTCATACTACAGAAGAAGTTAGAATTTTCTTCTTTTTCTTTTTCTTTTAGGGGGTGTTTGTAATAACTTATTGTAAAATTTGTCTTAAGTATTTGGTTGTAGGTCAATGTTAAATAAAATTATTGAAAAAATTATGAAAAAGAACTTTTTCTGTGTTAAGTACTGACCCTTTGTGCATCTGGGCCTTTTACAACACTGCTCTCCCTCCAGTTCCCCTTAAATTTCTTAAACTGACCTAGGATATATCAACACCAAGATGGGGAAAGTAGCAATGTAGTAGGGATAACTCTGTAAAATATGATTTCATATGTAGAGTGGATATTGTATTTCTTGCCTTCTTAATATACAGTGATGGGGGAGAATTTGGGCCTGAAAATAAAAAGGGAAAGAAAATGTATCTTAAATGGGTTCAAGTATTTGAAGGCTAATTATTTGGAAGAAGGATTCTGTCTCAAAGGACAGAAGCAACAGCTTTGAATTTGCAGAGCTAAATTTAGGTTAGATGTCCAGAAACACTGTTTAGTAGTTAGAGTTGTCCTGGAGAGTAGTAGGTTGTCTCTAGAAGTGAAAGGTTCTCTGTCACTGACTGCAGGTTTCTAAGCAGAGGTATTGAACATTACTTGTTGAGCATTTGGAAAATGATTCTGGGGGATTTGGGTGCTAGATGAACAAAAAAAGGCCTCTATAGTTCCCTCCATCACTGAGATTCTTTGTTTCCATGTGAGGGGTCTGTAACTTATCCCTTTATCCCTCCCAACCTTGGCTTGAATGCCTTGAACCATCTTGTTCCCGTCCCAATCTCTTGTAGCTCAGATATGGGAAGAGGAGCATTAGAAGGAATTAATATTGGAAAAGAATCCTGTTGTTTCCTGTTTCTCTCTGAATGGGACTGGAATGTGTAAAATATTCCTTGATCTCTGGGTACATTTGGTCATCAGGATGTAATTCAGTTCAATTTAACAGACCTTGTATATGATACTGGAAATATGAAGACCCTCCCCCCCACAATGTCTTTGCCCTCCAGAAGCTTCCATTTTTACTAGAAATAGCCTGGGAACCTGAATTGGAATACTTGGTTTTGAGTTCAAGCTCCAACACTTATTAGCTATATGACTTTGGGTGAGGTACCTTGCTGAGCTTGTTTTCTCATCTGAAAAATGTACATAATAATAATATAATAAAATAATAATAATATAATAATACACAATAGTGCATAATAAATGCACTATTTACCTAGTAGGGTTGTTGTGTGGGATATTATATGTGAAGGCCCTTTATGACCATAGAGAATATGATATATATGTAATATAATTATATATTTTTATATATAAAAGAAAATATAATGTAATCTGAGGCTATAGAGATGGAGTCCTAGGTCTGAGGCAGTGTGGTAGTACAGTGGATAGAATTCCAGGCCTGGAGTTAGAAAGACCTGAATTCAAATCTGGATACAAACACTTAGTGTGTGACTCTGGGCAAGTCACTTAGCCTGTTTGTCTTGGTTTTCTCAGCTATAAGATGGGGAAAATAATAGAAAATACTTCACAGGGTTGCTGTGAGAATTAAATGAAAAAATATTTGTTAAAAGAGTTTACCACAGTGTCTGATACATAGTAAATTAAATAAGTGCTACTTATTATTATTATATGAATGGAAGCCTTCTTCTTATCTCCAGCATTTAACACAGTATTTGGTGCATAGTAGTGCTTAATAATTTTTTGATTATTCTCATCTGTCAAATGAAAAGAAAAAGAAGGAAATAAGCATTTATTAAATGTCTACTATGTGCTGGACACTTGGCAAATATGATCTCATTTAATCCTCACAGCAGCCATGGGATGCAGGAACTTTTATTATCTATATTTCACTATATATTATATTATATATATATACAAAATATAGATATGTTATCTACACTTATCTATATTGAACGGTTGAGGAAACTGAGGTTGAAGTGGAAGGACATCCCTCTGGATTGTGAGACACTTAATCTTGAAACTCTGTAGTCAAAAGTTTGTTATTAGCTCTTCATGCCCTAATGCAAATGGTATTTTTACATCTCTAGATGTGCTACTCTAAGCCTAAGACTTTGACAACTTGATAAACATAAAGATATACTGTCTTATTGCCTGTCTGGGAATGACATCTTTAGTGTGATAACCCTTGCCTCCTGTCTAGGATAGAAATTCCTTTTAGTATGACAAATGTACAAAGGAACTTTTATCTATCTTTTTCTTTTTTCTAGAAGTATGTGGCCCTGAAACCTCTCATCACTGACCCCCAGTCCTGATGGGGCTCAGTCCTGGCCAGTGACAATAAACATTTTTAAATTTTCATTATTTTGGCTGTTCTGTATTTTTTCTCACCTGGGTACTTGAAGGTAGATACCGTGATTCACCCAGGGTCATATTGTTAGTAAGTGTCTGAAGCCAGATTTGAACTCTGGTCTTCCTGAATCTAGCACTGCTACTTTATGTACAACATCACCTAATTGCCCCATAAAGGACCAGCTCTAGCTCCAAATGTTTTTAGCAATGCAGGAGAATTCAAGTTGATTTTCTATTGTTTGCTTGCAATTATCATCTATTTCCTGTGCCTTTCCTCCTATATCACAGAAAGTTGGAGGATTTAGAAGTAGAAGGGACCTTAGAGATGTTCTAGTCCAACTTTTTTAGGGTACAAAGGTCCAGAGAGATCAGAGGACTTGTCAAGGTCACACAGTTAATTAAGTGACAGAGCAAGAATTTGAATATCTAAGTCCTCTTGCTCTAAATCCCCAGTTCTCTTTGTTATAGGCATTTATTCTTTATCTTCCACTTGTAATTTCTGGGTGGGATAGGAGTGGTTAGAGGGGAAGATCTGGAAAGGGGTGAGAGATGGGAGTGTCCAAGGGGCATCATAGAATCATGGGTTAGAGATGGAAGGGACCTTAGAGACCATCAAGTCCAAACTCCTCTTTTAATAGATGGGGAAACTGAGGCATTGAGAGTTTAAATGATTTTCCAAAGTCACAGAGATAATAAGCCTTGGAAAAGGGATTTGAACTGAAATACTCTACATTGTTCTTTCCATGAAAACACTGCTTCCAGGAAGAAGAAGGTAGTATTTTATGAGTTTTTGGGATGAAAGGAGGGAGAAAGAAGGGTATTTAGGGCTTGGGTTGTTTGACATCAAGCTTAATTTCTAAGGAAGGTAAAAGCATATTTGTCTTGTCAAAATCTGTTCCATGAATTCCAAATTCACATTTCCAATGGCCTGCTAGATATCTCTTCCTGCATATCCAATTACCTTAAACTCAACAAATCCAAAATCGAACTAATTCACTTTCTCTTTAAAGCTATCCCTTCTTATTCCTGTTGTAGCCCCACTACCGTACCTCCTAGCAGCCTAGGCTTGAAACCTCTGTCATCCATTGATTTCACTCTTGATCCCATATCCAATTAAATGCCAAATTCTGCCAATTTTACCTCCACAATATTTCTTCCTCTCACAATAAATTCCCTTATCTCCACATACATGATCACCATCCTAATTCTTGCTGGATTTTCACACTAACTTCCTAACAGTCTTTTCCTCACCATTTCAACTTCCACATCATTATCAAAATAGTTTTTCTAATATATAGGTATGACAATGTGACTGCTTCTCATGAACTTTCACTGGCTCTCTTTTGGCTATTGAATGAAATGTAAACTTTTTACCATGACATTCAAGGCCTTTCATGATCTGACTAATCCAACTTTCCCATCTCATGTTATATATTTTCTCCTTATTCTCTCTATATTCCAGATAGATTGCAGCATTATCTGTTCCTCCATGTCATCCTGCCAAATTCTGCTTCTATGGACTGTGGATAGGGATTGATATAACCTTAGAATCAATAACAATCTTGGAGGTCACTCATTCCAATCTATTACTGAAGGAAAATCTCCTTTATTCAACAATTGTTCAGATAGCAGATGTTTGAAGATTTCCTTTGAAGGAATACTAGCATCTCCCAAGACTAACTACCCTTTCCATTTTTGCTCAGTTCTTTGTGTTAGGAAGATTTTCCTGACATCAGACTTAAAGCTTCTTTTGTATATCCTCCACCCTTCAGTCTACGTTCTGCCCTCTGGGCTCATGCTGAACACTTCTAATCTTTCTTCCAAGTGATCAGCCTTCAGATATTTGAACAAAGTGGTCACGTCCCACATTCTTGTGTCTTCCTTTCTCCTGGTTAAATCACCTCAATTCTTTTAATGAACCAGTGTATCACATTAACTTGAGGCTTTTTATCAGTCTCCAGATGATCGATATCCTTCCTAAAATGTGACACCCAGTATAAATAGCACAGTGGTCTAGACATGGACTAGTTGGTCAGGGCAAAGGGCATGAAACTTGTAGTTCCCTTGGACTCTCAGATCATTTTCAGACAAACTACTATTACCTCTTCTGTCTTGTACTGGTGTTTTAATAAAAGCTAGCATAAAGCTTCTAGTATTATGAAACATTTTATAAGTAATACTCTCACAAGAACACAGGGAGGAGGTTATATTTCATGTTCATCTTATAGATGAGGAAACTGAGTGTCCATGGTCACACAGCTAATGAGTGTCTTAGGCAGCATTTGAGTTCAGGTCTTCCTGACTCCAAAGCGGGCAGGCTCTGTCCACTTCACCACCTAGCCACCTCTTCCTTATCTCTCCTTAGGGAACTTCTCTTTCAAAGTGTAGCTCAGGAAAACCCTTTTTCATGAAGTCTTCCCTGATTTCCGTTCTCCCAACTGAAAATGATCTTGGTCCTTAAATTTTCTTAGCGTGCATTTTGAATTTTTTGTTTTCCTTATCACATTCTACTCTTAACATAGTGTCCCCAAAGTCTTAGTGTAATTTTCTGTTTTTAAAAGCTTAAAGACTTTCCCCCCCTGAGGCAATTGGGGATAAGTGACTTGCCGGGGGTCACACATCTAAGAAGTGTTAAGTGTCTGCGATCAGATTTGAACTCGGGCTCTTGACTTCAGAGTTGGAGCTCTATTCACTGTGCCACCTACTGCCTCCTTCAGTAAGACTTTTGAGACCCTTTCCGTCTGTGTATGTCTGTCTCTCTCAGTTTCTCTTTTCTCCCCTTTTCTTCTCTTCTCTTCTATTCTTCACTCTCCTCCTCCCCCTCCCTCTCCTTTTCTTCCTCCTCCTCCTCCTCCTCCTCCTCTTCCTTCTCTTTCTCCTTTTCCTCCTCTTTCTCTTTCTCCTTCTCCTTCTCCTTCTTGTTCTTGTTCATGTCCTTGTCCTTGTTCTTCTTGTTCTTCTTCCTCCTCTTCATTCTTCTTGTTTGTTCTTATTCTTTTCCTCCTTTCCCTCCTCCTTTCTCTCTGTCTCTGTCTCTCTCCCCTCCTGTCCTTTTTGAAGAGTATTTCTTAAAAATAGGACTTTATTCTTAATTATGTTTATATACCCAGGGTCTAACATAGTATACCTTAAACATAATAGGTGCTTGATAACTATATGTTATGCTGTGGAATAAATACTCCTTTAAATCTTTCCCACTGTGTAGGAGCTGGGGGAGTTTAAATCTCCTGAATTCTATTTCCTTTTGGTGATTTAAAGGGATAAGAGTCAACTCTAGTTTGCAGGAAGTGTTGGAAACAGGAATATGGAAGCAGGTTTCATTTCAGGGTGCAATGTAGTCATCCTACGAAGCTGTGGCTGAATATATATAGTAAGTGTGTGTGTGTGTGTGTGTGTGTGTGTGTGTGTGTGTGTGTGGTGGACTAGGGCCTTAAAAAAAAGTGAGGTAAAGATTTCTTGTCAGCTCCCACATTAAATATATTTTAAAATGCCCAAGTTGTAGGTTGGGGTTAGTTGTATGGTAAGTCAATGGGATCAATAGGCACCAAGTGTTTGGAGATCTGACATTTAGGGAGGTATTGAGGGATAGGGAATAGAGCACTGGCCCTGACCTGAGTTCAAATTCTACCTCTTATCCTCATTACCTCTGAGATCTTGGGCAAGAAATTTGAGATAGTAAAATGAAATAGCCTTGAGTTTCCTTCCAACTTTTTCAATGTTCAGACTTAGGAATACTTAGGTTCCCTGGCATGGCAATAATTTAAAAGCAAATTACTGCAGCTCTTCTTCATCTTGAGAACTCTCTCTCAATAGACTAGAGTTAGCAAGACCAAGGGGAAAGCCACATCTGTCCAGCTGTCCAGAGGCCTGCTCAGAAGGAGAGAAGGGAAATTGAGCTCTGGAAAGGAGAAAGGTAGGGAGAGAAGGTACGGTCTGAGCTTCTCCAAACATCCCCACCCATGGGCATGTCCAGTTGGCATCTGCCTGCCTCTGCAGTGAGTCAGCTGTAGCTTCTACCTCCACCCCAAGTCAAAGGGAAAATCTTATGAGGGGGCAGCTGACTATGAGTGCTGAGAACCCCAACTCTATCTGTAAGCTGTGGTAAAGGGATTCCTGGCAGATGGAAGGCTAGTTGTGCATCCCTTCAGCTTGGGGTGGAGTATTTAGGGGAGAGGTGGAAAAGCATCCCATGTTTTTGTACTCTTCTCTTATTTTGGGGTCTTAATGAGGAACTGTGATAAGGATATATTGTGATGGGACTTCTAAATGTTTTCTTGTTTAGCCATGATAATCTGCAGTGGCTTATAATTTTTTATTTTGGGGGGATAAGTCCAAAATCCAGGACCATGCCTCAGGATCCCTCTTTCTTTTATCTCCTCCTTGCAAAGTCCTTGCCTAGGCAAATGAGTCAGGAAGCTCACGTGCTGACAGGCTTACTTTCCTTTCTATTTTGCAAAGCTGGAATTTGGGCTTTGGTGACCTAAGCCTGGATTAGATGAGACTGGGTACACATGCTTTTACCTAAAATATGTTTTCGGGAGCTAGTGATGTTGTTCTCAGTGGGGGGCTGGAGGTAAGGAAGAACCCCCTGCCAATCTGAGGTTTTAATACTTTCTTTCCCACTCTTAATCATTATTGTGTTCTTCACCTAATAAGATCATAGTAAATTACAGATATTAAAGTTGGAAGGGACCAAAGAAATCTGGAGTCTGGGAGACTGTTTTTAAAAAAAATATTTTGGTAACTGCATTTCTGTATAGTTGGTTCTCTTTTGTAATTTTCTGTATTTTATTTTGTGCATTTAAAAACATTGTTTTGAGGCAGATGAACTAAATGACTTCTAAGTTTCCTTTCAATACTTTCAATGCTCAGGTTCAGGAACTTGGGCAAACCCCATTCCCTGGAATGGAAATAATTCAAAAGCAAATTATTTCAGTTCTTCTTCATCCTGAGGTTTTGCCAAACTATAAAGATGGGGTGGGGGGTTCCATTCTTCCAAAAGATTTAAGAATTCTGTTCTTGTCCAATTCTCTTACTTTACAGAGGAGAAGGTTGAGTACTAGAGCTAGAAAGTAGTTCTCCAAAGTTACAGACAATAGAACATGACAAAGGCTGGATTTGACCCAGGTCTTCTATTATTTCAGCTCCATTGCTTCTTGGACTAGATGTATGAAGGTTGCTAGAACCAACTTAAATTAGCTCCTGAGAGCCAATTGTTAAATTTTCAGTGTGAATATTTACACTTTGAAAATTGGCATATGCTTCACAACCAGGTTTGTTTTGTTGACCGTCTTGATTTAAGAAAAGGATGGAGAAAATATTAATAATGAAGATTAAACCTAAAAGTGTGCTACATGTACATTCTCCTTCCTACTCCAAGAACTGGTTGTTAAAACATTTACCAGCATACCACTGTTTATATTATACCTCTTATGTATGTTTGTACATGCATACATGTATATGTGTGTCTATGTGGCTGCATTTAATTCATCTGCCTCAAAACAATATTTTTAAATGCACAAATACATATGTTTTAAATAGATGGGACTGAAGAAGAATGGTGCTATCAAAATAAAAACAAACAGCTGCCATATCAATGAGAAGCAAGTGGCTTCTATAATGAAACATTGGCCAAGCTGGATCTGTGCTTGGCTTGATGTCATTGAACATTTTGATCAACAACTTGGATAATGTTGTTGGGCTCATTACATTTCCAGATGGTTCAAAGCTATGAAGACTAGCTAAAACCCTGGATGACAGTCAGATGTCAGGACCGAATCCATCAATGTGAAATTTCTCAGGCTAAATGAAGAGTCTTCCATTTGGCTGCCCCCAAAATCATCTTCCTAAGTACAATATGGAGGAAGAGAGGCAGTTCACTGGAAAGAAGTTTGAGGGAATGAGTGAACTGCCGCTTGATATGTTAATAGTGTGATCCAGTAGCCCAGAAAAGGAGCATGGTTTTGGGCTTCATAACAAGAGGCACTGCTCCCAAGATGAGAGGAATGCTCAGAATACAATTGGAATACTGGGTTCAATTGGACACCATACTTTTAGGAAGATGTAGTTAATCTGCAGAGCATTTGGAAGAGGACAACTAGGACAGAGGGGAAAGGCCTCCAGATTGTGTTAAATGAGAATCTATTGAGAGAATTGGGGATTTTTAACTTGGAGAAGAGAAGAGCAATAGCTGAGTCTATGCTTTTGTGGGGCTCTGAGACAGAGAGAGAGAAAGAGAGAGAGAGAGAGAGAGAGAGAGAGAGAGAGAGACAGAGAGAAACAGAGAGAGAGAGAGAGAGAGAGAGAAAGACAAAGAGACAAAGAGTGACAGAGGTGAGAGAGACAGAGAGAGAGAGAGAGAGAGAGAGAGAGAGAGAGAGAGAGAGAGAGAGAGAGAGAGAGATTGAGTTTGTTTTGCTTGGTCCTGGAAGTATCTATGGGTAGGAGATGCAAAGCAACTTATTCATTTGGTTGGTTATTAGCATCCTCTCCATATTGAAATTATCTTTTGTTACTTTGTTAGGCTTTACATTTTTTTATTTGGGAATAGGATCATAAACACAATAGATCTAGATTTGGGAGGATTCTCAGAGACCACTTAGCCCAGTTTCCTCATTTGTTAGATCAGAAAACCAAGATACAGAGAACTGACTTGCTCAGATTCATATAGCTAGTAAGTTATATGAGGCAAGATTAAAATTCAAGTTGTTTGGCTAAAAATCCAATGTTCTTCAGCTATGGTAATAGTAATAATAATAGGTTTGCAAAGTATTTTACAAATATTATCTCTTTGATCCCTGCAATAATCTGGGAAGGTAGGTATACTTATTATCTCCATTTTATAGATAAGTAAATGGAGGCAGACAGGGGTTAAATGATTTCCTCAGGATCACATAGCTAATTGAATCAAGATCTTTCTAATCTTAGATACAGAGACTCATGCCTCTTAGCTGCCTCAACTGTCCATTCATTCTTTCAAGATCATTAATTAATTAATGCATCTTTACTATGTGTAAAACACTAAGATTTAAAAGGAACCTAAAGATAAATTTGGGAATATTCTTGCCTTCAGGGAGCTAAAAGTCTACACAAAAATAACTAGAATACAAGGTTGCTACCTGTATGATCTTGGGCAAGCTGCAACATTATAGATTTAGAACTGGAAAGGACTTTAGAGAACATCTAATCTCTCTGTTTCTTCTTACAGAGGAAACTGAGGTCCACAATGAAATGATTACCTAATGTCTTATAGGTAGCTATCTAAATTCAGTGCTCTTCCCATTGAGCTATGCTGCCTGCCATTCCCATTATCTTTATGAGCCTTGATTTATACATCTGCACATGAACTAGAAAGCTGGATAAAATGATCTCTTAAGGACCTTCCAGGTCAAAAGTTTATTAGCTGAGGAAGGGCCAGTCTCTCAAGAAAAAGGCCTTATTGCTTTTGGGGAAATCCTTAAGACCCAGAAATTCCCTCTCCTTGCTAGGGTAATGAGCCAACTCTTAAGGGCTGGAGTGGAGGACCGCTGGACCAGGTGGGAGCATCAGAGTTGAATTCCCCCAGAACTCTGTTTTCTCTGCTCCCCCTCTCCCTATGTTCAGTAAGACAGCCTGTGTCCTGTTCCACCCAATTTGTCAAGAACTCAAGTTTCCCAGAGCCAGCAGAAAGGTGAAGAACAGAACTTGTCTCAATTCGCCTGGGAACAGCTTGCCCCAACAGGGTGCTTCTTGGCTTGGGGCCCTAGTATTGGGAAGCCCAGGCAAGCTTACCTCTCCCTCTTTCCCTTCCCACCCACGTTTATTGCCTGGGGCCCAAACATAAACTTAGCACCAGCCAAGCCAACCCTCCCTCTCCTCCCTGGCAACTTAAAGCACAATTCACAACAAACATTGTAGCTACTCCCTCTTCCCCCTCACGCACACACACAAGCCTGAACACCTGTGGGGAGGGGGCAGGAGCCTGAGGATGAAGAAGGGGTTATATCTCTACTCCTACTTGCTACCATTTTCTTTCTTTTTTACATATGCTTTCCAGATCTCAGCCACATGCTAGCTCCTTTCAGTCCCACTGTCCTCCTTGCAGGGCCAGTATTGTTCTCTTCATTTCTCAGTTGGAAAAACTGAAGTTCAGAAAAAAGGACTTTGATTTCTTGAAAGTCATACAATACCTCAAAGGCAGAGGGTCAGTATATGAGACCACAACTCAACAACACCTCATATATTATTCTCCCCTTCCCAGAAGGATGCTAAATTCTGCCATGCACTCTGTGCTTCTTCAAGCTAATATCTTCTCTAGTTGCTTTGAGGGGATAGTGGGAACAAAGGGAAAGGACAGGATAAGAGAAAAAAGGCTTTCCCAAGAGAAACTGAGTGTGGCTACTCCATAAACCTTCCTGGCTCTCAGGGTCAAGGTCCTGGGGAATTATGTGTAAGAAGGGAAGCTGTGACTTCTGTTAAAATAAGAGAACCCCCAGTCCATACTGGCTGGGGACCAGGGAAACCTGCTTGTGGGAAAGGGGAGGGATGGAGAGACCTAGTTAATTGCTTCCTGCTGTTCTCTTTGAATGATAAGAGATGGAATTCACTCTAGAGTCAGACACATCATTTTCTAGAGAAGGGAAGGATTTGCCCAAAGAATTATCTGCAGAGCCAAGCCTAGAACTCAGGTCTATGAATACAGCATCCAGTAGTAGGTTCCTGAGCTCACTGAGGCTGCTCCAGGACCATGTATTGGGACAGGCTGGCTGGGAAAATTGAGGTGTTCAGCAAAGAACACTCCAAGCTCATGTCTTTTGTGCCTTCCCTCCCTAGAGAAAGAGGTCTAGGGAGGCTCAGATGAGAGAGTTCAGTGCAGAGTCTGGTGAACAACCACTAAAATTTTTAGTTAGAGACATAATTCTCTCTTTGGGGAGTTTACAATCTACAGAGGCTGAGGATATGAGATAGATACTACAGCACAAACCAAGTCTGTTAAGTGAATAACACTTCATTTGCTTTAAAATTGTAATAAAGCTCAGCTCTAGGAATATCTGTTCGCATTATGTTGTACAGTCATGTGTGACTTGATATTGCTGAAAGGGATTCTTTATTTCCAAAACATTCCAAAACAGCAGTATATACAGTAACAAATATTAGGTCATATGTCATAAGAAAGCATTCATTAGTGCAATTGGATTCTGTGAAAGGGCTATCAAGAAGATTTATTTGCATTAAAATGCATTTTTTCAAGAGCAAATGTTGATAAAATATTATGGTTTTATCCTTTGTATCAAAGTATTGAAATCCTACAGTCAATATATAGAACATTGCCATGTGGTAAATACAATGTGCATTTCCACCTCTGAGATTTTGTGATGGGATCCACAAATACCAAACAAGACATGATAATAAGTTAACATTGAAGGAAACAACAAGTCAGAAAACACTGGATTCCCTTGCTGTCTTGGGCATCTCCCTTGATTGCTTCAATTATATATTTTTTGCTCATCTTGTAACAAAAACAACATTATAGGTCTCCCAAACTATATGTTTCTCTTGATCTCTCTCCAGAGCTTAAAAAAAAAAAAATATCATCTTACCATAAAAATACTTTTTATGGCACAAAAATTTAAATTTTTCACTAGTGGTTCCAATACATGTAAAAAGAAACAAATGCAAAGAAAAAAATAGAATTTCTATAAACTGTAAAAATTGAAGTTCAAAATATATGTAATAAGACCCAGTCATAGGCAATGGATTAAAATACAGAACATGTAATGGATGAAGGTGTTTAGAATGCATAAGTACACTAAACAAGTAATCTTTAAAAAATGGATATGGCAAAGCAATATTTAATATTGCTCCATCTTAAATCTCTCAAAAAGTAGTTTAAGGTACAAAGCAGTTCTATCAATAAAATATCTAGTTCTAAATGTCACAATCCTGAAAAAGTTATCCAAGGCAAATATTTAGATGCAAATTTTAGTCTCTGATAATAGTTCCATTGAAAAACAACCGAGTGGTGAATCTGTTAAAACATAAGGAGCAAAAGTTGCTAATGTTCATTGTACTGTCACTAACTGGGCAATACAACCTTCATTTTCTACTTCTTTCCTAGTCTCCTAGAATACAAAATGCTACATCAAGAGCATTTCTCCAATTTTCATCTCCCAGAGTGCTAAGTGGAGACAGAGACAGAGACTAAAGAAAACTTGGCACAGGATGGGATTAGATGGAACTCAGAAGGGAGCCTATTCTGGCCTATTTTCCCAGTAGTCTGTGGTACTGGAAGGGAAGACATATATACAAATGACTCTTTTTCCTCTCTCTTGTCCTTCCAGTCTCTTTGTACTAGGGCCATGATGAGCTAGGTGCCAATCCCTCTTTGTCTTTGCTTTTCTGGGAACTGGGAAACTCAGTAGCCCTCTCCCTCAGTCTGGCAGACTTCTGCCTTCTCATTCTTCCTCTTATTCTGTGAGGTAGAGGAATTAGCAGACATTTCATTTAACTTTGCAATATCTGGGGAACAACTCTAGGGGAAAAGACCCTCCTGATCTCTCCAAATTATTCAAGAGATACAACCCCCTGCCCTCGTGCTAGCCCATAGGACATGATGTCCAAGAAATTTATATCACTATTCTTTCTTCCCCAGGGGAAATAAACAAATAGGTCATGTTTCATATTCTATTCCTTCTTGGTCCCAGGTCTTGATGTCCTATGGGATCTATGTGTTTCTACCCTGAACCTTAGAATCTTAGATCTTCCCAGGCCTGCAGAGGCTGACTTTGGGGGCTGAAAGCTGGGGTGGGGACAGGCTCTTAGTTCTGCTGAGGCATCTGTTTTCTTTATTCCCTAGGGATGAGTCAGACAGAAGGGATGGGTGGGAGCCTCAGGGTTCAGGCACTTTTCCCAGGCTACGAGTCTGGGCGGCGCCCATGTTCCTGTTACAGTGTCTTTCAGGCTTGGCCAAGCCAGGTGTGTGCACCCCTCCTAAACCTCCACCCCATCGCCCTGCCTGCGGCCAGCTCATTTCTGTGACCTTGTAAGGTAACAGATTGGTTCTTGAGTTAGGGCTGGGCTGTGAGAACTGCTGGCTTAGCACTGGCCGGCTTGGAGTTGGGGAGGCCCCCCTGGAAACCCTAGGTTAGATGCATTCATTGTAGGTCCTTCTGTTTGGTACCCCACACTCTGCCCTCAAAACTACTTTACCCACCCACCCCCCTTTAGTTCTGAGACTGGGGAGCTGGTAGCGTTATAGGGCTTGGGAAAATTTGGGTGCTAGATCAGGGGAAACATGGGAGCCTAGAAATTTGGGAAATATGGATTTTTTGGAGAAGTGTTGGGGTTATTTGAGAATACAATTTTCAAAGAACTGAGGGAAGTTGGGGCAGATGACAAAGAATGTAGCTGCCTAGGTCATTCGTAGGGACCCTAAAGACTTGAATTCTACTCTTTCTATAAGCTTTGTGAATATGGGCAAGTCATTTAAACTCTCTGAACCTCTCTAAGGTAGAAAGTAGGGATGATTGTGGCACAATTAGGATTGTTATGAAAAAATTATAGTTTGCTCAAATATTGTCTTAGATGCCTGCAATCTGTGTGATGTGAAAAAATTCTCTGGGCCTCAGTTTCCTCATCTGTAAAGTGAGGGAGTTGGACTTCATGGCCTGTGAAGCCCCTTAGATCTTATGAACTGAAGTCAGAGAAGAAGAATTCAGGGTCCCTTATGCGTTGGACTATCTACTTATTGTCTCAGTTAAGGAATTCAAGGGAGGGTATTAGATAGAGTTGTTTCTATAGCTTCCAGGACTGTTGTGAAGAAAGTATAAAGTTTGACAAATCGAAGCACTAGAAAAATGACTAAGGAAGAGGAAGCAGTATGGCCCAGTGAAAAAAGAACTAGCTGGTTTGGGAGTGAAGGGATTTAGTTTCATAGCCCACCTCTGATTGCTTACTCTTGGTGTGTGACCTGGGATAAGAAATGTAATCATCCTGGGCTTTAGTTTCCTTTTCTGTTAAAAGAAAGGTAGGTAGGTGGCTCAGTGGATAGAATGCTCTTTCTGAAATCAGGAATACCCAAGTTCAAATCCTGCCTCAGATACTTATTTAGTTATATGACCCTGTGCAAGTCACCTTACCCTTTCCCTGTTTGTCTCAGTTTTCTTATCTGTAACATGAACTGGAGAAAGAAATGTCAAAATCACTCTAGTATCTTTGCCAAGAGAACCATGAGTGAATAACAACAAATGAAAGAATTGAATGTTTCTTCAGGTTCTTTCTGGATCTATCCTTGGATTCTCTTTGTTCTTGCGGCTTATCTTATCTTCTATTTTTCTCCTCCATGCCTTAGTACCCTCCCTGCTCCTAATTGGCTCTGGAAGCAGAGATGCCCTGGAAGGGGGGACCCTGTCGTTTGAAATAGGTATTTGGCTTCAGGTCTTATGAAATCAGTGAGTGAAAAGGACTTATTTTTGCGTTTATTATGTTCTAGTTACTGAGCTAAGCTCTGGGGATACAAAGAATCAGTTAGTCAGTAAGCATTTATGAAACACCTACTATGTGCCAGGTACTGTGCTAAGTGCTGGGGATACAAAATAAGGCAAAGTGAGGCTGAGGTGTATTGTAATTCTACTTCTGATGGAAGAGAGAGGAAGCTGCTAGAGCCTGAGGGAGGAATAGAAAAGGAGGGAGCTCCTGGAATGGTCACTAACTGCACAGGGTCACCCTGTCCCTACTCTCATTCTTTACTCTAGCTGGAGAGACTTGGGCTTTGTCCACTCATTGTCTCAGTCAAGGGAGAGGGGAGAGTATTAGGTAGAGTTGTTTCTGTAGGTTCCAGGATATGGATGATTACATCAACCTGAGTTTCATCCTTCCTGCCTAGTTCTAATAGCCTCAGCTAAATAGCTGAGCTTAGAGCCTTTGTGCTGGGTCTGACTTTTACACAGCATGCCAGCTCAGCCCAGTCATGCCCCTCCAGCTGGGCCAGGCCAGGGTGTGCCCCAGGAACAATGCAGGGAGGGAGGCTAAATCTGCCACCAAGTTCCCAAAATGGACTGGGAATCACTCATTAACTAGGTCCTAACCAGTGCTAAACAAGGGTTAAGACTTGTGGTGGGGTCTGAGAATTCTCTGGAGGAAGAAATGCTAGCTGAGTTTGAAGGAGGAGAATGGGTATTGTGGAGGAGGGGTGATGTGAAAGAGCAAGAGAGGAGGGCACCCAAAGAAATCCTGGGAATTTGCTGGGTAATGGGAAAGAGCACTAGATTTAGAAATAGAAGATATGATTTTTGAATCCCATGTCAGCTATTTTACTGATGTTAGGCAATTCACTTCATTTATGTAGATTTCTGTTTCCTCATTTATCAAATGAAAAAGTTGAATAGGTAGGGAAGGTAAATTCCCAATTCATCTCTGATCTTATCACCCTGGTTTTCTTGACACAGGCAGATTTATATACTTGTAGAAAGTTAAAGTTGGAAGAGGCCTTGAACAATGTGTAGGCCGGGGGAAGGGATTCCTTAACCTCTGTTGAGATCATGGAACTCCTTCTCAGAATCATGAAATAAAATAAAATGCTTAACTAAAATACACATAAGTACAAAGGAAACCAATCACATCAAAAATATAGCCATAAAAATAATAATAATAATTAAAAAAAAAACAGTTCACAGATTTCAGGTTAAGAGCCCATGGTAAGAAGCCCCTTAAAGTCCATTCCAGGTTTAAAGTTTATCATTTTATGAATGATCAGCTCCTGATCTGTGCAACCCCTGCCATGGGGTAGAGTTAGGAAGCTGGTTTGAGCTGGGGGTGGGATGGGCAAATAGCTCACAGAAGTATCTTTAGTTCTTAATCTGGGTGCAATGGTCTTGGGTAGTAATAATTAAAATTTGTATAGCTGTCTAGAATTTACCAAACACTGACAAATGACAGAAACTAAGGAATAAAGAAGTTATGTGACTTGCTCAGCTAGTTGAAGCTAGGATTTGAATTCATATCTTCTTGACTTCAAATCCAACACCCCATCTGCTCCCTATACAATCTAGCTGCTTCAGCTTCCTCTGTAAATTCTGACAAGGAAACACAAATAAATGAAACACAAAGACTTTGTCTTTGAAAATTACATGTTGAATTTATTATGTGTTTAAAAGGAGAAGCAAGCCAAACCTGAGAAATTTGCAGTTTCTTTTTTTTAAAAAAATTCTACTTCGTATGTAGAAATGCTTATTTTATTTGGTGTTCCTTAAGCTCAGATTATTTTTAAGTTATTGTATCCAGGAAGTATATTTCTGGTGCATGCCAGTGGTTAGTAGTTTTTATCCTTCCTTTCTCCAAACACTACTTATTGTAGTGAAGGATTCTGGGGGAGGAAGAGCAGAGGTATGGGTTTTCTGGGCCTGATCCAGTATGGTGTTTGAGGTTTGGAAGGGGATGAGAGGCCAAAATTGAGGCTGAGTTCTCCTTCCCACATTAGGGCTGGAGCCATGTAGCTTTTACAGCTATTTAATAAATGTTGATTGAGTGATGTCTTCAGCTTCACTTGAGGGCACCTTTCCAGGCCTGCCTTAGTACCTTTCCTTTTCCTCTCTTCCTTATAGCCTTATAATGGCTTCTGTCTAGGAGTAACCTATACTATCATGGAAGGGGAATGGAATAATACTCAGTCCTCCCCATGGCAAGGATCTCAAGTTATTGAATATGGTTGTCTCTCTCCAATCCTGACTCTTCCTCCTCTTTGACTCTAGCTTTGTCAAGGGGACTGAACCAATTTCATTTGCCATGGTCTCATGGATGGGGGAGAAAAAACTGATGTGGGACCAGGAATACCTATAATGGGGTAGCAGATGGAAGGCTCTGTGTGGATCTATGGGACATTATCCTGCGAGAACCCTGAAGGAGCCTAGTTCTTTGCTATGGGCAATCCCAGCTTTCATGGGAGTTTTAGGGTGGGAGAGGCCGACCCAGGGTCTGTGGATTGGGTTTAAAGAATATCTATTTTGTCCAGGGCTTTGTCTTAAAGCTTAGACCTAGTCAGGAGTCCAGGGTCTTATCTAGGAGGGGCCTATACTTCTGATTTGGGGAATATTCCTCAGTTTGCTCTTTTAGCAAAAATTTAAAAAAAAAGTTTTTTATAGGTAACAAGCATTGTCTTTTTTTGTTACACCCTTAAAAAAAAAGAGAAAAACAAAATCCTGGTAACAAATTTGCACAGCCGAGCAAATAGCTTTCTATACTGGCTGCATCTAACACCCGTGTCTCATTTCTAGAGGAGGTAAAAGGTATCTTAGAGACCATTTAATCTAATATCCTTCTTTCTAGGTCATTCTATTCTCACTATATTTTGAAGATAAGAAAAATGAGACCCAGAGAGGAGCGACTTGACCTTTAGAAAATTATGTAAGGATAGACCCCCAAAGCTAGTACCATTCTGAAGAGGGAGGGTGCTAGTGAGAACAAAGACTCAGTACCTGGCAGGGTGCGGCTCCTGCAATCTCAGCAGGCCCCATTCTGGGTCTTTGCCCAGACTCCAACCCAGCCCAGGAATGTGCTTGTAAACTGTGGGGAGAGAGAGAGCTTCAACCCTCTTTTCTGAGTGTCTTCCTTGTTCTTACCCATCTTTTCCAGTGATTCCCTTCTCCGAGCCTCTTTCCCCTCTCCCAATATACTCTATCTCCTGTTGCTCTCCCTGTGTCTCTCAGCTACCTTCCCTTTCTCATAGTGTCCTCCAAAGCCTTTCTCTTTTGCAGTTTTTCCAATTTTACCCTTTTCCTAGTGTCCCTAGTTCCCTCTTCCACTGATATCCCCTAATTCCTCCTCTTGTCCTCAATGTCCCCCTTAACTTCCTCCCTTAATCTCCAGTGCTCCTCTCCCAAAATGTCCACTCAACTCTTTTCTGTCTCTCCCAATGTTTCTCTATGCCTTTTCCTTCTCCCAGTATCCCTACTTCTGCCTCTTCACTAATATCTCTAGCTTCTTTCCCTCCACTGGGCCCCCTCTCCTTTCCTCAGGCCTCCAGTATTCTCCATTCCCTTACTCTTTCCCCTGGTATACACCCAGCCCTTTACTCTTTCCCCTGGGATACATCCAGCTCCCTCCTTGCCTTTCCGTGTTTCTCTTTCTTTCTCCTTGCATCCCCCAGGCCTTTCTCCTTTCCCCCCTCAGACCTCTCTCCCACCACTCTGCCTTCCTCCCTTCAGTCATTATCCTTCTCTCTCTCCCTTCCCCAATTTCCTATTTCCAATTTCCCCGGTAGAAATTAGATGTGGATGATTGCAGACTCTTCTTCATCTTGGTCCTTGGGGAGAGTTTCCCTCTGGAACAGATTAAGTTCTTTTCACCTCCCCCACTCTGGCTACATATGGCATAATCTAGTTCCCAGAGACTGGTTATGGGTTGTCTAGGGCAGTAGCATTTGACCTTTGACAGAAGCAGGAATGTTCTCAAAGATCTCTTTATTTTTAGTAGGAGTGTCACAGGGATAGAGTGGGATCAAAGAGGGGCCTGGAACCAGGTCAGGGATGTTTACTTCTCCTGGGTGTCCTGGGGCCTCAAGGGGAGGGACTAGTAGTGGGAAAGCTGCTTCATTCCACACATTCATGAAGCTAACACTTCCCCCTCTTATGGTGCAAAGTAGTTCTGAGCCCTTAGGGCTAACTAAGGGCCTCCAAGACTCCAGTACAAACTAAAGAATATTTAAGATGACAATGAAGTAATAATAATAATAGCTAATATCTCATTCTCTTCACTTTACAGATGGGGAAACTGAGTGGGGAGAGGGGGAAGAATCAATTCAGGCAGTAGCTTGTCTAAGATTACCAAGCTAGTTAATGTCTCAGTCTGGGCTCACCCTAAAAGTCTTTTAATTGACACTATTCTTTCCATAGATTGTGTTGCTTTCCAGAGTCCTTTTTTCTTGTTAGAGCTTACATTTGATCATTCACAGAATTGGGGACTTGTACTTCTGAACTCTGTCTTCCAGGGGATATTTCTCCCCATAGCTGAAGAGGAAAATGTTTTTTCCAAGAAAACACCCAGATGTTGACTGAACAACAATATGGTATTTTAAGGTTTGCAAGTCATACATTATTTCATTTGGTTCCCACAACTACTCTCTGAGGGAGGTGCTGTTATTACCCCCATTTTATAGATGTGAAAACTGAGGCACAGAGAGGTTTGTGATTTGCTCTAGGTTTGCACAGATAGCTAGTAAATAAAGATTTGAACTCAAATTTTCCAGAGTCTGAGTTGAGCATTCTAGCCACTGCATCACCCAGCTACCTTATAGAGGAAGGTGATCTTTTTTTAAAAGTGTGTGTGTGTATAATGCCTTAAAATGCTTTACACACATAGGCAATTATTATTTTCTTTTTCATCTTTGTAGCATATATTCTGCTTATATTCTTTTTTTATTATAGCTTTTTACTTACAAGATATATGCATAGGTAATTTTTCAGCATTGACAGTTGCAAAACCTTTTGTTCCAACTTTTCCCCTCCTTCCTCCCACCTCTTCCCCCAGATGGCAGGTTGACCAATACATGTTAAATATGTTAAGGTATAAGTTAAATACAATATATGTATACGTGTTCATACAGTTATTTTGCTGTATGAAAAGAGTTGGACTTTGAAAAGGTGTACAATTTCTGCTTATATTCTTAATAAATGTTTCTTGAATTTGAATTTTAGGGATAAGCTATTAACTGCCTCTCCTTGCACCATGGTTTGTGCAGCAGAAGAGAGCTTCAAAGACATTCCATTGTACCCTTTTAATAGGAGAGGGTTAGGTCTACACAAGCCTGTGGGAGAAGGAAGAAGTTAATGGTGAACATTGAAGAATGCCTCTAGACACAATGTCCATGGTCTGGTAGGTGGTATGGAAAGTACTAGCCATGAAGCGAGAGATACAGATGATTCCATTAATGAGGGGAAGGATGGATAGAATTACCAGTTTCCTAATTCTGAAAGCATTTTAATCTTTCTCCCCATCTTTCCCCTTTCCCTAAAGGCCTAGGAGAAGTTGAAGCCTGGATTCTCCAATTGTTCATTGGATTCAAAAGACTCAGGAAAAGTGGAAGCCTGCATTCTCCAATTTATGGATTTTAGACCAAAAAGCCTAAGAGAAGTGAAAGCCAGGATTCCTCAATTGTTTAGTGAGCTTTAGATCAAATGGCCCAGGAGAAGCAGAAGCTTGGATTCCCCAACTGTTTACTGGATTTTAGATTGAGAAAAGGAAGGGAATTCAGAGATCAGCTAGCCCAAGCCTTTCAGTTAACAGATCAGGAAACCGAGACACAGAAAGACTGACTGTCCCTGATCACACAAGTAGAACCTGGTGGCCCATCTGACAATGAAATCCAAGGATCCGGCTTTGATTCCAGTGGCTTTTTCCCAGGGCCTAGTTTCATATTCTTGCAGGTGGCTCAGTGCTGCCCTCTGGGGGCCATGGATATCAGGAAATTCCTCTGTTCAGCTTCTGGTAGCTTTGAAAACTAAATCCCCAATTCCTTAATTCTGCTTCTCTTTCATCACCTCCCTTCAAGTGTTTCCCCACTTGGACATGAGGGATTAGATGAATGGAAACAAAATTTCGAGTTATTTTGGAGGAACAAAGGGACTGTGAGTGACCGTACACAGAACCCCTTTGCTGGAGGATGGGAGAGGGGCTGCTGGCGTACTGGGAAAGATAGATGCCCACAAGGTTAATACCTTGGCCTGAATCCCACACTGTTGTGTCAGGGTCCTGTGCACACACGGACACAATTGTCCATTTTTACCTACAGACAGGCAGGCAGACAAACAGGCACATCTGGGTAGACATACATGCCTTTCTTTTAGCACTGATCTAATACCTGACCTTAGGTGCCAGTGCTCTGACTGCTGCCTTCAAAGCACCCTACAGCTGCCTCCTTTATCATACAGCTGCTGGGAAGGCCCAATAAGGTGTGGTAGAAGAAGCTACAGGTTAGAAATCAGAACACCTGGGTATGAATCCTGACTTTACCCACTGTATGACTTTGGACAAAACATTTATCTCTGAGTCTCAGTTCCTTCACCTCTGAAAAAAAATTTTTTGGGGATATTAAATCAGATGATCTGGAGTTGAGGACCTTGATTCAAATCCTACCTCTGGTGATGACTAGTTGTGCGACTTTGGGCATCACTTAGTCCCTCTAAGCCTCAGTTTCCTCATCTCTGAGAGACAGAGATTGGCCTCTGAGTTTGCTTCTTGTTCTAATCTCTATAATTCATTCCAGTTTTGAGATTATATATTCTGGACGATATTTTCTTTTCTCTCAATCGTGGTCTAGCAGCACTGCAGTACTGAGAAATAAGCAGTAGAGGGAGTTCCTGTTAAAGATTTGGGGACTTGTTGGCAGCTTCAAGGTGTAAGGTTGCCCAGGCTGTTCACCCGCTTTCCTCTGGGTGGCTATCCTTTGCTCCCAATAAAGGTGCTTTTGTTAGGTGACTGAGCTCAGGACCTAGGTTAGGTCTGGTGGAACTGCATTTTCCATGTTGGGATGTTGGGAATGTAAAAGTGCAATGTAACCATGGCAAGTGCTGCAGCCAGAGTATAGAGAAACTGAGTTTGGACTTCTCTGCAGATTTAGAATGTGGCCTTCTGAGAGAAGGAGAAAACAAAGCCAGGCCCTTCATAGGGACTGGGGTCAGCTCTGCAACTGGAAATTGGAGGCAATGCCCCAGACATTCTCCTAGGGTTTTTCAAGCCCTCATTCTCTCTTTCTTTCTCTTTAAATTTTTAATAGTCTTTTATTTACAGGTTATATGTATGGGTAACTTTACAGCATTGACAATTGCCAAACCTCTTGTTCCAGTTTTTCCCCTCCTTCCCCCCACCTTCTCCCCCAAATGGCAGGATGACTAGTAGATGTTAAATATATTAAAATATAAATTAGATACACAATAAGTATACATGACCAAACTGTTATTTTGCTGTACAAAAAGAATCAGACTCTGAAATATTGTATAATTAACCTGTGAAGGAAATCAAAAATGCAGGTGGGCAAAAATATAGGGATTGGGAATTCAATGTAATGATTTTTAGTCATCTCCCAGAATTCTTTCGCTGGGCATAGCTGGTTCAGTTCATTACTGCTCCATTGGACCTGATTTAGTTCATCTCATTGCTGAGGATGGCCAGGTCCATCAGAATTGATCATCCTATAGTAATTTGTTGTTGAAGTATATAATGATCTCCTGGCCCTGCTTGTTTCACTCAGCATCAGTTTGTGTAAGTCTCTCCAGGCCTTTCTGAAATCATCCCGTTGGTCATTTCTTACCAAACAATAATATTCCATAATATTCATATACCACAATTTATTCAGCCATTCTCCAATTGATGGGCATCCACTCATTTTCCAGTTTCTGGCCACTACAAAGAGGGTCAAACCCTCATTCTCCAGCAAAGGCCCTCCTGGACTCAAGTCAGCACCTTGTAAGGACCTACAGCATGGCAACAGCTATCGATCCAATCCCTCTGACAAAGTGACCTAACTTGCCTTCGGTACTTATGTCAAGATGACTATACATGAGTATTAACCTTTCTAAGCCTCAAGTTCTGAGCACAATAAAGCCTAAGCTGGTCTGTCAAAGGCCAAGGTAGGTAACGGGGTTCCATTCTTTCTTTATTTTTTTTCCTGAGGCAATTGGGGTTAAGTGACTTGTCCAGGGTCACACAGCTAGGAAGTGTTAAGTGTCTGAAGCCACATTTGAACTCAGGTCCTCCTGACTTCAGGGTTGATCCTCTATCCACTCACTGCACCACCTAGCTACCCCAAGAGTCCCATTCTTAATGGACCTCAATGGAAGAGAGAACAGCATACCTAGAAATGGCCTAGAAGCAGACCTGAACTGAGTCAGATAAAATCAAAGATGATTTATTGAATCCCAGAGTGGCTCCAAGGGCAGAATTCTTAGATGAGGAAATAATGGAGATCAATGAATGAATGAATGAGTGAAAAAGCATTTATTAAGTACTTACTATGTATCAAGCATTATTGTAGCCTATATGAAGATATTGTATCCTATGTTGAGGATATCATTGTATCCCATGTGATAGGATACCATTGTATCACATGTAATAGGATACAGTAGTATCCTATGTGAGGATACAAATAGAGAACCAAGACAGTGTCTGCCCTCAAGGAACTTACATTCTGATTGTTGAGTCATTTTTCAATTGTGTTTGACTCTTTATGACTGCATTTAGGGTTTTCTTGGCAAAGATACTGGAATGAGTTAACATTTCCTTTTCTCCAGCTCATTTAACAAATGGGGAAACTGAGGCTTACATGATTTGCCCAGGGTCACATAGCTAGTGTCTGAGGCCAGAGCTGAACACAGAATATGGGTTTTCTGACTCCAAGTTGGATGTTTTATCTACTTTTCCACCTAACTGCCCATACATTCTAATGGGTGGAGACAACTCATTATTAGATTTCAGTGCAAGATAAATGGAAAGGCCCAGGGATCCTTGTGTGGTATCTTTAATGTAATTTCTACTGATAAAACAATGTCCGTGTCTTAGTGTTGACCCACTTGGCAGTGCTAGAACTTTGGTGGTAAGACGTCTCTTTTCTAGATCTTCAGTAATTATGTGTGCAGACAGTGTGGGAGCTATGGCAACTGCAGAGGTTGGCACATATCTCCACAAGGGTTGCTCCCTAAAGGAGGGTTTGGAAGGATTGTAGGCTGGAGGTCTGGGAGCCATTGTTCTATGTGGGCTTCCTAGGGTCACCTGCCTATGAATGGCATTGTTCAGAATTTGGTACTGATAGCGTCAGGGACCATGGACCCTTCTACACAAGGATGTCTATCATCCAGATCATCTTACTGCAGGATGAGCAGATGATGAGTTGGACCCAGAACTAAATCAGAAGAGGAAAAAATACTGGATTGCATTTGGGAAACAGTGGCTTCAGTGATCCCATGATACTTAGGGAGGCTGTATGTTACAATGGAAAGAACCATGACTCAAGAGTTATGGGGCCTGGATTAGAATCCTACCTCTGCTACTGGTCATACTCTGTGTGGACATGGAAAAGTCACTTCATTTCTCTGAAGCTTGATATTCTCATCTGTGAAATGGGGACAGGGATTACTAGAGGACTTCTGAATCTCTTGCATGATTCCTTCCATGTCTGGATCTAGAATTCTGTGATTCCTGACTAGAAAATTCATCTTTTCTTTTTGTACACCAATAGTCTCCCAGAGCTCCTTTTTGACTGTGTCATAAAGCATAATACTTGGCACATAGTTGGCACTCAATACATGCTTTTTCATTTACTCATTCATTCATTCCATAACATTCACAACTTTGGATGATTCAAAGGGCAATGGGTAGAAGTAGGCTGCTAAATATTATCAATAATGACGTGTTTATAAAGTTCTATAAAAATTATAATAGCAATAAATAGAAGCTAGCATTTATATAGCTCTTTAAAGAATGCAAAAACACTTTAAAAACATTATCTCATTTTATCCATACAACAACTCTGGGAGGTAGATGCTATTATTATCCCCATTTTACAGATGAGAAAACTGAGGAAGATAAAAGTTAAGGGACTTGTTTGGGATCAAATAGCTTATTATGTATCTGAGGGCAGATTCCAAACCAAATCATACCAATTCCAAGTGAAGCTCTCTTGCTACTATACCACTTAGATTCCAAAAGAGTCTTTATAGTTCTCTTAGGGGAAAAAACCATGGTATAGTGATAGAGTCGACTGTACCTTCACGAACCATTGAATCCAGCAGACACCTGATGAATTTCACCTCAACAACTGGTCATGTAATCCTTGCTTAAAAGGAGGAATCCATGCCCTTCTATAGCACACATTCCTATTTAGGAATTTTTTGTTTTAGTATTTTTTATTAGTAGTATATATTTTCTTTTTATAGGCCCCCACAAGAACTTCTCATCTGTCATTTATTGTCTTTATTCAGTCATTTTTGCCTGACTTTTCATGATCTCATTTGGAGTTTTCTTGGCAAAGACATTGGAGTGTTTTGCTATTTCCTTCTCCAGTTCATTTGACAGTTGAGGAAATTGAGGCAAAAAGGCAAAAGTGACTTTCCCAGGGTCATAAGCTAGCAAGTATCTTGTTATGCCACAGTTCTCTTTAACTGTCCTGGCTCAGTTTCCCTGCACTAGTTTCCCTTGTCTCAGTTTCCTTAACTGTTCTGTCTCAATCCCCTAAACTGCAACCCCCCTTCCCCCCCCCCCACCCCGGTCCATTAAGATTGGGAACCATTTACTCTAAGGTTATAAATTGTTAGCACAAGCAGGATAAACAAGAGAGTGGACCTCCTGACTCTTTTCTGTTCTCAAGAACTTACAATATCCCTCTAAAAATATTCCAAGATACCTCATTGATATCTTTATTCCTGTCAGACATCCTGTTTGTGGGTTTTTAGGATTTATGGCCTCCCCTATCCTGACAGAAGTTTTCCCACGCTACTTACCCCTTCTTTGTTTCTAAAAGGTATTTAAGAAGTTGGGTTTCTCCTATTCATTGCTGGAAGCTGGAGGCTGGAGGCTGGCTGCTGGATGCAGCATGCCCTGGGACCAACATGGATTCCTTGGTCCCAATATATCTTTATCTCTATCTGACTGGATAATTTGAGACAAGGGTCCTGTCCAGTCAATTATACTCTCCAATTAATAAAATATTGAAAACTCTCTAATCTCTTTCCTGCCTCAGTTTCTCTGGCATTACAATCTGAGGTCACATTTGAACTTTGCCCTTCCTGAATCCAGGCTGGATACTTTGTGCACTATGGCACCACCTAAGAATCCAGTCCATTCATTTTTCCTGGCTCCATTCAATTTAGTAAGGATTATTTATTTATTTGTTTGTTTGTTTATTTTGCTAAGGCAATTGGAAATTAAGTGACTTGCCCAGGGTCACACAGCTAGGAAGTGTTAAGTATCTGAGGTCAGATTTGAACTCAGTTTTTGACTTCAGGGCTGGTGCTCTATCTACTGTGCCACCTAGCTGCCCTAATAAGGATTTCTTGTCTTTGCTGCATACTAAATTTTGTAGTAGTCTGAGTTCACAAAAATAAAAAATAAGAACATGGCCTGCCCTTAAGAAACTTATATTTTTGTAGAATAAGTTGAATAGCTTTCACATGATATACTTTCAATACTTGAAGTAAGTTAGCATGTCCCCTTTGAAGTTTCTCTTCTCCCTGATAAATACCTTTAGATGCTTTAATTAACCTTTCCATAGAATGAACTCAAGGCCCTTTTTGATGGCTAGGTGACATAGGTACTGAGTACTGGACTTGGTCTATATTGGAATTCTATTTCAATCATATAACTAGAAAATTGCTTAGTCTTAGTTTCCTCATCTGTAAAATGGGAATATAACACCTGCCTCACTGTGTTGTCATAAGAATCAAAAGAACTACTGCATGTAAAGGACTTTGTAAACTTTTAAATGACATATAATTGTGAGCTACTATTATCATCATTTATCATTCTGATTACGCTAATCTGGATGACTTCCAGTTTAAGTTGCCCAGCTGGATGATGCAACTGGATGGCCAGAACTCTGGTTCTAGAATCAAGAAGACAATTCAGAAATGGTCTCAGACATTTGCTAGCTGTGCAATTGGGGGGCAATGCTGTCTGCCTCAGTTTTCTCATGTGTAAAATGGGGAGGATCAAATGAGATAATATTTATAAAGCACTTAGTACAATGCTTGATACATGGTAGATGTTGTGTTTAATAAATGCTTATTCTCTTCTTCCTTCTCCCCTTTCCAAGTGAGATTGTCCAACACTAAATACAATATTACAGATGTGCAGGCCAGCATACAGATGGACATATTATTTCTGTGTTGTGTCTGTTTTTTTTTTTTTTTGGTAAAGATACTGAAGTGATTTGCCTTCTCCAGTTCATTTTCCAGATGAGGAAATTAAGGGATTAAAGGACTTGTCCAGGGTCACACAGCTAGTAAATATCTGAGGCAGGATCTAAATTTAGGATAGTGAATCTTGCTTACTTCAGGCTTGATGCTCTGTGCATTACGGCACCACCTAGCTGCCCTCTCTATTCCTAGAAGCTTATTATAGATGAGAGGATTGTCTATTGGTCTTCTCTACTTTTCCATTACTTAATTCCTGTAAGTTAGGAAGGGCAGTCTGGATCTTGAGAAGATCATGGGATCATAAACCCAGGGTTGGAAGGTACCTTAGAGTCCAATTCTCTTGTTTTAGAGTTGAGTCAGGATTCAAACCCAAGACTTCTGATTCCAAACCCAGCAGGCTTTCCATAATATGATGATGACTCATACTCTAAACACATTTTTGGTCTTTCTTTTGCTTTCCTTTTGCATCAATAAGGCTTTCCATTTCTCTTGGATTCATGGTCGCTCTGAGATGCAGGTGGAATTTAGTAGTTTCAGCACCATGAATGGCGCCTCCTCCTGGGGTGTGTTTGTCCTGTTCCTTGGAAGCTCTAGGTATGGGAATGATTCAGAAGAAGAATCTCCTATCCCAAGTGAATCAGGGCGGTTATGGAGAGGAAACCACTTAAGAGCATTTAACAGGCAGCATACAAATGAGTGCAATTAATGGATGAAAGCCCAGTCCTGAGGGGATAGGAACTGGAAGAGTCATTAGAACAAGGGTGGAATTAATCTAGGAAGGCCTCCTGGAGGAGCTGAGTTTGGAGCATCTTTGAAATTAGCAGACTAGAAATTGAAACTATTTCTAGTCATATGAAAAGATGCTCCAAGTCATTATTAATCAGAGAAATGCAAATTAAGACAACTCTAAGATACCATTACACACCTGTCCGATTGGCTAAGATGACAGGAAAAAATAATGATGATTGTTGGAGGGGATATGGGAAAACTGGGACATTGATGCATTGTTGGTGGAGTTGTGAACGAATCCAACCATTTTGGAGAGTAGTTTGGAACTATGCTCAAAAAGTTATCAAACTGTGCATACCCTTTGATCCAGCAGTGTTACTACTGGGATTATATCCCAAAGAGATCATAAAGAAGGGAAAGGGACCTGTATGTGCACGAATGTTTGTGGCAGCCCTCTTTGTAGTGGCCAGAAACTGGAAACTGAGTGGATGCCCATCAGTTGGAGAATGGCTGAATAAATTGTGGTATATGAATATTATGGAATATTATTGTTCTGTAAGAAATGACCAGCAGGATGATTTCAGAAAGGCCTGGAGAGACTTACACGAACTGATGCTGAGTGAAATGAGCAGGACCAGGAGATCATTATATACTTCAACAACAATACTATATGATGACCAGTTCTGATGGACCAGGCCATCCTCAGCAACGAGATCAACCAAATCATTTCCAATGGAGCAGTAATGAACTGAACCAGCTATGCCCAGAAAAAGAACTCTGGGAGATGACTAAAACCATTACATTGAATTCCCAATCCCTATATTTATGCCCACCTGCATTTTTGATTTCCTTCACAAGCTAATTGTACAATATTTCAGAGTCTGATTCTTTTTGTACAGCAAAATAACGGTTTGGTCATGTATACTTATTGTGTATCTAATTTATATTTTAATATATTTAACATCTACTAGTCATCCTGCCATCTAGGGGGGGGTGGGGGTAAGAGGTGAAAAATTGGAACAAGAGGTTTGGCAATTGTTAATGCTGTAAAGTTACCCATGCATATATCCTGTAAATAAAAGGCTATTAAATTAAAAAAAAAAAAAAAAGAAATTAGCAGACTAACCCATTTTTCTTCCATAAACCCTGCAGAGGTTTGATAGGATTTCTTCATTTAGTAATTGGACAGGAAAAGACAGGGAGGGACAGGGGGAGAAACCCTTTGATCAGCATCTCCCAGGCTCCAAGGAGTAGAGACAGAGCCCAAACCTTTCCAGATAAGAGAAGCAATACTATTCTGGGGCAAATCAACTCCCATAGAAATTCTAAATTCTCATTCAATTGAAGAATCCTGATCTGATCAGCTCAGGCTGTCCCAGCCCCCATCAAGATACCCAATATAACAGCTTCCCTCAATTAAGGTCTTTGCAGATAGTCCTAGCTGAGCAAGCTGCCAGGACCCTTCTGCCCACTGAGAAAGCATTCTCAGTGCCAAAACTCCATTTCCTTAATAGATCTTTGTCACTATAAAGTCAGTCCCTTAGCAAACTGATTTCTATCCAACAATAAACTTTCATTTTGCAACTAATAATTCGGGAATGAGTGAATCCTTTTACTCCTAAACCTGTGGCCGATCTAAAGGGGATATTTAACAGCTCTCTTACTGCCACCAACCTCTTGACTACTAGGAATTGAGAGCATTCAAACTGAAGCAACACTTTTAGCCTCAGTTTTTTATACTGATGTAGTAGATGATCTCTGAGGTCCTTTTCCTTTCTGAATCTGCAGTCCTATGATTCTTCACATCTAAGGGGAAGGGGATTGATGCTTCATAGGGAAGGAGTCTCTCTAGATATTTCCTGAGCATGCAAAGATCCGGGATTGGTGAAGAGGCACTATGGCAGGGGACTCAGTCATGTTAATCCAGAATGGGAAGACTTCCGGGTACTTCCTGGAAACCTCATTTCCCAAGCCGGTTTTGCCCTTGGGCCTTGGGTTTCATTTCAGGGAATCTCCTTTATCTCCTTCCTCTGTTCTTTCCTGCTGTCTTTCCCAAGTCTGTCTCTCTGTGTCCCTGGGCCTGCTTCTCTATAACCTCCCATCTCTTTTCCCTCACCCCTCCTCATCCTAGTCTCCTTTCTCTCATTCTTTCCACTTCTCCTGATCAAGTGTCCTTAGGCTGAGCTCTGAGCTCATCCAATCAAATTTAGAACTGAAAGTCATTTTAGCTCCCCTATAGGCCAATGCATACTTTATCCATGAAGAAACTGAGGCTCAAAGAAATTAAATAACTTGCCTGATACCATACAGATATAGGCAGAAGATCTAGAATTTGAACTCAAGTCTTCAGACTTGCTCTCCCTTCTTCCCCCCCAATCCAGTGCTTTTCCTATTGTGATACATTGTGTTTCTTGAGTGGGAGGGATAGGATTTCCCCAAACACTTCCTTTCTAACCTGAGCCTTGGCTCTGTTCTGGGCTGGGGAAGCTGATAGCTGGAGGGGTGTGGGTAGGAGCAAGGAGGACAACACTAGGACTGGGTGACACCTGGCCCCACCCTAGGAGAGATGATTCCTAGAAACGGAGTCATAATGATTAAATCATACTAGGGCAAAGGGAAATGTGCGTTCTGGGAGGATCGTCCTGGCATAGTCATAATTGTTTCCCAATTGCCACTACATACTTTGGGCAATCACTTTTTTTGGATTTGTTTCCTCATGTTTAAAATGGAGGGGTTGGACTTAGGAACTCCAAGATTCTTTCTAGCCTTCCAAGACATTGTATGAGTTAGGATGATGTGGTGGTGTTGGTAGATGCAGGGGGTAAAGAAAGCTCCCTGAGGTGAATAGGATGACAGTTTGGTCACAAGGGTATTTGGTCTTAGGAGGACCCTAGGCTTAGGATAATGAGGACTAGGATGTGAACTAGGAAGAGAAATCAGAGAATTCACACTTGAAGAAACTGACCTAGGAAACAGGGCAGAGGAGAGGAGAGGGGGGAATTAAAGGATATTCTTAAAACTGAACCCAGTGATATCCTAGTCTGGGCACTCAATTTTAATCTCCTCCTCCTCATTTTCCTCCTCCTCCTTTTCCTTCTCCTCCTCCTCCTTCTCCTCCTCCTCTCCTCCTCCTTCTCTTTATCCTCTTCCTCCTTCCCCTTGTCTTCCTCTTCCTCTTCCTCCTCCTTCTCCTTTCCTCTTCCTCCTCTTCCCTTTCCTCCTCCTCCTCTTCCCTTTCCTCCTCCTCTTCTCCTCCTCCTCCTCTTTATCCTCCTCTTCCTCCTTCTCCTTGTTCTCCTTTTCTTCTGCCTCCTCCTCCTGCTTCTCTCTCTCTCTCTCTCTCTCTCTCTCATATCTCTATTTGAATGGAAAAGGGTTTTGGTCTCCCTAGGTTCTCCCTTATGAAAGAATAAAAGAATCTATTAATGAATGAAAAAATCACTTATTATGTACTTATTCTTTGTCAAACACAGTGCTAAGTGCCAGAGACACAAATACAAGTGAGCAAAATAATTCCTGTTATCAAGGAGCTTACATTGTGATGGAGAAACATTGCATATAGGATTGATACATCAAAGGTTTGGGGAGCAGGAGGAGCCTGCCAATTGCCTGGGCTGGGAGCTCTAGAGCAGGGTTTCTTAAACTGTTTCCACTCATAATTCCTTTTCTCTCAAGAAATTTTTACACAATCCTGTTTCAAATCTGATCTGAGGCACTTTTGGCAATGAACATGTAATGTTCATACATGTGCATGTTGTGTGTTCAGAACCAAGGCTGTAGTGAAGCAACATGACAAACACTGCCAGAAACACCTCAGATTCATTATGTGTTTGATTTTGAATTAATTTTTGGTTGTTATACTCAGAAACCTTTTACTGTTGCCAAAAATTTTGTTACCTCTCACATTTAATCCCTTATGGGTTATGACCCACAGTTTAAGAAGTTTTGCTCTAGAAGAAGTCTTACTGCTTTCCAATCAATCAATCAATCAACATATATTAAGTACTTATTCTGTGTCAGGCACTGTACTAAGTTCTAAGGATGCAAAAAGAGGCAAAAGATAGTCCCAGCCTACTTATCCACAGGATAATACACTATGACCAAGTGGGATTTATACCAGGAATTCAGGCCTGGTTCAATATAAGGAAAATTATTGCCATAATTGACCATATCAAGACACAAAACCAACATAAATCATATAATAATCTCAGTAAAGCTTTTGACAAAATACAGCACCCATTTCTATTAAAAACACTAGAGAGCATAGGGATAAAGGGAGTTTTCCCTAAAATAATAAGTAGTATCTATTTAAAACCTAGGACAAACACTATTTGTAAAGGACAGAAGCTGGATGCATTCCCAATAAGATCAGGGTGCAACAAGGATGCCCATTATCACCACAATTATTCAACATTGTACTAGAAATGTTGGCTTTAGTAATAAGAAAAGAAAAAGAAATTAAAGGAATTAGAATAGGCAATGAAGAAGTAAAACTATCACTCTTTGCAGATGATATGATGATATACTTAGAAAATTCTAGGAAATCATACAAAAACCTACTGGAAACAATTCATAGCTTTAACAAAATTGTAGGATATAAAATAAACCACAAACTCATCCCATCAGCAAGAGATAGAAAGAGAAATTCCATTTAAAATTACTGTGGACAGATTCTTTTTGTACAGCAAAATAACTGTTTGGACATATATAGTAATATTATATTTAATTTATGCTTTAACATATTCAACATGTATTGGTCCACCTGCCATCTGGGGGAAAGGAGGGGAAAAATTGGAAGGTTTGGCAATTGTCAATGCTGTAAAATTACCCATGCATATAACTTGTAAATAAAAAGGTATAATAAAAAAAATAAAATTACTGTGAACAAAATAAAATACTTGGGGAGGGGGGTTATCTGCCAAGACTCAAGAACTACATGAACACTTACAAAATGCTTCTCATACAGATAAAGTCAGATCTAAACAATTGGGAAAATATTAATTGTCCATGGCTAGGCTGAACAAATATAATAAAAATGCCATACCAAACTGCCAAAAAATTATTTTGTAGAAGTAGAAAAAAAAAGATAGACCCTATCTTTAAAGAGTTTACAATCTAATGAGGGACATAACATACAAACAAATACATACAAACAAGCTATATATAGAATAAATAGCAAATAATCCACAGAAGAGAGATACTAGAATTAAGTGAGGTTGGGGAAGACTTCATGTAGAAGATGGAATTTTAGCTAGGACTTGAAGGAAACCAGAGAAGCCAGTAGGCAGAGACAAAGAAAGAGAACTTTCTGGGTATGAGGGACAGCTAGAGAAAATGTCTGGAGCTGAACAATGAATGGAGTGTCATGTTTGGAGAATAGCCAGGAAGCCAGTGTCATGGGATTAAAGAATATTTGTTGGGGAGTAAAATGTAAGACGACTGGAAAAGTAGGAAGGGCTAGGTTATGAAGGGCTTTGAATGCCAAATAGAGCATTTGGGGGTCTGAGTTGAGGGGGTTTGTCTTCTGAGAATTTTTCCTAGGAGGAGGGAGCAGCAGTGACCCAAGGTCCTGATTTTAATTCTATGATTTTCATTATGGGAGTATGCCTTTCTGGCTCTGAGGGAGGACACTTTTCATGTTGAAGTGATAGTGGTATCCAATGAATTTGGAACTGGAAAGAACCTTAGGGATCCTCAGTAATTCGCAAACATTTTGTTCTTTCAACCTTTGACCCTCAAGAATTCTTGAGGATTCTATAAGATTTTGTTTATGTGGATTACATTGATATTGACCATGCTAGAAATTAAAATATGAAATTTTAATATATTCAGCTAATTTACTTAAAATAATATTATTATTGTTAATAATAAATTAAATTAAATGTTAATCTGAAAAAAAGTTAATGAGGAAAGTCAATTCATTGTGTGCGTGTATATGTGTGTGTGTGTGTGTGTGTGTGTGTGTGTGTGTAAAATAAATCTCTTTAATGTCTGGCTTAACAGAAGATACCTGGGTTCTCATATCTGTTTTTGCATTCAATTAATTGCCTTGGAGCTGGATCATATGAAGACAAGCTGACCTCATATAGATATGTAATTAGAAAGGGGAGGACTATTTTGATAGGCAAATCACATTTTAGTATTATGAGAATTGTTTGGACTTCACGGACTCCCTGAAAGAGTCTTGGGAACCTCTTTTGGTCCACACTTTGAGAACTACTTTCCAATACACTTAGAAGAAGAGGTTGACATACACAAAGGGGAACTCCATAGTCAGAGTCATCCTTAACTGTTCACTTTTCCCTCACTCCTAATTTAGGAGTCATTAGGTCCTTTTGATTCTCTGGCTATTTTCACTTTTCTATTTCTCTTTACTATTCTATTTCTGGTCTTTATAATTTCTCACCAGGACTATTTGGGGCAGCCAGGAGAGAGGGCCAGGCTTAGAATCAGGAACATTCATCTTCCTAAATTCAAATCTGATTTCAGGTACTTCCTAGCTGGGCAAGTCACTTAATCTTGTTTGCCTCAGTTTCATCATCTGTAAAACGACCTAGAGAAGGAAATGACAAACTACTCTAGTATATTTATTAAGAAAATCCCAAAGGGTCATGAATTTCTGGAGCAGCTTGGGCAGAGTGGATAGAGTATTGGCCTAAAGTCAGAAAGATTCATTTTCTTGGTTACTGGCTTCAGACAGTAACCAGCTGTGTGACCTTGGGTCGTTTAATCTTGTGTGCCTCAGTTTCCTCAATTATAAAATGAGCTAGAGAAGGAAATGACAAAGCAATTCAGTATCTTTACCAATTAAACCCCAAATGGGGTTGCTGAGAGTTGATTACAATCAAGATGATTGAACAACAATTCCTAATTGGTTTTCTTGCTTCCACTCTTTCCAATCCATTCTTCACATATCTATCAAATAGATAATCTAGGGCTCTGACCATGTCACTCTCTTTAGTTGTTCCATATTGTCTATAAGATTAAAAAAAATGCCTCTGGCATTTTAGTCCCTTTATAATTTGATTTCAATCTCATTCTAGCTTGATAGCATATTATTCCCGCTCACACACTCTGAATTCCAGCCAAATTGGCACCTGATGGTTCACATTCTGATCACCCTGGCACAAGGATACAGGCAATCATTCAAAATGTCCTGAGGTATCTCATCTAATATCTTTTTCGATATCTCATCCTAATTCTGATCGATAACAATTGTCATTAACTCCAATTTCCTGAATTTCTTTGCTGTTTACTCATTGTACATGGCATTCCACTGCTTTTGCTTAGGCTGTGGACCCATATCTGGAATATTTTCCTACTTAATAAAAACCTTGAGGAGTTTCCATTTTTCTTTAGAGTTCAGAAGATACTTCCTACAGAGGGCATGCTCATAGGCTACCTTCTAAGGGAAGACTTCCTCAATCTACTCAGTTATTCATTCTCTAACCCTACCCCACTTCAATCACTTTTTACTTTTGTAATTATTTTTCAGTCATGTCTGACTCTCACCCCTTTTGGGCTTTTTCTTAGCAAAGATACTGAACTGGTTTGCCATTTTCTTCTTCAGCTCATTTTACAGATGAGGAAACTGAGGCAAACAGAATAAGCGACTTGGCCAAGATCACATAGGAAATATCTGAGGCCAGAAGAGGAGACTTTCTGACTTCAAGTTCAGTATTCTATCTAATAGACTACCTAGCTGCCACTACTTTCTATTTCCCCTGTATATATTTTGCATGTATTTATTTGTGTATATATAGTCTTTGTCCAATCGAAGGTAAGCTCCTTAAGGTCATCTTTAAGGTATCATTTTGTTCTTGGCCCATAATAGGACCCTAAAAAATATTGATCAACTTGAACTAGAATTGCATTGATTTTTTCTAGGATGCCTTTAGAGTTCTGCTTTCTGAGTCCCCAAAGATCAGGACTGGGAAGGGAAGGAGGGGTGTGTAAGACAGAAGGAGCCTGTAATTCTCATGTCTAAGAGGCAGACCTTAGTCCCACATCTCCCTGGAAGAATAGGAATGTTCCCCAGCTCTTGGTCTAGCATTATCCAAGGGGAAAATAAAGGGGTGGAGATGGGGGAGGAAGCACTCTACCTCCCTTGTTTGAAATAAGAAACAAACGTTTAATGGGTGATCCTTGAGCCCTAGGGCCTTCTAAGGCAGGTACTCAATAGCTGAGTAAGGAAACAAAAGAATCTTCTGAGTGGGCACTGGAATTGGTGAAATAGGAGAGCTAAGGGTGTGGAGTGAAGGTGCTGAGGCCCTCAATGAACATTGGGGATTCTGGAATTGGGCAGGGCAGTGGGAATCGGGAGACGATGGGCTGTAGGGCTGTAGGGTTGAGGGCGTAAACAGGGGGAGAAAACAGGGCCACCCTGGGATGCTTTGGGGGTGAGGTAATAGGAATGGGGTAGGGTGGGGCCCAGAGTGACTGGAGGCAGGACAGTGATGTAGGCTTGTTGTTGAAAAAGTGATGAGGAAGGAGTGAAGTGATTCTTGAAAGATTCAGAGGATGAGGCTTCATATCAGACTGAGAGGGAAAGAACAACAGAATTTTAACTACAGGACTGGGGAGTTAGATGACGGTCAGTGGTACACACCAATATTAGCAGGATTTAGGGGAATGGAGCTGCCCTCTGTGTGATTGAAATAACTTGTTGGTTAGCAGGATGCTACCTATCATATCACCCATTCTGGGGGGAGTTCTCACTTGGCCCTGCAACATAAGGAGATCTCCCCTGCCCTAGAATACTCTTGCCTTTCCCTACCATCTAGCACTTCTCCCACTCTAATTCTACCCAGCCTTTCTCTTCTCAGGCACCAAAATTAATGACTGCAAATATGGTTGTGAATATGAATCTATCCATCTATCTATTCATTCAACAAATAGTTATTAAGTCCCTGTGTTTGTGCCATGCACTGTGCTGGACTCTGGTGACACAAAAAACAAAAACAGAACAGTTCCTGCTCTATGTGGGAAGCAACATTTACTCATCTCATAGATACAAAATATATGCAAGATCATTTTGGGGAGCAAGAAACTCCTGTAGGGGGGATGGCTTCAGTTGAACTTTGAAGGGAGCTAGGGTTTCTAATCAATCAAAAAATATTTATTGAGCACCTACCATGTGCCAGGTACTGTGCTAAGTGTCGGGGGTTCAAAAAGAGGCAAAAGAGTTCTTGTTCTCAAGAAGCTTACCATCTAAGAGGTTTGTGTGTATGAGTGTGTGAGCAAGTGATCTTTATAAAGGCACAGAATGAGAGATGGAATGTTGTATGTGAGAGGAACAGGAAAAGATGAGACAGTCCCTTCCTTCATGACCTTTTGGGAGGATATAGAGGATTGAGGACTCAATCAGCTAGAATACTCTGCTCTGCCCCTTGTAAAACCATGTGGGGCAGGAAGGGGAGCTGGTTCTCTCAGGGGTACCTCAGATGAGGTTTGTCCTACCCAAGCTTTTGCTTTACTTCTTTACTTCATCATTCAGATTGGTTACTCTCAGGTTAAGTACTGGGGCTGCTGGTCTCTTGTCACATCCTCCTCCTCCTTTTTCTCCTCCTCCTCTTCCTTTTTCTCCTCCTCCTCCTCCTCTTCTTCCTCCTCCTCCTCTTTCTTCTTCTCCTTCTCCTCTTCCTCCATCTCATACAGCCCTCTTCATTCTTTAGAAGATGTGAGCAGTATTCTCCTACAGAAAAGCATGGTGAAAAGAGTGATGAATGGATTTGGAGACTCAAATCCCAGTTGTGCCACTTGAGTATATGAGAATAATCTTGGATGAGTCACTTAACTCTTTTGTTTTTGAGTTTCTTCATTTCTAAAACAAAGAGTTTGGACTAGATGTGTTATTTCTAGCTTTAAATCAAACCATTCCTGGAACAGCTAGTACTTACTACTGTGACCCTGGACAGCCACTTAACTCTGATTGATTGCCTCAAAAAATCCTCAAAGTCGACTAAACATTTGATCCTATGATTCCCCCTTCCTTGAACAACTCTTGGTGAGATCCTCTGGCAGAAGAGATGTAGAATGGTAAACACAAGGAGCTCTATCTGTCTCCTTTACCTCTCCAGGGCAGGAGCTCCTCCTGTTTTCTCTTTATGTCCTTAGTCTGTGGAGGCCCTAAGACCTGGGCTAGAGGGAACTCACTTGCCTTTCTCCTTCTCTTTGTTTTGGGTAGAGGTGCTGATAGACAGTTGAGGCAAGGTGCCCGGGGAACTGCCCTATCTGCTATTGCCAGCAGCCTCTCCCTACTGGGGGTGGTGGACAGGCCGGGACAGGAACCTGAATCCCAGGGTTGAGAAGACCTATGAAAGACTTTGTAGCCCATCCTCTTATCTCGAGGTATTCAACCGACCCCAGAAGTCTCTCCATACCTTTGTTTCCCTCTCCCTGTCCACCTTATGGTGCTTTAGAAACAATCCTCTTCTCTCTGTTAAAGAGAAAAATTCCCTAGATTTTCTCCCATTCAGAAATCAAGACTTCCAGAAAGCTCCATCTTATATCTTACTTCAATCCCTCTTTCTGTGGAAATAAGACAGCTACATGGTGCATTGGATAAAATGCTGGGCCTGGAGTTAGGAAAACTTGACTTAAAATCTGATCTCAGATACTGATCAGTTGTATGACTGGCAACTCAATCACTATCTCCCTCTGTTTCCTCAACTGTTAAAATGGGGATCATAATAGCATAAAGTGTAATAGTTCCCCTCTCCCAGAGTTATTGTAAGGATCAAATGAAGTAATATTTGTAAAGTATTTAATGTGGTGTTTGGCACCATGCTATATGAATGCTTGATTCTTTCCTCCCTCCCTTCCTCCCTCTCTCCCTTCCTTCCTTCCTTCTTTCTTTCCTTCCTTCCTTCCTTCCTTCCTTCCTTCCTTCCTTCCTCCCTCCCTCCTTTTCTTCCTCCATCCCTTCCTCCTTCCCTCCTTCTTTACCTCCCTTCCTCCCTTCCTGCCCTTCCTCCTTTCCTCCCTCCCTCCTTTCTTTCCTTCCTTCCTTCCTTCCTTCCTTCCTTCCTTCCTTCCTTCCTTCCTTCCTTCCTTCCTTCCTTCCTTCCTTCCTTCTTCCTTCCTTGCTTCCTTGCTTCCTTCCTCCCTTCCTCCTTCCCTCCTTTTCTCCTTTTCTCTCTTTCTTCCTATGGTCTTAACTGGTTTCCTCTCATTCTGTTCTCAGTGGAGGAGGAAATACTCTACCAAGTGTGAGAGCCCCAAAGAGCTTTGGGAAAGCAATTTCCAGATCTAGAGATCTTTGAGATATAATTATGGAGCCAGTGAATACCATTGCTGGAAGGGACTTGAGAGATTTTCTAATCTAAACTACTCATTGTACAAATGTAGAAACAGATTTAGAAAACCTAATGACACCAATCTTAGCCAATTCAGATTGGTCTAGAGGCCACTTACTAGATAAGAAAGAGTGACAATTGCTGTTTTTTTTTTTTTTTTTTGGAATCAACTCTCCCAGGGCAGAACCCCAGATCTATTCTTCTAACCCTTTTCTACTGGGGACCTTGGGTTCCTTGGAATATGTGATCTACCTGGTTGAACTTTTGGATGAGAAACTCTCAAGGAGGAGAGCAAGTAAAGCTTTGTAGTATAGGGGAAAGGATGTTAAGTTTGGAAACAGAAAGCTTGGATTAGAATCCTAGCTCTGTGACCTTTATGAAGTATTCTCACCAACATATTTTGTTTCCCTCAATAGAATGTATGCTCATTGAGAGAAAGAATTGCCTTCATTTTTTTTTTGCATGTTTAGCATAATATTTGGCCAGAGTAAGCATTTAGAGCTTTTTAAAAACAGCTAGGTGGTGCAGTGATAGAATGCTGGACCTGGAATCAGGAAAAGCTGAGTGTATGTCCAATCTCAGACACTTCCTAGTTGTGTGACTCTGGGAAAGTCATGTAACCCTGTTTACCTCAGTTTCTTCATCTCTAGAATGAGCTGGAGAAAGAAATTATAAACTACTCTGATATTTCTGCCAAGAAAACCCCAAATACATTCATGAAACCCCCAAAGGGTTCATGAACAGCAAAAGCACTTAGTAGTAGATGTTGATTCATTTATTCATTCTTCCTTTGACCTTCACTTTCTTCATATTGGGACAAGATACCCTCAAATGTCCCTTTTAGCTCAAAATTCTCTGGGTCCATAATCTCCTTGGACTGAGGAGAAGCAAAGCTTGCAAGTTAGAGGAACAGGACAGAGAAGGCAGAGATACAGAGGTCTCTGTTTCCATTCAGCTGCCTGATCTCTGAGTCTTCCTTAAATGGTGGAGAAAGAGCCCTGGGAAATGGCTCCTTATGGGTCCTATCCCCTATGTGAAGTCTGCCTGGAGAGAGAAGGGGAGGTCTTTTCCTCTAATTCTGCCTTGGAGGGAAGGCCTGTGTCCTGAACAATGGAGGAGTAGGGGGAGGTTTCAGATGCTGAGTATGAAATCAGGAAGGGGCATTTCAGAGGGAAAAGTGGGTCTGTCCCCACAGCCCGGAGTGTATATGTGTGATGGGGGAACATCTGAACTCTTTTTTCTTTGTCTAAACAGGAGGAGAACTAAACATTCTGAATTTCTAGGTGTTTTATCCTGTGTCTAGCTGGCTCTGGAGTGACAATCCTACTTCATTTATGGCTTCAGAGGACTAAAGAAGAGCTAATTAGACACTGGCCCTAGCTCTGGTTTCATCCAGAATTTCAGCTTCTTTGAACTTTGCATTTAATGGCAGGAGAGAGTCAGAGGTCATTTCATCCATCCTTCTGCCTCTGAGCATACAGAGAGATACCCAGAATCTTACCTTTCCTCAGAGGTTCCTAGGGAATGAGCTGTCTTCATCCTTTTCCATATTTACCTTCCTTCCTCTTATCTAAGTACCATCTTTCCAGCTGCATTATTGGAGAGGGATTGGTTCTGGGAATCAGAGAAGCCTGGAGTGATGATGGCAGGTGTTTTGGGGAGTAAAGAAAGAACAAAGTAGGGTCATGTATGAGGGGGGAGCAAAAGGCTTAGGTGGGAGGGGGGGCAAGGCTCGCATGGAAAATCTGGCCCGTGACACCTGGCTTTCCTTTACCAACCACCAAGCCAAGAGCTGGCCAGTGGAAACAACCCTGAGGCTGAGAGTAGGGTGTCCTGTGCCATCCTAGAACCTCACCCTGATGCTTCTGGCAGCTGCCAGCGCCTCTGAGCTCTGCCACCCAGGGCTTTGCCAGACAGGGACAGCCATGGGCAAGTTGCACCCCACCCTGAGGGGGCGGGCAGGCCACCCTGCTGCTGGGTGTTTAAGCCTGGGAAGTTTCAGCCCCAAACAAGCCAGGGGAGCCACCCAGCCCTGCTTGCTCCTCCTGGCAGCTGATAAATCATTAGCACTAGGAGATAAAGCCCTAAATCCCTACCTGTATCCTATGTTCCCTCCTTGAGCAACAATTGTCTGATTTTACCTCCTAGCCTGTATTTTCCTTCCTGTTGCTCAGATTGGGGCAGGGAGCTATGGGGATCTTGGGTAAAGGTCAGGAAATTTATCTTATGAATCCAGATGGTCTTTGGTACTTTTCACACTTGGCCCTCACTCTCTCCTTCATTTCTCAGGGGTTGGGGGATGAATCTAGACTCTTCTGAAGGGTCTTGTCATTGTTGATCCTTTTCTTTCTGTCTCCCCAGCACCGATAGATTCAGGTTCTATCATATTTATAGGATGAAAAATCTAAAATTGGAAGGGACTGCTGAGTCCAACTCCTTTCCTTTTATAGAGAAAGAAAAAGAGATTCAGAGAAATTAAGTGGTTGCCCAGGGTCATACATTTTTTTAAAGGCAGCATTTGAACTCAAGTCTTCAACATTCTATCCATTATACTTTGGTTTATTTTATCTAAATGTTTTTAGATCTGTTTTTTAATATGTGTTTTCTATTTCCCCATCCAATTGGGAAGGGTCAGTCTCCTTTAGAGGAGGCTCTGGGGCCTTTGTCTGATGTCCTGAGGAGGAATCTTGCAATTTGGGGAGAACAGGAGTGAAAGGAGTGACCATTGGCGAACAATTTGGGGCAGAGTGCCCAGCTGGTTCGGGGTGGAAGGTACCTATGTCATGGTTGAAGCTGGGGGGAGGTGGTGATGTCTCCTCCTTCCACCATCACCAGGGCTATTTTCCCTTTCAAATCACACCAGCTCCCTGAGCTCATCCTTTGCTTAATTGAAGGCTGTGAGTTCCAGGAAAGTGTACATCCTCCTTGTTTTCCTGCTGCCCAGGGCTAGTCAGCCAAAATTATTAAGCTCTCCTTTGTCTCCGGAGGAGACAATAAAAAAATTCTTTGCTATGTCCCTGGCTGGGGGCATTTGGGGAGGGAAACAAGGTTGTCCTTCCAGGGGGGTCAGAAATTGCTTGTCCTTCTGGGAGCCCTGGGGCTCCAAGCAGGAATGAGTGAGGAGACAAATTATACAGTGGAGATTTTGGCTCTCACTTCAAGAGTGAGAGAAAGCCTAGGCCCCACCCCGGCCTGAATATAAAGGGGTGTCCTGGGGTCCTGTTGCCCAGAGTCAGTCTGAGTTGAACTGGACATTGAGCTGTCAACATGGCTACCACTACCACTGTCAGACAGTACTCCACTTCTGGATCCATGTCAGGTGTCTGTGGACTGGGCGGCGGCTCTTCCCGAATGTCTTCAGTTCGGGTTGGGGGGGCCTGCCTGGCTCCAAGTCTCCTGGGGGCCGGCAGCTGTGGGAATATGTCGGTCACATCATCCCGCTTTACCTCCAGCTTGGGGAGCAGCTATGGCGGCGGCTACGGCAGTGGCTACACCTGCAACCTGGGAGGGGGTTTTGGCTCTAGCTATAGCGTAGGGGATGCCCTTCTGGGAGGGAGCGAGAAGGAGACCATGCAGAACCTCAACGACCGCCTGGCCTCCTACCTGGACAAGGTGCGTGCCCTGGAGGAAGCCAACACTGACCTGGAGCTGAAGATCCGGGACTGGTACAAGAAGCAGGGCCCGGGGCCTGCCCGGGACTACAGCCCTTACTTCAAGACCATTGAGGACCTGAGGAATAAGGTAAGGCCTAGAAGACCTTGCTGTTGGGTGACTGTGGGGAGCCCATCATGACTGTCCTCTCCCCCAACACATCCTCCTCATTCCTACCTTTTAGAAGGGCCCAATTCTCCTTCTTCCCTCCTCCAGGAATCCTGCTTGACTTAACCACATCTTTCACTGATCCCTTCTTTATTCTGGGCTTTTTCAGAACCTACATGGCCACAAATTATTCCATTCTCTCACACTTGTTTGTTGTACCTGGCTTTTAAAATGTGTTTCCTCTGCCTTGGTCTGGAGTGTGTAGCTTGTCCCAAGAGTAGGGAACTTCTCAGAGGAGAAACTCTCTGCCTCTGGCCTGCTGTCTGATGGGGGAGGTCCTGTCCCTGCCCTCAAGGCCGCTTGTCTAGGGGCGCCTCAGTAACTGCCCTCAGAAAGCTGTCGGTCTGATGGGCAGACAGGATGACCACGGGCACAGAGCCCTTCGCCTGTGTCCCAGGAACACAGAAAAGTAACATAACATAGGATCACAAATGAACCCATGGCAGCTGAGAAGGCCGGGGAGGAATCAAAGAAGGTTTTCTGAATGTAATTTTGGAGCTAGACTTTGACTGCGGGGAAAGGACAGACTTGTAACCTTTGGCTGGACTTGGCCCGTGCCAAGAGAGCCTGAACCTGGCTTTCCTTTTCACCCTGCTGAGGTTTTGATTCTACTCTGGCTCCCCACTCACTAGCAGGACTGAGAATCTCCCTTCTGGAAATAGAGAGGGCCCAAGATGCCAGATCAGATAAGTTAATTAGTTTATTCAAGGGGGAAAACCTCAAGGGGATCCCCAGCTGTCTAGAGTCTAAGTCTGAGCAAAAAGGGCCCCCCTGTTTAAGGCGTATGCATAGGGGAAGAGCTTACAGATCCTTGGCTGCATTCCACCAAATAACAGACATGTAACAACAAAAACAACGCTAAAAAAAAAAATTCCTTTCTTTGTGTAGGACTGGATTCTTCCAGGGTCCCCTGTTAAACTTATTTCACTTAGTATCACATGATGTTGGGTTGTACAGATGAGAACTGAAATACAGAGGAAAACTTCATAGGATGGCTGTATTTCTAGAGTTAAAAAGGGACCTTAGAAACAGCTTAAATCAATAATTAAAATTATAATAAAATAATAATAGCTAGCATCTATATAGTACTTTAAAATTTGCAGAGCCCATTATGTATGTTTTTGGTTGGCCCTCAAAACAGTTCTGGCAGGTTAGTGCTATTAATTTTTTCCATTTTGCAAATGATGAAATTGATGCTGAGGGAGGTTTAAGTGATTTAGGTGGTCTTATTCTGGAGCCAGTTCCCCTCTCATTGTAATGTGCTGGTTCAGTGATTTAGAACTGGAAGAAATCAAGGAGCAGCTAGTTGGAGAAGTGGCTAGAGCACCAGCCCTGAAGTCAGGACGACCTGAGCTCAAATTTGGCCTCAAACACTTAACACTTCCTGGCTGTGTGACCCTGGGCAAGTCACTTAACCCCTATTGCCTCAGCAAAAACAAAACAAAAAAAAGAAACTGAAAGAAATCCAATTTCCTCATTTTAAGGTAAAATGATTTATTTCTAGAAAAGCTCAGTTTAGAATCTAGAACTCCTCTCTTCCTCTTGTACTTCTTACAAAAGCTCAGGGGACTAGAAGACCACAGGTGGAATAACTGTTAACTGAGACCTCTCCACCAGAAGAAGATTGGGGAGATGTGAGGGGGAGGGGGAGGACCACTCAAGTCTGCCTGCTCATCCCCCAGCTCCTTGCTTCTCTCCTCCTCAGATCCTGGCTGCCACCATCGACAATGCCAGCTTGGTCCTGCAGATTGACAATGCCCGACTGGCTGCGGATGATTTCCGTACCAAGTGAGTTAGGATTCTGTTGGCAGGGAGAGTGGGAACGGAGAGGGAAGCCTTCTTGCCAGAGGAAAATTCACAGAGATCAATGAATCCACTGGGTTTCTTAGTGACCTTATCTGCAAAAGGAAAGGAATAGAGTGGACTTCCTCAAAGGCCCTTTTTTCTCTAGATTCTATAATCCTGAGTCCATATGTTGGGGGACTCATGTTCTCTAACTCTCCCAGGTATGAGACTGAGCTGAACCTGCGTATGAGTGTGGAGGCTGACATCAATGGCCTGCGCAGGGTGCTGGATGAGTTGACCCTGGCCAGGGCTGACCTGGAGATGCAGATTGAAAACCTGAAGGAGGAGCTGGCTTACCTTAAGAGGAATCATGAGGAGGTGATATGGGAAGGGTGAAAAGAAACTGGACATGGGGGGCAAATACCCAAATCATGGCAGAACTGGAAAGTCTGGGTAGGATGGTTTCCTGGTTGGCTGGAGTTGGTCCTCCAGGATCTTCTCAGCGTTGCCATTCCTTATTCAATCAGAGAAGATACTCTGGAGAATTCATATGAATAGTCTTGGATTCTTCATCCTATGTCCTTGCCTCCCCAGGTGTTGTAGCTTGGATCCCAGTTCCATTACTTACTACCTAACCACTAGTGATAGTAACAGATCCTTTCCCCTCTTCCCCCCCCCCGCCCCCCCACCTCAGGGAGATGCCTCTGTTCTTCCCCTAAGTCTACCCCTTAGAGCCACAGAGCATGGATTTCTTTGGTATAATTAGCAAGGTTGGACCTCAGAAAAATGGTGACATTTGTATCCGTGCTTGTGCATAAGTCTTTTCCTCATTGGACCAAGAACCCTGAAACAGGCTTTTCTTTGCAGCAGAACAAGCTCCAACTTTTCCTAATTCTTTGCCATATCTCTTTCCCAATTCCCTTATCAAAAGTTACCACGTCCACTCCAGGTGGACATCTGGTGTCTCGTTCCCTTCAAACCTTGCTCTCTGGCCAGACAGCATTTAAGCTGATACAATTAGCCATTTGGTAATGGTTAAGAATTAATAGCAAATAATCCCCAAAGCATTTACACTTTTGCTTTGAAGCTCAATATGTACTTCCCCTGGCACCCCTGCCCACTGGGCAGATTAACATTCCTGGTGTTGCCTGGTTCACATTAAAGTGAGAATGAATTGTTTTTCTTTGAGAACTTGACTGAAATGGGATGAGAAAAGAATCAGTTTTGAAACTAAGGGGCTGGAGATGGACTACAAGGGTATTGCCAGTAAACGTTCCCAGCCCTGGGTAGGCTCAAGGACACAATATTCCTTTGACCCATGTCTGATGGGATGATCAATACTCCTATTCTTCTCTTTGCCAGGAAATGAATGCTCTTCGTGGCCAGGTTGGGGGGGATGTCAATGTGGAGATGGATGCGGCCCCTGGGGTGGACCTCAGCCGCATCTTGTCGGAGATGCGAGACCAGTATGAGAAGATGGCTGAGAAGAACCGCAAGGATGCTGAGGACTGGTTCTTCAGCAAGGTGTGCCATTCATTTATTCATTCCACAGATACTTACTGAATGTCTACCACATGCAAAAAGCCGAAAGAGATCCAAAGGTGGACTAGACACCATCCCCCAAACAATGTTTTCTAATAAAGGCGGTGATGTTTACACAAATAACACAAGTAAGAATTTTCAGGAGTAAAAGTAACTGAGTAAAGTGTCATGAATATTGAATATTCACTCATCCTGAATAATACTAGTAGGAGAAAGCTTGTTATTCCCTTTAAAGGGGGTAGGAAAACTTGGAGAGGAAGTTTTTTTAGGATGCTAAGTGTCTGGGAAGGGGTCAAAGTCTTGCCTCCAAGCACCTCCATCTCCAGCTTACCCCCCCGCTGGCGCTAGTCTCTTAAACCAAGGGGATATTAATTTTAGACGGAAGAGCTGAACCGCGAAGTGGCCACCAATACCGAAGCCCTGCAGAGCAGCAAGACGGAAATCACGGAGCTGAGACGCACTGTCCAGAACCTGGAGATTGAGCTGCAGTCCCAGCTCAGCATGGTGGGTGCTGTTCCTTTGCTTTCTTGTCACCACTTTTCCTCCTTCCCATTCCAGCTTGGGGTCATGGCAAAAAGCATTACTGTCAGGAGGCTTGGCTAGAGACCCTAACTTTAGGCAATCACTTCTCCTTTCTGGGCCTCAGTTTCCTTATCTGTAAAACAGGGTGGTTTTTACAAAATTGGCCTTTGAGGCCCTTCCAGAGTCCAAGGTCTTGTTGTCCTGTGACTCCTGAGCCTGTTTGAATACATGCTGCGTCTGGGCCAAGAGCAAAGGGTCCTGGGGTTCATTGCCCACCCAGCTTCCACTCTCTCCTTGCAGAAAGCTTCCCTGGAGGGCACCCTGGCTGAGACAGAGGCTCGCTATGGTGCCCAGCTGGCCCAGCTCCAGGGCATGATTAGCAGCATTGAGCAGCAGCTGTGTGAGCTCCGCTGTGACATGGAGCGCCAAAACCAGGAGTACAAGATTCTGCTGGACGTGAAGACCCGGCTGGAGCAGGAGATTGCTACCTACCGTCGTCTGCTGGAGGGAGAGGACGCCCAGTGAGTGGTCACTCTGCTCTCTGGGGAGGGTGGGAGGGCGACAAAGAGAGGGAGGCTCTTTCTAGTCACTGATGGTGGACAGGTGGATGGATGGAGGTAGTGTGGATCCCAGGCCTTGGGGGCGGAGAGGGCCTAGAGAAGCGGTGGGAAGAGCAGTGTGAAGAACTCCTGGTGTGGAGGCTCTCTCCCCAAAGGCAAACTGAGAGCACTTCTGAAAAATAGTCTTCAGCAATGACCTCCGATAGGTAATTTGCCGATAATTAAATCTGGGTCTTCTTGACCCCAAGGCTGGCACCCTACCCACTATGACATGCTGCCTATAGGCCAATAGGATCACAGGACATTAAAACATAAAGGACACTTAAAGAATCATATAAACAAGGCCCAAGGTAGTTAAGTGTTTTATGCAAGGGGATACAGGTATATTATTCTGTTATAGGGTCACAGGCTAGACATAAAGGTTAGAAGGTTAGACCTTTGAGGTCCCTTTTACCTCCAAATTGATTATTCTTATATTCTTTAGTCTTGGAGGAGATTTGAGAGATCTTTTGGGTCAGACCCCAGGTTTTATACAGGTTATTTTAAACATCCAAGGCTGTAGTCCATTGTTCTGTTACAAGCAATCGCCAGGAATGGAGGCTCTAGGACCCACTTGGTTACCTATTCCTGGGCTTTCTTTCCCCCACATTAAAGAAGAAAGTCTCTACTGCTTTAAAACAACGCATTTCATTATGTTTGGTCTCTCCCAGGACATGGAAAACAATTTACTTAACTCTTTCCTCGTAAAATCTTTCATAGCCTTGGCACCTGCCTTCCCCTATCCTAGTTTGTCCTTTTGACTCATATGCCCTCTCTCCTTCTTTCCCTCTTCCTCTTCTCTCTTCCTTTCTCTCTTCCTCTCCCCCCCTCTCTGTCTGTCTTTCCCTCTTGCCTTCCCTTTCCTTCCTTCTTCTCTTCCCTTCCCTTCCCTCTTCCTTTCCCTTCCCTCTTCCCTTCCCTTTTCCCTTCCTTTCCCTTTTCCTTTCATTTCCCTTCCTTCTTCCCTTCCCTTTTCCTGTCCTTTCCCTTTTCCCTTCATTTCCCTTCCCTCTTCCCTTCCTTTCTCTTTTCCTTTCATTTCCCTTTTTCCTTCCTTTCCTTTTTCCCTTTCCTTTTCCCTTTTCTTCCTTTCTCTCTTCCCTCCCTTTCCTTCCTTCCTTTCTCTTCTTTCCCCTTCCCTTCTCTTCCTTTCCTTTCCTTTCTCTTTCTTTCCTTTTCCTTCTCTTCTCCCTCCTCCCTCCTTCCTTCTCCTCTTTCTTCTCCTCTTCTGTTTCCTTCTCCATCTTCTCCCTCCCCCCCCTCTTGCTCTAACAAACCTCAACTACATGGAGCACTTCCATATATACTATAAAACAGAAAGAAGCATACAAAGCCATGAGTCTCTATTAATAGTAATAATTAACTTTTATATAGTACTTTAAGGTTTATAAAATGCTTCACAAAATTATCTCATTTAATCTTCACTGTGAGGTTAATGTATTATTATCTCTAACAAATGAGGAAACTGAGGTTTAGTGACACAGTTATTAAGTATTTGAGGCCAGATTTGAACTCAGATGTTTCTGCTTCTAGGCTGAGTACTCTACCTACTGTACCACTCAATGGCTCCATACTGGGTTGTCTTCATTTCTTCCATTTGAGAACTGATTTTCTAATTCTTCTCTTCACCCTTCCTGCACCACAGAACCCCTCTACTCATCGGGGAGGTGGGAGGGATAGCAGCAAAGCTTGGGGACCTCCGAGCCTAGAAGGGCATCAGAGCATGGTACCCAAAGAGACTTTTCTGGGTCCCCAAACAGAAAGTCACCGTTTTAAGTGGTACCCTCCTCTCCCTCTTACAGTCTGGCTTCTCAATATTCTTCTGCTCTGAGCTCCCAGTCTGGCCGAGATGGTAAGCAAACACCTTGACCTGTGGTATGTCTGGACAGTCAGTTGGCACTGAATATAGATGAGAAGGAGTGTTTCTCTCTATGAGGGGGTGGGGAAAAGCTCTGATTAGGGAGGTGGGTGGAGGATGGGATAACAAGAAGCCCACAGTACCTTCTGCTGGGGTGGTCGGGGGATGGGGTGAGAGTGATTCCAAGTGAAAAGGGGGTGAGGCTGCCTCTTGGGGCAGGCTCAGGCAGAGACAGGGACTCCCTGCCAGGGCTTTCCTCATTTTGTTTCCTTCCTTTCCTCACCTACCACCCTCCCCCCTCCCCACCCCCCCTTGCTTGCCCTACAGCCATGGTGACCAGCCGCCAAGTGCGCACCATTGTGGAGGAGGTCCAGGATGGGAAAATAGTGTCTTCGAGGGAGCAGGTCCACCGCTCCACTCACTAAGCCTGCAGCTGGCACCTTGCTGGGCAACATGGAGAAGGGGGGGTATTTCCTTTATCACCATGGCAGGGGATCCCTGTCAGGGTCTTGTTCTCTGAGCTAACATTTTCCTACATTGGCTTTTTGCTGCCTCATTTCCCTGAAACTCCATATTCTATTAAATCATATTCTATTAAAGCTTTTCTGCAGCTCGATCCTTGTTTATGTCTGGTTTGGTTATTAGCGGAGGACCCCGTCCTCTCCCACATCCCATTTCAAGGCAGGGAGAGATGAGATCAGAGGGATGGGAGTCGAGGCGGGGGAAGCTGGTATCTCTTGATATGGCTTCCTTTCTGGCATGGGTATCCACTTGTCACCCACATACCCCACTGAGCCTGTGTTTATTGCTTACTTGCCAGCTTGAATCCCCACCAGTGACTGAGGTGGGAAGAGCTTCCTCTCCCAACATTTAACTGTGACCTCTCTGCTGTCCAGGTACCCCTGGAGAACACTGGCCCTTTAATTCACTGGACTCCATGAAAAGGTGGAGGCTGTGGGAGGGAATGGTTCTTGAAGACCCCCCCCCCCTCCATTTATAGTCACGTTGTCAACTCCAGACTGTGTCTGATTCAACTGAGAGGAGTTGTAGGGCATTTCAGAGGGTAGCACCGGCATCTGGGACTGACTGGCTCTTCCCCTCCTCACTGGCTGGGTGTGGGTATGAGTACCTGCGTGGGGGGCCAGCCTGTTTGTGCTTCCTCTCTGGCAGTCCCTGGGCCACTGAGGAATCTTGTCTGGCTGAGAATAGGGGACTGCCTGGGCCTGTCTGGAGAAATGGGAGAGCGGCTGGCAGCCCCAGACACGACCACATTCCGCCCAGCCTGCCTGCCCAGGACCCTGGGACCCAGGGCTGGGCCTGGGAACATAAAGAAGGGGGTGGGGGAGGACTCCAGGGCTCATTCTTCTGGCTTTTTAGGTTTGGAACTGGGATTCTTAGTGTTCTTTGTGTCATGGACCCCTTTGGCAGGTTGGTGAATAATATGAACTCTTTCTCAGAATAATATTTTTAAATGAACAAAATAGAATATAGACTTCTACAAAGGAAATCATTCTGTTGAAACCCAGCTATCAAAATGTTAAAAGTTCCAAGCACACAGACTTCAGATTAAGAAACCCTGATTTATAGGAAGCAGTGTCTGATCTCTTGTCAATGGTATGATGGTTGATGGTGAAACTAGGGGGAGATGAGCTCAGAATTTTCTCTCAAGGAGGGTGGGGCCTAGCTGAAATGTTCCTTTCGTTTCTAGCTGATTCAGTATCTTCAAGGTCAAGGTCAGATTCCACCCCCTACTCCTTTGAGGCATTCTCAAGAACACGGTTGAGGCTGGGGAACTTTAGTGCCTGGGGATTTATTTGCTCATACCAAGGCTCCTAAAATCAACTTGGCCCTTGTGTGATCAGGGAAGATGAAGGGGCAACTTTTTCCTCACCATAACTTTCCTTTTATCCCTTCCTTCACATTCTCTCTGCCCATCCTTCACCTTTTGTCCTACCTAAATCCCTCTCTATTCCCCAATACATGTAATAAACTTTGTTTTGAGCACCCAGATGGGCTTAATCCATCCCTAGGGGGAGTGGACCTACTGTAAAGACTAGGACCCTGGTGTACATATAGACTGGGCAGAGACTTTCATTTTTGCCTTTGGATCCCAAGTGTCTTGTACAGAGTATTGTATCTGGATAGAGGAAGTGTTTAATAGATGCTGGTCTTTCCCAAGGCTATGGTGAAGGATGGATTTGGTACCTTTACTGAAAAGTCAAGGATTAGAATGGTATGGGTGATGGAGGGCTTGGGATGCAAAGTTGGCAGAACGGGGACATGGCCACCAGAGAGTTCCCTAGTCATAATTTGGCATGCTGAGTAAAATATTGTCCCAGGCTGCTGATATGAAGGGGGTGCCTTCTTCTCAAGAATAGAAGCTTCCTTCCTTCAGGTATCAGAATCCAGAAACTCTCTCTTGGGCTTCCAATGTGGGGCCTCCCTTCATTTCCTGCTCCTTGGTGAGGATTGGTCCACCCCTTCTCCCAGACCCTGTTCTCTGTGCCCAAGGTGAACCTGGTCCTATCTGTGGCTCCAGAGAGGTAGGGGTGGGGGGAATGTTTAAAGCAGCAGCCCCTGGGGGGGGGGCAGTCCGTGTTGTCTGATTTAAGCAGGGGGAGGATGGTGTGAGGGATTCTGGGGTAGGCCAGGCATCCCTAAGCCACGGATGGGGAGCTACTTGGGTATAGGCTGCTATGGCTCAGGAATGAGCCTTCCCGCTCTTGGCTCACACCGTGGCAGGTAGATGTTTCCTCTTGCTTCCCTATAAGGCAAAGGCGGCCGAGGGCTGCTCCCTGGCAAATCTGGGTCACCTGGATGCAGGGCCTGGAGTGACAGCGGCTGCTGCCACTGCCAGTGCCTGGGAGGGCCCTGCCACTTCTCAGCAGCTCCTCTCCTTCCTCATTAGGTCATGGGAAAGCATAGCCCGGGGCCCCGGCCCAGCCTGAATCACAGGTGACGGGGCCTGAGCACAGAGAGGCACACATACTCACGAACAACGCTCACACACACACGCACACGCACTCTCACCAACGAACGCCCAGTGTGAGGATCTGAGGAAAGCAGACAAACCCCCGGATGCTCATGGGGGGAAAGCGAGCCACCTGGGTGCTGGCAGGGGGCCAAGTGGTGATGAAAGCCCAGGGGAATGGAAACAAAAAAAGCCAGGGCTCCACCGCTACGCCCACTGGCCGGGGTATAAAGCAGGGGGAGAGCAGCCACCCAGCACACACCTCTCAGACCCAGCTCCTCCTCCCTGGTGACTGAAAGCAGTGGGCTTTTCTCTCTCTCCCTCGCCATGGCCACCACCACCACCATCCGCCAGTACACCACCTCCAGCTCCATCAAGGGCTCCTCTGGCCTTGGGGGGGGCTCCTCCAGAGCCTCCTGCCGGGCCCCAGGCAGCAGCTTTGGTTCTGTCTCCTCCTCCAGACTGGTCTCCGGAGGAGGTCTAGGGGGAGGTTACGGAGGCAGCTGCTACTCTGGCAATTACAGCTTCGGCAGCGGGCTGGGGGGCAGCTATGGGAGCAGCTTCGGGAGTGTGGACGGCCTCCTGGCTGGGGGGGAGAAGGCCACCATGCAGAACCTCAACGACCGCCTGGCCTCCTACCTGGACAAGGTGAGGGCCCTGGAGGAAGCCAACACTGACCTGGAGCTGAAGATCCGGGACTGGTACCAGAAGCAGGCCCCTGGGCCTGCCAAGGACTACAGTGGCTACTACCAGACCATCGAGGACCTGAAGAACAAGGTACTGTCCTGCCCCCCTCCCTCTCCCCTCACCCCCTCAGCAGAGATGTCTCCTGCTGTCCAGGAACATCTATTCTGACCCTCATGTTTTATAAAGGGAGAAACTGAGGCTCGCTGCCCAAAATCAAACACAAAGTCTAGTTAATGACAAAGACCCAGGCCTTTCAGCTTGATGTGACATATTGCTAGAGCTCAGAAGATGGTGGGAATAAAGGATTTCCCAGATAAGAAGGCAAAAAGAGGTCTGTCCAGTAGAAAAACAGCTGAATTTGGAACTAGAATTTCTGGATTTGGTTCCCATTGCCATTGGTCTCATGTTGCTGTGCCTTCATTTCCTCATCTATAAAATGAGGCAGGGGTTGGATGGATGATCTATAAGGGCTCCCTTCAAGGTCTAACTATATGATTCCCCCCTGAAGCATTAAGTCCTTGGTCCTTTAGGAGGAGTGGAACAACTCACCATCTAAGCTATAGAGGTGTCCTCTACTCAGGTCTCTCCTGGAGGCTGAATACAGTGGGAGACAAATGGTTTCCTTTCCTTTCAGGATAAAGTCAGGATTCCCCATGGTCTGGTTCTGCTCTGACCCTGTAAATCTCTTGGGGTTAGGGAAGAAAGTTGGGGAAGTGGGACTAACACAACTTGGTTGAGGGCCAAGACACCTGTTGTCCTAGGAGGAGATGGATGCTGCCATCTAAGGAAGCTTTCAGGCTAAAAAGGACTCCCAAGGCTGCTAAAGGCCTTGTTGAGTGACCTGTGGATATTTCCAATACCTTGTATGTAGAATTCAGAGATTCCCTCTTCTAGAGGAATTTTCTGAGCATTCCTGAAAGAAGAAAAGCCCAAAGGGAGCACCTGTAGTTTGAGGCATCCCAGGGATGCTGACTTCATATTGACTATGCTCCTCTTGGTTTGAATTTGGTGTCTTCCTCAGTGACTCCTTTGGACAATTTCCCTGGACCTTAGTTTCCCTCTCCCAAGTGGGTTGGATCAGAGGGGCAGAATGAGGTCATAGAAAACACACTGGATTGAGAGTCTAAGGATCTGGGTTCAAATTTCATCTTTAACCACTATCTGGGCTCTTGGACAAGTCACTTGACTTGAATCTTGAGCCTCAGTTTCCTTCTCTGTAAAATGAGGAGGTTGGATTTGATGACCATGGTTTCTTCCAATTCGACATCTGTGTTTCTGTGGTTTCTAAGGCCCTTGATCTCTTAGTTCTTCTGCTCTGACATTTTTAATTCATCCTGTGCCCAAGACCAAGTTCTGGGGTTGCTGTCCCTGCTTCAGGCCCCTCAGGTTTCCTCCTTTCTAGTCTCCACAGGGGTCAGAGCATGGGTGAGTGAGGGGCTGTGTTGGGAGAAGGGGGGCAAGTTCCAGCTCATCCAACTCCCACTCAGCTCCTGCCTGTTCCCTGAAGCAACCTCAGAGCAATTATCTTGGTGAGATGGAAGAGGAGCAGTTAGGGAGGGAGGGTCTGGATGGAGAGGCGCCAATATTAGTTGCCTCTGGGTAGGAAAAACCTGTCTCATAAACCTGGCTTCATGTGTGACAGTTAAGGCTAGAGGGGCATGGGTTGGGAGGAGAGGGTCTGTTTTTCTGATATCCATGAAAGACAGTCCATAGGGAGAGAGGATGATCTAGTCACCTGAGATCCAGTCTGTCTCCACTACCTCCCCCCAGTTCACCCTTGCCCTCTGTCTGTCCCCTCAGATCCTCACGGCCACTGTGGACAATGCCAACATCCTTCTGCAGATTGATAACGCCCGCCTGGCTGCTGATGACTTCCGAACCAAGTGAGTCATGGGCTGGGTTTGGAGCATCTTGTCATTTATATCTCTCTCTCCTATGTGTAAGTTGGAGGGGGGTGGTCTGTGGCTTCACAATCAGACATTCATTCAGAGGGGATTACCAATGAGCCCAGATTGATCTATTTCTGAGTTTTTAGTAGGGTTTTTGGGCCAGAGAGGAGAAACCTTACAAGGTGGAGAGTCTGGTGCTTTTCTGCCAGCAGTTTTTATGTTAATGGGATCCCTGGAACTGCATGAAAGACTCAGAAAGAGAAAAAGAGATGGAGGAGAGAAAAGAAAGGTAGCATGAGAATAAGGTGGCATTTCAGAAGGAAAAGACCTTTGGTTATGGATTCAGAAAATCTGGGGTTGAATTCTAGCTTTATTTATTACTTGTGTAACTCTGGGTAAATTGTTTAAACACTCTGGGTCCTCATCTATAAGATGACTCAATAATTTCTAAAGGTCCTTCTACCTTTAAATCCTTTTATCTTATGAGAGGAGAGAGATGGCTAAGACATAGTTCTTCCATACCCCCCTCCCACCAATCGCCTCAGTTACCTAGAATCCATAGGCGACATCATTCCTGCCTCAGTTCCTATAGTCCTTCTTCATGATTAACTGTTCCTGCTGGGATCCTTGTTTCTTGGGAAGAACTAGAGAAGGCTCAGTTTCTAGAGACACTGTGCATATCTTCTTGACCTCTCTGGTTCCTGTTGCAGGTATGAGACAGAGCTGGCCCTGCGCACCAGTGTGGAGGCTGACATCAATGGCCTGCGCAGGGTGCTGGATGAGCTGACCCTGTCCAGGGCTGACCTGGAGATGCAGATTGAAAACCTGAAGGAGGAGCTGGCTTACCTTAAGAAGAATCATGATGAGGTGAGCCTAAATTAGGGGCTGTGGAGCCCAAGAAAGAGTGAAATGGAGGGTCATGTGAAATGCAGGAGCTCTGAATCTCCTAAGAAAACTGGAAAAACCTTAGCCTTGGGAGACCTCCATCCTGTGTGGAGAGATGGAAACTGACATGAGAGTTAGAAGCCATATATCCTCTGCCAAGCAGGCAGGATAGACTGGGTCTCAGCCCTAGAGCTGAGAGTCCTAGTGTGCTACAGGGTAAGAGGCAGTGTGGAATAATGGGAAGTGATGGATGGCCTTGAAGCCAAGAACCATGAGTTTAAAGCAGACTTCAGGCATTTACTAAGCTATGTGACTCTGAGCAAGTCTCTTTGTGACTCAGTTTCCTATATCTAAGCTGAGAGGGCTGGACTCAGTGATCCTTGAACTTAAATTGAGATTTAAGGTAGTTAGGTAGGGTAGCGGGTACAATGCTGGGTTGGATCCAGAAGACCTGGGTTCAGTTCCAACTTCAGCAGTTTACTAGCTATTTAAGTTACTTATCTTCTGTCCTTAATTTTCTCAGCTATCAAATGAGGGCAGCATCTATCTCACAGCTGATTTATTGTCAAGATCATCTGAGATAACATGTGATTGCTTTTCAAACCTTAGAGAGTTATATAAATGTCATTATTATCATTGTTATCCTCTGAAAAAATTGTTGGAATTGGAATCCTAGGTTCAAATCTCCAAGCTACTTGTGTGATATTGAGTAAATAAGTTTTTTTTCTAGGCCTCAGTTTCCTAATTTGTAAAATGAGGGGGTTGGACTATATGGTCTTTGAAGAATCCCTTCCAGATGTGCTCTATGATTGTCTACAGGAGATGAATGCCCTTAGAGGCCAGGTGAGTGGAGAGATCAATGTGGAGATGGATGCAGCACCTGGAGTGGACCTGAGCCGAACCCTGGCTGAGATGCGTGACCAGTATGAGAAGATGGCAGAGAAGAACCGCAAGGATGCTGAAGACTGGTTCTTCAGCAAGGTGGGTACCAAACTGGGGCTCTTTCCAGGAGCTTATATGGAGTTAAGGGAGGGGAGGTTAAGATTAAGAAAGGGAATCTTCATTATTTTTCTTTAGGGAGGGAGAGGACTTCAGAGCTCTGACATGTTCTGCTGATGCTCTAGCCTTGTGGGATCTGATTCTGGCCTGTTTTATAGAGGGTGGCCAACCCTTTGGGGTGTAGAGAAGTGGATCAAGGGCCCTGAACTCAGACTGCAGTGAGTGGACTCAGGATGACTCCTTCTAAATTTGTTTCTCCTACTCCTCTCCAGACTGAAGAATTGAACCGAGAAGTAGCCACCAACAGTGAACTCCTACAGAGTGGCAAGAGTGAGATCTCTGAGCTCCGCCGCAGTGTTCAAGCCCTGGAGATTGAGCTGCAGTCCCAGCTCAGCATGGTAAGTACCCTGTGCTTGGTGCCCCATGGTAAGTGCCTCCAGCCCTAGCTTGTAGACTAGACATAGGTGATGGATAGAAAGATTGGCTTGGAGCCAGGAAAATTAGTCCTAGCATGATGCAGTGAAAAAAAGAGATAGTGTGATGTAGGTCTGGATTCCAACCCCATCCTAAATACTAGCTGTGTGACCTCTCTGGGACTCAGTTTCCTCACCTGTAAAATAAGGACTCTAGACTTGTTGCCTACTAAAGTCCTTTCCAGCTCTAAATCTCATCATCCTATGAGCTATATGGAAGGATGGAGAACAAGCTGATGATTCTCTCTTCCTCTCTCCTCCTATAGAAAGCCTCCCTGGAGGGCAGTCTGGCTGAGACAGAGAGCCGCTACTGTGTCCAGCTGTCCCAGATCCAGGGGCTCATCAGCAGTGTGGAGGAGCAGCTGGCTCAGCTCCGCTGTGAGATGGAGCAGCAAAACCAAGAGTACAAGGTCCTCTTGGATGTGAAGACTCGGCTGGAGCAGGAGATTGCCACCTACCGCCGTCTGCTGGAGGGAGAGGATGCCCAGTGAGTGACCAGGCAGTGAGATGGCCTGAGGGGGTGAAGGTGGTGGGTGAAAGGCAAATGGTGAGAATTGGGAATGAGGGCAGCTCCCTGGACGTCACCATCCATCAGAGACTTGGAGCCTTGATGTGTAGCAAAATAAACACCTTGTGATTGGGAGAGCAGAATTTTCTGGTGTTAAAAATGTGTGCCTTTGTCAAAAACAGTTAAAAAGAAGTAAAATGTCCCTTTCTGGGCCCTATCTATTAGTTTTATCTTTATGATAGCTGCCCATTCTGTATCCCTTCCTGTGGAAACAATGGGATGCGAATGTGAGGAGGAGGGGACAGGTTCATTTGATTTTGAGGAGTCTTAAAACCCTAAATTCCCAAGTACCCACATCTAATATATTCTTTTTTTCTCTTCTCCCACAGCCTGTCTCAGTACAAACCTAAAGAACGTAAGTACAGTAACTGCTGGAAAAGAGGGTAGGGAAGCTTTTTGGACACTGGGCACATATATAGAGGTTCAGTGGGTGTTTGTAGAGTTATGTCCAGGTAGCATTAGAAACCAAGACAAAACCACAATGACAGGGCAGGAAAATAGAGGAATCATTAGTCAATGATGTTTTATGGTCACTGAAGCCACAGCCAGACAGGCCTGTGATTCATGCTGTGCAGGGATTAAAAGAACTTTAAAATTGGACTTCTCAGCCCAATATGTAAGACAAACTCCCCCCTCCCCCATTCTCTTTTTTAAAAATCAATTAATTATTAATTTTTTAAATTTACAAAGCACATGCATGGGTAATTTTTCCAACATTGACCCTTGCAAAACATTTTGTTCCAAAATTTCCCCTCTTCCCCTCACCACCTCCCCTAGCTGGCAAGTAGTCCAATACATGTTAGATATGTTGAAATACATGTTAAATCCAATGTATGTACACATGTTTATATAGTTATCTTGCTGCACAAGAAAAATCAGTTCAAGAAGGAAGGAAAAGAAAACTAAGAAAGAAAACAAAATGCAACAAACAAATAACAACAGAGAGAGTGGGAATGCTATGTTGTGTTCCACACTCTGTTCCCATGGTTTTCTCTCTGGGTATACATGCCTCTTTTCATCACTGAACAAATGGAACTGCAAAACCTCCATTCTCAAAGAGTTCCTAGACTATTTGGGGGGTGGGCAATGTGATGGTCCTCCGCCTTGGATAAGTTTGCAATTTAGTTAGAAAGTTATGGTGAACATACAAGAGAGTAATTTAAGAGCACCAGTTCAACAATAAGAGGCAGTGTGGCAAAGTAGATTGCAAACCACACAAGAACTCAAGGACTCCTGAGTTCAAGTCTTCCTCTGATATATATAGCTGTCTATCCTGGGTAAGAAAATTGATTTTTCAGTGATGTAGGCCAGGGCTTCTTAAACTTTTCCACTTGTGACCCTTTGTTGCCTAAGCAATGTTCATGTGACCCCAGGCATTTAGGTATATAAAATAGCTATACATATCAAACATTTACTGATAATAAAGCATAATTTCACAACCCCCTTCAGTTATGAGACCCATATAGGCATTTAACCTACATTTTAAGAAGCTAGGATCTATACAGTTTTCCAAGCAACAGATTGCAGAGAAAGTGCTAATCAGTGATAGTAGAGTGAGTTTCCTCTCTTGGGAGTTCCCTATATAATTAAAACAGGTCCAGTTCCCAACCACTATTCCCATCCTCCAACTTAATGTAGGAACATCCCAAGTGGTATTCCTGCTTGTTGAGCACTTGGCTGAAACAGCTCAGGAGATGCAGAATAAAGGAGAAGATATGGAAATCTTAACCAGTCATTCCATATATGGGAAATGGCCACACTGAGGGTATACAGGCAACAAGGAGAGTGTTAGAGATGGAGAACACATCAGTTGTGTCGAGAGAAAAGGAGATGGGAGGGACTGATGGACCTGGGGGAAGTTGTAGAAAGAATCTTGAATGTCAAGCTGAGGAGTTAATTTTATGGGCTGGGGAACTGGGTGGGAAGGGTCAGACAGTAAAAATCAACAAACATCTATTAAGTGCTTATTAAGTACCTGGAAGTAAACTATCTTGGGATACAAACACAGTCAAAGAAAAACTCACATTTTAATGGGGAGACAATATACAACCAACCATGTGAATATATATACTGGGATAACATACAAGAGACATCCAAGCACTCCTTGTCTAAATGGGAGTATAATCTCCAGGAGTGAGCATGCTTTGCTCATCTGGGCTCTATTGAGGCTAAGAAGGTGGGTTCTGATGTGATTTTGGTCATGTCACTCAATGTCTGTTTCTGTTGGCTTCTTCTGCAGCTATGACTACTCGCCAGGTCCGCACCATTGTGGAGGAGGTGCAAGATGGCAAGGTCATCTCTTCCAGGGAGCAGGTTCACCAGTCTACCCGCTAAGGGAGATCTACTGGCCTGAGGGAGCCCATTGGTCCAAGGGAGAAGCAAGAGGAAAGATGCTTTTTAGTGACCTCCTTTGGGACCCTGCTTATGTCTCTCCCTCCTTTTGTAGCTTTTTCCCCTAGCTTCAGTCCATGCCCCATGCTCTTTTAGCTTCCTACCCTTCCCAATTAATAAAGCTTGTTGATTCAGAGATGCTGATTGGAGTCCTGTCTATGTTGCCCTGGAAGGTAGAATCCCTGTGGAACCTCCAAGAACAGGTCAATGAGAGAGGGGATCTTCCTTGTTTGCATGAGCCCCAGCTAATAAACTTATATCTTAGAAGAATGGAACACACATACCCTTTGGAGTCAAGGGACCCCAAGTTTTCAATTCTTTACAAACAAAAATTCTATCAGTGCCATTAGGTCTTTCCTACAGGACAAGTCCTGAAAGTCTACTCTGTGCCTCAATTTCCTTATCTGTAAAATAAAGAAATAGGATTAGATGATTTCTGAGGTTCCCTCCTGCCACTCTTATCCAATTCTAAATCTAGGCTTCTACAAGCCATCATCAATTGATGGGGATCTAGAGTTCTAGCATTCAGGTTTCTTTGTTATGTCTTTTTCTTCCTCTTCCTCTTCAGTTCCTTAGGGATCACTTCCCTATTGCTATCTTTCCACCTTATGGTAGGCAGGGGTAAAAGATCAGAGGTCAGAGATCTGACCACTCTCTTTGCAGCTCTTCTTAAACTTTTTTGGAGGTTGTGGTTTCTTTAACTTAATATCTTGTTGCTTTCATTCATAATGGAAGGAAATGCTAAATTTCAGTTAGTGAAAATAAAGATGTCATTATTTTCCCCATTCAAGTTCACAGACTCCTGAAATCTATCCATAGGCTCTTTGTGTGTGTGGGGGGGGGGGGGGGGGGAGGTTAGGAGCCTATTTTCTTAGGGAAATATGCCTAATTGGTCTGTAGGGAGGGACACTGTGTCTGGACACTTCTGGGAGTATACACAGGTTGACTTTGTGAAAGGGATCAATTCCTTTCGAAATAACGCATAGTTATCTCTTGTGAGAGACTCTTGAGTGGGAAGGGCGTTAGCTCTGGGCTAGGGTGTAGGGAGCACTGTCTCCTTTTGGGGAATGGCATGTGGGGAGATTCCAGGAGACTACTTTGGAGGGAAGAGGAGGGTGGAGACGGAAGTGGTTTGTCTCACAGTGTTGGGAGGAGACTCCAGGAGCAGACACAGACAAGACATTTTCTTTTCAGGAAAATACCTTTCTGGGGCGGCGGTTGTGATTGTTGGCTGTAAGTCTCTCCTGCCCATAAGATCCACAGATAAGCTGTTGGTAATGACAATGGTAGAGAGAGAAAGGCCCTACTGGCTTCCAGTGAAATCCTTGGATCGTAGGACTGAAATTTGGAAGCAATTTTGGGGGTCTTCTAGTCATAGATCCAGAATTTTAAGAGATCTCAGAGATAATTTAATCTGGTTCCAACCTCTCCCCTTGGGTTGCCCTCTTCTCCAATCCCATTTAATAGATGAGGAAACTGACACGTTCTTGTCCAAAGTCACCCAATTACTACCAGAAGTGGGATTTAAAGCCAGGTCATGTGACTCCACGACCAGTGGTCATTCTACCACACCAAGAGGGAAATGTTAACCAGTGGCAGCTAGGTGGCATAGTAGGTAGAGCACCAGACCTGAAGTCAGGAAGACTCATCTTCATAAGTTCAAATGTGACCTCAGACAATTATTAACTCTGTGACCTTGGACAAGTTACTTACTCCTGTTAAATATCTGTTCTCCTGATAATTTCCTCTGCTGGCTCTTCCCTGACTTATTTCTCCCTTTCTTTACTCTTGGCAAAGAACTTGCGCTCCTTCCCCTCCCCCCCCCCTTTCTTTTTCCCTTCTCCTCTCTTTCCTTCCTTTTATATCTATAAGAAAGAAGACAGCTTTAATAATTAACCTAAGAAACACTAGAATACCAGATGAAGTCCCTTAGACTAATGGTCACAGAAGATGTGGATTGTTTGGAAGAAAGACTAGTCCTATTTGGTCCTCCTCCAGCTGTCTCTCCTCCTCCCATTTTGAATAAGAGTAGGGGAGAATGACTATATTGGGAAAGTATGAGTTATTAAGGTCCAAGTAAGTAATTCAGTCTCACTTTATGGGCCAAAGGGCAGATCTATAATGACCCAGGTGGTTTATGACGCTGCCCTATGGCCTAGCATTCTGGAATTATCTTGATTGGTTCTGTGGAAGGTATTTAGCCTCAGCATCATAGCCTGGGAAAATGTTCTCATTTAACAATCTTGGTGGTTAGAACAAACCACAAAGAAAGAAGCTCTTGAACCAATTTTGTAATTCATAATATGTAAATGAGATAAGAAGTAATTAAGACAAATTTAGTTAAGTGGAATGGGTGAATTATCACTTTTTTGTTGGACTGTATGTATTATGTTTCTGTGCCTGTTAAATTTTGTAACCCTGAGAGACAAAGCTTCTATTGCTCACCTTTATAGCTCTCAAGAGACTCCTGGGATAACTGAATCCTCCGATAAGTACGAGGAGAGTCTCTCTATAAAGTTTTGCTCTCCGAGGAGGAGATAGAAAAAGGAACCTTTGAAGGGTCAGATTATTTACTTGAATGGAGAAAAAGAATTAGGAAGGAAGGAGGGAGTGGGAAAAAGGGCAAGATATTTTTCTCCTTTTGTAATAGGTTCTTTTGGAGGAGATTGTTTCTTCTTTTGGAGTAGATTGTATTAAATTATATGAGGGCAGGAGCAAGAGAGGAGGGGGAAGAGAATGTTCTCTGGTAAGAGACATCTTTGTAGCTCAAATGCAGATCAAAGCATTCTCATCTGGCAGCTGGGGGTGGGAGGCAAAGTTTCTCAATCACAAGAACCAGTCCTAAATTTTCATTGCCCAACCCTTCCCAGTAACCCAAAGGGTGATCTCATGTATCCTCTTAATAATCCTAAAGGAGCAGAGAAATATCTGGGAAGAGTCTCCCCATTGTCTGGATTAAGACTTTGACACCAGAGATGCCTTGACTCAGCCACTGTCACTGGGTATGTCAAGGGTGGAGTAGGAGACAAGGACAGGGGTGAATCAACCTAGAAACTGGGGGCTTTGTTCAGATCGTGGCTGATGGGATGGATCAGAGCCCAGGGTCTCACTTCTTCCCTCTATGGGCTAGCGTGACAATAAAGGAGCCAGTGGTGGATGAGGGTTGGGTGGTGGTTGTGGTGAAGATTATGTGGAGGATCCTGAAATCCCAGGCCCTGTTACATGGTTCTAGACTTCACTGTGTGTGTTTGTGCCAGAACTAACCCTTGCCCCAGACCTAGTCACTCCCTGTGGTGAAAATCACTATTAAAAAAATGATTGTTAATTAGAATGTGAGTTTGGGCGGGAGCTTTATTAAAGGAAGAGGTAATACAATATAAATGTATGGACTTCAATAAGTGGGGGGACAATACTAGGTTTGTTCGATGGACATGTTTAAACTGGAAATATACAACTGTACTAATGAGAAAGGGATATGGTAGAGACACTTTGAGAAGACTGATCCGGGTGAACCCTGCTCTCAGGAGGGAACCTCTGGGTTAGATCATATGTGCTGTGAAGTCCTCAGATACTTCAGCTGTTCTTTAATGGGGTGTAGGGTTCAATCTCAATCAACCTCAGAGAGGTAGAAAAGACTGCAGAGGTCCTCAAACTACGACCTGAGGGCCAGATGTGGCAGCTGAGGACATTTATCCCCCTCACCCAAGGCTATGAAGTTTCTTTATTTAAAGGCCCCCAAAACAAAGTTTTTGTTTTTACTATAGTCCGGCCCTCCAATAGTCTGAGAGACAGTGAACTGGCCCCCTATTTTAAAAGTTTGAGGACCACTGCAAATGTTTAAGTGATGGGGGCCAAAGAGAGCAAAAGCAACATATTCCTAAAATCATAGATTTAGAGATGGAAGGGCCTTAAAGGATGTGGAATCCATTTCCCTTCCTTATATTATGGTTGAGGAACCTGAGACTGAGAGATGTTAAATGATCTGTCAAGATCACATAGTTAGTCTCTTAGGTAAGTAAATGAGCTTGGATGTTCTTGACTTCAAGTTTAGCATTCTACATTGTGCCACTAAAATAAATGGGTCCTCTAGAATAAAATCCTTAAGCAAAAAGGAGGAGAAAATAAAGGAATGGAATGTAGACAGATCCAGACAGAGGCACAGCTAATGAGCTGAGTAAAATTCAGTCAGAGCTCATTTCTGGGCACAGCCCAGAGAGCACATGCTGATAAAGAAGGTGGAAGGGAAGAATTGTCTGGAGTAAAATCAGACCTTAAGCCAAAGACTGGGGATCTGGGACCCAGACTTTGTTCTCCTAGTGTTTTAGGAATCACAGGAACATTGGATTAAGAGCTGGGAGACATCTTAGAGACCCTCCAGTTTGGGAGGTTCTTAGCCTATCATGGCTCCATTGGGTGTTTGATGAAAACTATGGATCCCTTCTCAGAATTATGTTTTAAATGCATAAAATAAAATAAAAAGGACTACAAAGAAAACAAAAACTTGGTGAAAATAAGGATTTTGTTTTTTTCCTCCTTCTGATATTTATCCACCACCAAGCCCTTGGTGGTTTGTGGAACCCAGGTTAAAAACTCTTGATCTCAGGGCAGCTAGGTGGTACATTTGATAGAGCACTGGGCTTGGAATCAGAAAGATTCATGTTTCTGAGTTCGAATATGGCCTCAGACACTTATTAGTCAAGTGATCCAAGGCAATTCACTTGACTCAGTTTTCCCATTTGTATAAAATGAGCTGGAGAAGGAAGCTTCAAACCACTCTTATATGCTTTTCAAGAAAGTCCCAAACAGGATCACAAAGAGTTGGATACAAGTGAAATAACTACAACAAAAGTAGATCTATTTTTAGGAACAGTTAGGTGGAATAGTGGATAGAGCACCATCCCTGAAGTCAGGAGAACCTGAGTTCAATTTGTTCAAATGTTACCTCTGACATTGAGTAGCTGTGTGACAATGGGCAAAAGAATCCTTGATTTTTCCTAGGGGGCTGAAAGAAGAAAGCCTAGCTTGGGGGAGGGGAAGGGAGAAAGAATAGGAGGGAAAAAAAGGACAAAAACTCCCAATCTGACTCCCAGATCTTAGAGAAGAGGCTGCAGATGGGACAAGAGAATAAAGGGATGATTTCATTTTATACTCATCTATTAGGGAATGCACCTTGGCTGTGTGGTTTACCTCAAATGGGCATAATTTCTACCCTGAGATTTCCTTTCTTCCAGGCAAGTTTAGTTGTGCCCTACATTAGGGCTAGAACACAAGAAATGGGGTCAGGACTGGAGTAATTACTGAAGAGGAAGAAATGGCTGGAAAGAAAGGCAAGTGAATTTTGTTGGGAGTAGACTTTTGCAGAAGAAAAAGCAGGTATTTGCAGGAGAAATTCTCTCCTTCTCTTCCTTTTCCTTGACTGTATTTCATGAATGACCAAAAGTTAAGGTTGAAGATTATAAATTAGTTAGTCAATTATCATTTATTAATAATGTGCTCATTTATTAAGCACCAGTATGTGCCAGGCATTGTTCAAAAGGCTGGAGAATACCAAAAACAAACAAACAAACAGAAAAAGCCAAATCAAACCAAATCAAAACAAAACCAACAAAAATTCCAACAGTCTCTATCCTCAGGAAACTCACATTTTCATGACTTTGCATTTTATAAGGGGCAAAACTGAGACACTGAGGTATAAAGGAATAGCCCAATACCTTTGTAATTGCCTTTCTTGGATGATCCAGAAAAATAAGGATCCATTTCTGTGGCCCAGAGCCTGCTGTGGGCTCTGTGCCCTGCCTCCTGGCACTTTGTGATCTGTGAATGTGCTCTGTGTTGGTGATGTAGCAATCACACCCACATTTTGCCTGACATAATCATGGGCTACACATTTTCTCAGGATTGGGAAAGATAGGATGTTAGTACAAAGTTGACCATAGAAGCTGGTGTGGCTGACTTCAGAAATGATAGATTGTAAGCAGATAGTCAGCTTCTCTGAGCCTCCCAATGGGCTAAGTGCTACATTGAATCCACTATATCATAATAGGATACAGTGTCATGCACAGTTGTATACTTCATATTCTGAATGTTCAAGTTGGACTTACTCAGAAACCTTCCCTACTTTATTCAAAAACCTTATTTGGTAAGCTTTTAAGATAAGAATTCATTATTTGGTAAAAGTTGTGGTGAAAACTGGAAAGCAGTCTGGCAGAAATTGGGCATAGGTCAATATTTTACACTATTTACCAGGATAAGGTCAAAATGAATATATGACCTAGATCTGAAGGGGGATATCACAAGAAAATGAGATCATGGAACATATTACCTATCATTCTTATGGATAGTAGAACAGTCTATGAATAAACAAGAGATAGAGAGCATTGTGTCCTGTAAAATGGATAATTATTTTAATTACATCAAATTAAAAAAAAAATTTGTACAAATAAAGTCAATCTAGCAAAGATTAGAAGGAAAATGGAAAATTAGAAAAAAATTTATAGGCAGTTTCTCAGATAAATGTCTTATTTCTCAAAATATATAAAGAAATTTGTCAAATTTAAAAGAACATGAGTCATTCCCCAATTGATAAATAGTAAAAGGATATAAGCAGGCATTTTTTTCAAGTCATATGAAAAATGCTCTAAATCATCATTGACTAGAGAAATGCAAAGTAAAACAATTTTGAAATATCATCTTATACCTAGCAGATTGGCTAAAATGATAGGAGAAAGTGAGAAATATTGATAAGGATGTGGAAAAATTGGGAAATTAATTCCTAATTGAATTGATCCAACAATTTTGGAGAGAAATCTGGAATTATGCACAAAATATGCATAATCTGGAATTATGCATAAAATCCTTTGATCTAGCAATCCCAAGGTGACTAGGAAATAAAAAAAAAACCCAAACTGTTTTCTAAAATATTTATATCAGCTCTTTTTTTTTGTGATAACAAATGACTGGAAATTGCAAGGATGTCTTTCAATTGGGGAATGGCTAAACAAATTGTGATATATGATTGTGATGGAATACTATTGTGCTGTAAGAGATGGGGAGCTGATTGATTAAAAAACAAACAACAACTTGGAAACACGCAAGCCAATAATGAAGAATGAAATGAGCAGCACCATGAGGATGTTGTACATAGTAACAGAAATACTGAACAAATTTGAATGACTAATTAGTTTCAGATTTTACAAATACTTAAATCAGTTACAAAGGATCTAAGAAGGAAGATACTATTCACACCAAGAGAAAGAACTGATAAATATAAATGTATTATATATATATATATATTATTTTATATATGTATATACATTTGTGTCTTTCCTTGGGAGGGTTAGGAGGGAACTAGGAAAAAAAAAGTAAAACAGAGAACAAAAGAAAATTTAGCAGGATGCACAGAGAAGCAGTGTAACTTTGAAAATGATGTATAATATTTATTCCAGTTTTTTTTTTTTTAAGTAAACAATGTGAAAGAAATTCATGGTCTTATTGAACCCTCTTTTGATTCTATGCTATGTTATGTACATGGAAATGTTCTTTTTTGGTCTTTTTCTATTTAAATTCAAAATGAATAAAAATAATAAAAAAAACTCCTTCCTTGACTCCTTATTACTTAACAAAGATCCAAATTTCTTTCCTTGTCATCAAAAGCCCTCTATAATGTAGTATAACTCTGCTAAAAGAAGGGAGTTCTTTCTTAACTCTTCTCTGAGGCCAATTATCCAGCATGAGTCCTCTGTTCTTTAAAAAAGAATACCACAGGAATACAAGCTGTAACAGGCCCTGCCAGATTGGAAAGACTGTGGTCAGTGACCCAGGCAGTGTTTGGCTTTGAATGTGTTATCTGAGGTCCAGGCCAGTGAAGTTTGGAGAGTTTTTTCATCAGAATGTTGGCCACTAGGTGCCACCCTGGATCTCATCTCTGTGTTTCTCCCAGTGCCTGGAAGAGAATTGCATATAGTGGACACTTGATAATGCTTATGGAATGAATAAATAAAATTTATACCCAGAGCCTAGTGCATTTCTGTTATTGAGGGGATAGTGGAAGCCACAGTTTCAATAGACTATACCTCTGTGATGCCCTATATTTCTTGCTCTCGTTCAGGAACTCCATTTCCCTCAGGACAAACTGTTCACTTGATCATGGTCTATAGAAATGGACATCCTTTTCTCAGTGTCCTGGATATCCTGGGCTTGATGTGTCGGGTCACAAGACTTCATAGCTTTGCCACTGGCAATAAGCCTGGGCATATCTGAACCTTCGGTCTAGCCCTTAAGAAAGAGACAGGTAATTCTCTTCCTTGGAGTATATATCTTAGGTGGAACATAGCTTGTTTGTCCTTTTCTGGGGATAGAGAGTGGAGTTAGGGGAGCATTTTGGAGGTGGGGAGGGAAATATACCTTCCTTTTCACCACTGAGACCTCCTTGGCAATAGGAAAAACACTTAACTATTCAAAATCATTGAATATGGCAAGTGTATCACTGAGGTACATAGCATTATAAGAGAAAAGCTGTCCCTGATGGCCTGGGTCAACCCCATGCCATGGGATCATACCCTCCCAACCCCGAGAGTTTACTTGATCCCTTTTCTTCTTTTTTCTTTCTCTTCTTTGTCTCTGTCTCTCTCCCCCCTTTTCTTTGTCTCCGTCTCTTTCTGTTTCTTTCTCTCATATAATAAGCCTATACAATGTACAAAACCTTTCTTTTCTCTTTCTCTCTGTTTCTCTCTCTCTCTGTCTTTGCCTCCTCTTTTCCTTTCCCATTCTCTCTTACATTCTCTCAATTCAACATTTATTAAGTCTGTACAATGTGCAATATTTCTCTGTCTCCATTTCTCTGTATCTCTCTGTTTCTCTGTGTGCATTTCTCTGTTTCTCTGACTCTCTCTGCCTTTCTGTATCTCTCTCCCCTTTTCTTTTTCTCAATTCAATTCAACATATACAAGTCTGTACAATGAACAAAACCTCTCTGTCTCTCTTTGTCTTTCTGTTTCTCTCTCTCTGTCTTTCTGTCTCTTTGTGCCTCTCTCTCTCTCTGTTTCTTTTTCTCTGTCTCTCCCCCTTTCTCTGTCTCTCTGTGTCTCTTTCTTTCTATCTGTCTCACTAGCTCTCTATGTTTCTGTGTGTGTCTATTTCTCTGCCTTTTGTTTCTGTCTTTCTCTCCTTTTCCTTTCCCCTTCCCTCTTCCCTTCTCTCAATTCAATCCAACCTGTGGTAACCTTATACAATGTACAAAGCCTCTGTATCTCTATCTCTGTCTCTGAGTCACTGTCTCTCTATAGCTTCTTTCTGTTTTTGTGTAGGTGTCTATGTTTTTCAGTTTCTCTCTTTCTGTCTCTGTCTCTCTCTTTCTTTGTCTCTGCCTCTCTCCCCTTTTCCTTTCCTCTTTTCTCTTATCTCTCAATTCAATTCAACATGTAGCAAACCTGTACAATGTACAAGACAACTCTGTCTCTTTCTTCCTTGCCTGTCTTCTTCCTCACTTTTCTGGTGAGAGAACCTAGGGGTTATTCTGGTGTAAGCACACAATCTGGCCCTTATCTATCTTTTCAGACTCATTTTATATTACTTTTCCATCTATACCTTGCAATCCAGCCAAACTGACTTTCTCTCTGTCAATCACATATGGCATTTCTATTTCTTTTCTTTATGTCTTTGTACTGGCCATGTCTGGCATCCACTCCCTCCTCTCCTCTCCTCCCGGTCATAGAATCCCTCTTCCTTCAAGAGTCAACTCCAGCATCATCTGCTAGTTGAGGCCTTTTCTAATCCCTTTCCCCCAAGTGTTAATGTCCTCCTTTCTAAACTACCTAGTATTTAATGATTTCTTTATCCATTTTATTTATGGACTTGTCTCCCCCATTAAAATATTACTCCTTGAGAGTAGGGATTGTTTTATTTCTTGTACTTCTGTCCCTAGTGCTTGACCCATAGTAGGTCCTTAATAAATGCTTGTTGATTGATTAATGGTAAACATCTGAGAACACTTTTCAGGGTAGGGCTTTTCCCTTTTAGCCCTTCTTTTTTTCCTTTTTAAAAAGCACACATATTTTCTTTCTTAATCTCATTTTTTATTGATAACTTATTTATATCATCTTCATTTCCAAATATATCAGATGTCACATCAAATATATCAAATATATAGAAGGCTAAACAAGAAAAAAAGCAGCTCAACAAAACTAATCAGCACATCAGATGGGTGTGACTCTATGCAGTGTTCTAGGTCATTTTCATCCACTTCTGCAAAGAACTGAGGCACACAGACAGATTTTTCTCATCTCTTCTTTGCAGTCAGGCTTAGTCATTCTAATGACAATGTTCAGTTTTGATTTATTGTTTTTTCAACTTATATTGTTGTAGTCATGTAGGTATAATATTTTCCTGTTTTTGCCTTCTCTTCATTCATTCCTATCTTCCCATGTTTCTCTTAATGTTTCTCCAGGACCCTAATATGCCATTACATTCATATACTACTATTTGACTATCCATTTCTCAATAAATGCAGTCCCTTTGTCTTTTTTTGGGAGGTCCAGGGACTGGCTTGTCTGTTTCCATTTTGGCTCTTGGTATTGCTTTTGTTCTCCCTGGCTGCCTAGAGGAGAGAGCCGAAGGAGATAGAATAGATCCTCCCATACATACTTTCTAGGACATAAATGAGTGCAACTGGAAAGGACTTTGGAGTCATGTGCTCCAACTCCAGCCTTATTTAGTTGGCAATTGAAGAAATCGAGACCCAAAGAGACTTGCTAAAGTCACACAATCAATATCAGTAGGTAGGATTACATTAAAAATCTTGTCCTTAGATTCGGTCATTACTGGAGGATTGTGTTCAGTCTTGGATCATGCCATAGGAAAGTCATTAATAAAGTGGAGTATGACTGGGACACCAAAGAGTTTCATATGAAGATTGGCTAAAACACTAAAGATGTTTAGCCTCCAGAAGAGAATGTTGAGGGGATTATTTGAATTTTTCAAATGAGAATCTTAAGGCATTTAAAGCTTTTCACCGCTTGGTTTGGGGTAGCTGTGTGGCACAGTGGATAGGGCCTGCAGTCAGGAAGGCTAATATTTTTGAGTTCAAATCCAGTCTCAGACAATAACAATCTGTGGGATCCTGGGCACATCACTTAATCCTGTTTCCTCAGTTTCCTCATCTGTAAAATGAGCTGGAGAAGGAAACGATATACCATTCCAGTATCTTTGCCAAGAAAACCTCATGAAGAAGCTCATGAAGAATTGCACACAACTAAAATAACTGAAAACCCCCCACAATTTGGCTCCAATCTTTCTTTCTAGCTTTATTACACATTGTTCCCTCTCTTGCATTCTCTGGTACAGCCAAAATGGCCTTACTTGCTGCTTCCCACAATGATATCACATCTTTGTATCCTTGCACACCCTGCTTGCCTAGAATACTCTTTCTTCATCTCCACCTGCTCTCTCTTTTTCTTGAAAACCTGTATTTTACCAAATTCTGAATTAGGCCTTTCTTGATCCCACAAGCTCTCTCCAACATTATCTTGTATCTCTGTATTTATTCTGTATAAGGCTAGTGATTTCATTAGAATCGTGAAAAAATCAATGAGAACCCCCCTCACCAATGCATATTGACACCTTCTCTGTAATTTATGATCTTATAATTACCTAGAGCAACTAGTAAGTAGGTACAACTAGTAGGTAGCAAGATAATAGGTACTTAATAAATACTTGTTGATGTTTGAGAGAACAGTAAGAGGTTAAATGACTAATTCACAATCATATAGTCATTATGTATCAGAGACTGGGTTTGAACCCAGATCATAATAGTAGATGACAAAGTGGGTGCTGGACCTGAAGTTCGAAAGACCTGAATTCAAATATGCCTTCAGATATGTACTAATTGTGTGACTGAGCAAGAAAATCAATCTTTGACTCAACAAAAAGGGAATTGTAATAGCACCTACTTCCTAAGGTTATTGTGAAGATCAAATGAGATAATATCTATAAAACACTTAGCAAGTGCTTGGCACATAGTCTGAGAAATGTTGGCGTTGTTCTTCAGTCATGTTCAACTCTTTGTGACTTCATGGATCATAGCACACTAAACTCTTCTATCTTCCACTAACTCTTGAAATCTAAGTTTGTATTTATTGTTTCTGTGATGCTATCTAACTATCTCTTCTGTCATTCCCTTTTCCTTTTGTCTTCAAGCTTTCTCAACCTCAGGGTCTTTTTCCAATGAGTCCCATTTTCTCATTATTTGGCCAAAGAGTTTAAGCTTGAATTTCATTATTTGACCTTCCTTATTAATTTTTTTGGTATATGTGTATAAGCATGTTTTTTCTTCCCTATAGAATATTAGTTTTTTTGAGGGTAGGGACTGCTTCTTTTTTTTGTCTTCTTATCCCCAGGTCTTAGCACAGTGTCTAATGCATTGTAGGTACTGATTAAATGTTTGTTGATTGATTAAATGTGATAGGTATTTTTAAATTTTAATTTCATTTTGCTGAAGCAATTGGAGTTAAGTGACTTGCCCAGAGTCACACAGCTAGGGAGTGCTAAGTGTCTGAGACCAGATTTAATGTCAGGTCCCCCTGACTTCAGGGTTAGTGCTCTATCACTGCACCACCTAGCTGCCCCATATGATGGGTATTTTCAAGTTTTTGAAGGTATCTTCAGTGAAAGCTCTGTTCTGCTTGACTTCACTGGGCAGAAAGAGTGAAGAGGTATATTTTGGCTCCATATAAAGAAGATCTTACTAATAGAGATCTCAAAAAAAAAGGGAGTGAACTTCTCAGGAGATGGAGAAAGAAGTTCATTCTCACTTGAGGTCTTTAGATAAAGACTGGATGATTACTTGCTGGGTAGGACATAGAGGGGACTCTTGTTCAGGTATGTGTTATACTAGAGGGCCTCTGAGATCTCTTCTGGATTTGGAATTGTGTAAATTTTTTTTGGAGGGAATTTGCCCAGGGTCATACGACTAATAAGTGTCTGAGACTATATTTGAACTTAGGTCTATTGACTCCAGGGCTAGTGCCCTACCCAGTGTGTCACTTAGATGCCCCTAAAATTGTGTAACATTGATTATCTTAGGCATTTGTGCAGATGTCCTGAATCTATAGCATCACTCTTGGGGCATAGACCTCAGGACATTGGGTAACTGTGATAGGCCTGTTTTGAAAATTCCAGAATAACACTTTCTTTAGGAAAGGTTTGTCCTAGTGGATCCCCTCAGGAGAGTGATGACCTGGGACTAAGTTTTCTGGTCCTACATTCTTATTTAGATGAAACCAGGCTAAACAAATAGCAAACGTAACATGAGAGGAGGAAATGAAGTCCCCAAAAGGTAGCTTAGAGAAATACATGTGAGGGGGGGAGAGGAGTATATTTGGCTTTAACATGGATTTGGAACACTGTAACTAGGATGGGGAACTAAAACTTTGTTCCATGAGATTGCATTGAGAAAACAAACATTCCAAATGATGGTATTGCAATCCTAGAAACCCCAGAGGTTAGCATGGGATTAGTAAGAATAATTAGCTAAAGTGGGAAGCTACTAAATGGCCTAGGGTGAGTTCCTCCCTTTCTTTCAAATCAATTAATCATTCAATTAATTAACACATTAATATAATACAGTTAATCAACACAAATAGCATTTATTAAGCTCTCCTGGGAAGCTCCAAAAAAGAAACAGATCTATCTGCAGAAGCTTACATTCTAATTCCCCTTTTGCTCTATGAATGTCTTTCCTGTTATTGGGGAGGAAAAGATGCATTGGGTACATTTGTGACTTGGGTCCGTGGTTTGTGGTACTTTCCCTGGGTATTAAGGTTCTGCATTATGATTTGAGCTCTATCTATAAAGGTCTAAAAGTCTTTGTAGCATTAGCTTGTAGTCATTCCTGTTATCCCCCTTCCCCTTTTTGAATTAAAAAAGAGAACCCCAAGGAGATATTAGGGGCAATCATTTTGATTCAGAAAGGATGTCATTACCCATAGAGATCTGTGGGACTGAAAGAACCTCTGCTGCCCATTTTTTTCCTCATCAAGACATGAGACAGTGGCAGGTGTGGCTTGGCAAGGCAAGAGAGTAGTTAGTTGTACATTCTATGTCTTCCTTTCAGCAGCTTCAGGAAACAGCCAGATTTCTCTTTTCTGCTTGTGGAGGTTAAAATCTTTTCTTATTGACTCACTGGGTAGAGAGCAGCCCCAGTGAGGGAACCAATGACCAAGGCTTCCCCCATCAGAACTAAAATCCTTTCCCCCAGCTCTGTTTCCTTCTCTTGGCTCTAGGATCTAGGTCAGAAATAGCATTTCTGTATTTCTTGGCTTCCACATAGTTCTACTTTCTTCAATTCAATTCAGTTTAGTTAATTCAATTGAATTCAATTCCACAAACATGATAAAACTCTAAGAAGCGCTATAATTAAGTCATGGAGATACAAATCAAGTACCATTATTATCCCTATTTTATAGATGAGGAAACTGAGGCACATAGAAGTTAAGTCACTTGCTCAGGGTCTGAGGCAGGATTTGAACTCAAGTCTTCCTGGTTTATAACTCTGGTCCTCTATTCACTATATCACCTAGCTGCCAGTAATAGATTGATTTAGAACTGTAAGAAATATTTGAAGTCATGAAGTCTAAATCTATCATTTTGTAGATGACAATAAAGCAAATACAGATCAAGTGACTTGCCCAGGGTCACACTGCTAGTAAATACATCAGGCAGGATTTGAACTCATATCTTTCTGACTCTAGGTCCAGCACTCTTATCACTTAGGTACCACCTCGGTGTCTCAAGAGCTCTGTTCTTGTCTATGTGGATATCAGTCAGTGGGGTCTTGGTTGCTTGCTTTCATCACTGAAAGACTGAAGAAGGGTTAACCAGCTGGGAGGCTATCACAATAATCCAGAATACAGGGGATGGTTCCTGAACTAAGCTGGGGATCTCATAAAAGAAGAAAAAGAAGCAAGGATTTATTAAACACCTAGTGCATACCAGATACTGTGTTAAGCACTTTACATTTGATCTTTGTAACAACCTTGGGAGATAGGTGCTATTATTATGTCCATTTTACAATCAAGGACACTGAAGCAGATAAAGGTTAAGCTTAGGGTCACCCAGCTGATACATGTCTTAGGCTGGATTTGACTCAGAGGGGAACAAATAGATCTAGAGATAATATGGAGTTAATCTTGATAGAACTTGACATCTGTTTGGGTATAGAAGATGAAGAAAAGGAAAGGATGGAAGATAATAGAGATCTCAAGTATAGCTGATTGGAAGGATAAAGATAGAATAATCAAAATAAGGCTTCTTTTCTCCTCTGGATCATTCCTCAGGTTGTCTGGGTTTTGAAAGGACCAATAACTCATCAATTCAGCTGGGTTGAATTTTTATCCAAAAAGAAGGAAGGAAGGCTCTGGAGAGGACTCTACTGTTCACAAATTAGGTATCAGTACTCTGGGACTTACTGACATGCCAAAATCAAAGTGGCTGGGGCATTAGTGGAGAGGGGAGAGAAAGAGAGAAGGAAGAATTGGGAGGGGAGAGGGAGAAAGAGATTGTAAAGCATGGAGAAAGAGGGTTGGAGAAGAATGGGCAGAATCTGTAACGGATGAATGAATGAATGAAGTATTAATTTATGTGTTTACTATGTTCAAAGCACTGTGCTAAGTATCATCAGAAACTCCCAAACAGAAAAGTTTCTTTTCTCAAGAAGCTCACATTCTAATGAGGGAAAGTTTCTGCTTTAAGTCAGAGAGGAAAAATCCCATAGTCCTTCAGGTGTGCAGTGGCAAAGCAAATGTTAATGCCCCTTGTTTAAGATCATTTCCACTATTAAAATCTTATCAGTTTCTGACATTGAACCAAGGACCAGTGACAAGTACATTCTTTTCAGAGTCTTCTGTGGCTACAGCCACTTCCCAGGCAGTATAGCATTTGTACGCATGGTGTAAATATTAGGAAGGTTATGTGTGAGTAGAATGAGCTGATAGCCTGTGGGTGTATGTGTGTGTGATGGGGAGTGCCTCCATTACTCCTCCTTTACGAGGTAAGTACAAGTAGTTTTAGCTGGTTATAACAAAACCCTGAATCCTTGAAGTGCTGAGATGGGGGAATTTCTAATTGCACCTTTCTTGGCAAATTTCCTGTGCTGAGCTCAGGCAGAATCAGCTCTCTTATAACATTGCCCTCCTGCTCAGACCCTCAGTGAATACACCAAAAATGTGATTATTTGGTCAGTTAATGTTTTTCAACTTTCACCAGAAGCATTTTTACCTGGACCCCATCACCTTCCCTGCTTTCAATGCTATCAGTAAACATCTTTTTTTTTTTTTTTTTTTTAAATTAAAGCTTTTTATTTTCAAAACATATGCATAGATAATTTTTCAACAGTGATTTCTACAAAACCTTGTATTCCAAAATTTCCCCTCCTTCCCCCCACCATCTCCCCTAGATGACAAGCAATCCAATATATGTTAAACATGTTAAAATATATATGTATACATATTTATATAAGTATCTTGCTGTATAAGAAAAATTAGGAAAGGATTTTTCCTTTTTTTCAAAAAGGAAAAAAATGAGAAAGAAAACAAAATACAAGCAAACAACAACAAAAAGAGTGAAAATGCTCTGCTGTGATCCATACTCAGTCCCTACAGTCCTCTCTCTGGTGCAGATGACTCTCTTCATCACAAGATCATTAGAACTGGCTTCACTCTTTTCATTGTTGGAAAGCGTCACATCCATCAGAATTGATCATCGTATAATCTTGTAGCTGTGTATAATGATCTCCTGGCTCTGTCAGTAAGCATCTTGATGGGAATGAATAGTCTTCTGAGTGTCAAAGGGTTTGGTACCAGGGCAAAAGGAATGAGTAGAAGGGATATTTATAAGAGATGCCTGGTCCTTGAATTGATAATCTAACTGGGGAGACAGTAAAATAGTTTACAAAGACTATAGTATCTTTGATCTAGAAGGAGGATTTTGGAGATTCTAGCATCTAATTTCATTTTGCAGAGTATAAAAATAAATCTTCTTCACCACTCTTCCTCTCCCCTTCCTCCCCAAAGTAACTTACTCAGGTTCACAAAGTGAATTAATGACAACCCTAACGAACCCAGGTTTTCCACTAAATTACAACCATCATACTCTTAGAAAGAAGGGAGGAAGGAAACTGGCTTTTATCAAGGGCATATTCCAGGCATCATGCTAAACACCGGCTAAAATTAATTGAAAAGTTACAATCCCCATCTTCAAGAGTTTACATTTTAATGAGGGAAGACAATACTCACTGGGAAGCATTGGGTACATGCCTTTTAGCTTAAACTGACTCTGAAATGGATTAGAAACATCACAGAACTGTTTTTAGAAAATGGGCTCTTGATCTTTTTTGCATTTTTGACCCTTGGAAGTCCAGTAACACCAATGGACCCCTTCTCAGAAAAAATATTTCTAAATGAATAGGATCAAATAAACAAGATTACAAAGGAAAAGAGTTATATCAAAGAAACAGTGATCAAAATATTTTCAAAAACTTAAATTCAAGGATCTCCTAAAATCTTTCAATGGACTCCTTGGGGTTTGAATCCCCCTCTCTCCCTTTTGGAATTATAAAATTTCTTGGAGATCTTTTAGGCTTTTTTTTTTTTTTTTAGCCATAGAGAACCAGAGTAAAGGAGATATTAGAGTGGCTTAAGGTTAATTTAAGAGAGCTTCTTGGTAGAGCTCAGTTTTTGAGCCCCAAATGGCAGAATCTCTGGGAGATTTGGTTATGGATGGATGAAGAGTGGGATGGGCTTAATTCAAGAGGGCATCTGGTAGTTTCTGAATTCAGAATAAGGTATGGGGAGATGTGGATAAAGGTAGGCAAAAAAGGGGAGGACATTGTATAGAATGAGGGGTTGAGGAACATGGGATGGAGGCTTGTGTAAGAATATAGAAATGAGAGTCAGTATAATAGGAACTACTCTCTTTACCAGAATAGGGACTCTGTGATGGGAAGTGGGTAAGATGGAGCAGGCAGTTGGTGAATGCATCCTCATGGTCAGGATCCAGTGGGGTAGAGGGACCATTGTTAGGCTTCAGTATAGGACTGGCACTGGGGGGACAGAAACAGCAGAGAGATGGCCCCAGGATGGAGTTGATGAAGCTGTCAATCCTTCCCCATGGGCTCACATCAATTCAAATAGAAACTAGAGGGACGGGAAATGAGCTCTAATGGGAGCTGACTCATAGCCAGAGGACGCCATCTGCCATAATGGAGTCTGGGGAGGGGAGGACAGTTTCCCTGTTTCTCAGCCTGGGGCCGCGGAAAACTAGAGCTGTGAGCCTGAGTCAGGGAGGACTCTGTGTTTCTGTTGCTTTTTCTTTCTCCGTCCTAACGCTACTCTTAACTGGTGGGAGTTACTGAGTGGAAAACATGGCCAACCTGGGAGTAGACCTAGGAGGTGAATAATCTGGGAGCAGGGAGTTGCCTGAGACCTTAGGGGTGTTGAAATCCTCAAGGTAATGGAGAGTCAGCAAGAGCTGGCTCAGCCTCCCCAGTTGGGTATATAAAGGCTCTAGCAGCTGAAGGCAGTACCATTCAACCTTTCCAACCCTCTCTGAGCTATCTGTCTCTCTGAACACCTGCTCTTTCTCTCGACACCATGACCACCTGCAGCAGACAATTCACCTCTTCCAGCTCCATGAAGGGCTCCTGTGGGCTTGGCGGTGGCTCCAGCCGTGTCTCTATCCTGGGTGGGGGCTCTTGCAGAACTCCTAGTGCTTATGGGGGCTCAGGCTTTGGGGGCATGTCAGTGACAACTTCCCGCTTTTCCTCTGGAGGGGCCTGTGGCCTGGGAGGAGGCTATGGCGGGGGCTTCAGCAGCAGCAGCAGCTTTGGAGGAGCTCTAGGCAGTGGCTTTGGTGGAGGCTATGGAAGTGGAGCTGGTTTTGGTGGGGGCCTGGGTGGTGGCTTTGGTGGTGGCTTTGGTGGTGGCTATGGTGGTATGGACGGCCTCCTGGCTGGCGGGGAGAAGGTGACCATGCAGAACCTCAATGACCGTCTGGCCAGCTACCTGGACAAGGTGAGGGCCCTGGAGGAGGCCAACACTGACTTGGAGGTGAAGATCCGGGACTGGTACCAGAGGCAGAGGCCAACTGAGGACAAGGACTACAGCCCCTACTTCAGGACCATTGAGGAGCTCAAGAACAAGGTAGGTCTCACCTGGTACTCCTTTCTATTCTATCTAATCTCAGCTCTGGGATCTAGAGCGGAGCTGAACATAAATGGACAAAATAGGAAATCATGAGAAATGATAGGCTCATCAATTTAGACACATAAGAGACCTCAGTAGCCACTTTTTCAGATGGGGAAACTGAGGCTCAGAAAGATGAAATAACTTGCCCTGAAGAGTAAAGCGGCAGAACTGAGATTTGAACACAGAACCTCTCATTCTGTATCCAATTTTTGTCCCATTGTTTTGTCTTGACTTCCAAGTAGGGGATAATAAATAACCTGGCTGCTGTGACCACTAGGGAATTGTATCTTTTCCCAATGGGAAGGAAAATCTCTGCCAGTCATAGGATCATAGATTTAGAACTGAAATGGACTTTAGAGGCCAGCTAGTATAAATCTTTTATTTTACAGATGACCCTGGGAAAGTCACTTCTTAAATTTTCATCTTAAAATTGGGGAGGGGTGTTTGAATCTGAATTTTCTTGATGTCAGGTTCCACTTAACTATACATATTCTTAAATGCTAAGTAAGGTGCAAGAAAGGTGAGGAGGGGAGGACATGTGTTGATTCAGCCTCTCAGGACATCTCTAGTTATCCTGAAATAGCCTAGCCTTGAGCATTTCTTGATCTAGAGGAGATTGTACCCTAACTTTTACTGAATTTTCAGTGTGTAGCCAAATAGATCTTTCCTGAGTTTGGGATGGGAGGTCGGCAGAGGAGACTGGTGGATCTTGAAGCTGACTGTGTCTTGCTGGGTTATTTTCTCCTACCTAGATCCTAACAGCTACAACTGATAATGCTCAGACTGTGCTGCAGATTGACAATGCTAGACTGGCTGCTGATGACTTCAGAAACAAGTGAGTAGATGGCAGTCAATAGAGTTAATGTATCTGGGAGAACACAGGTCGGGTGGTAAGAGATGATGGCTCCTGCAATATCTAAAACTAGGGATGGACAGAGGACAGGAGGAGCTGGACACATTGTGAATGACCCTTACTGATTATCCCTCATCTCCCTTTCAGGTATGAACATGAGTTGGTCCTGAGACAGACTGTGGAGGCTGACATTAACGGCCTGCGCAGAGTGCTGGATGAGTTGACTCTTGCCAGGACTGACTTAGAAATGCAGATTGAAAGCTTGAAGGAAGAATTGGTCTACCTGAAGAAGAACCATGAAGAGGTGAGGTCTCTGGGTCTCTGGCCAAGGGTTGGAGTGTGGGGACTCAAGGAAAATCTTTCTTTGAGGAGAATTGGCTTTGGTGGGTGTGGGAGTTGTGGGGAAAGGAAGAAGATTCAGTTAACAGACAAGAAAGAAGGGGAGTCTGGCTGCCCCCATGACACAAGTAATGGAGTCTCTCATCATCTCTAGGAGATGAACGCTCTCCGGGGCCAGACTGGTGGTGATGTCTCTGTGGAGATGGATGCTGCCCCTGGCATCAACCTCAGCCAAGTGCTGTCCGACATGCGTGATCAGTACGAGCAAATAGCAGAGAAGAATCGCCGGGATGCTGAGGCCTGGTTCTTGAGCAAGGTGGGTGTCCCATAGTTCTTGAGCCCTCCAGAGAGAGAGTGAGCCCCCTTCAAAAGCTCCCCCCTCAAACATCCCCGTTTTCTTCCTATTGCAGACAGAGGAGCTCAACCGGGAAGTAGCCTCCAACAGCGAACTGGTCCAGAGCAGCAAGACTGAAATCTCTGAACTGCGCCGAACCCTTCAGGGACTGGAGATTGAACTGCAATCCCAGCTCAGCATGGTAGGTGAACCAGGGCTCCCATCATAGGTCATTTAAGAGATTATCTACTCCCACTCAGAGCTTAACTTGGTAGAGGAAGAAACAAACTCAGATGGGTACAACCCTCTTTGGAAGTGATGGGGGGGCTCATTTTGATTCACATCAATTCAATAAACATTCTTCAAATGTCAGGTACTGTGCTAGGCAATGGGGATAGAACGACAGAAAACAAAAACAATTCTTTCTCTCAAGGTAGTTATGGGAGAAATCTTATCTAAATATACTACCCAAACCTCAAAGGAAGTGTCTTGTTTCTGGTAGTAAATAGATCTTCTGATACCAAATTCTGTACTCATGTAGTAAGTGCTTGATAAATATTTTTTCATTCATTCATTCATCTATCCAGCCATCCATCTATTCATTCATTCATCCTTCTGGATTCTTTCCTTTTCTTTGCTTCTTTCCTCCCTCTATCCCTCCTTCCTTCCTTTTTTCTTCCTTCTTTCTTTCCTTCTTTTCTTCCTTCCTTAAGGTACAAGAAAGATGGAAAGGGGAGGAAGTATGATGCTTCAGCTTCTCAGAACATCTCTGGTTATCTTGAAATAGCCTAATCTTGAGCTTCCTTCTCTCTCTCCCTCTCTTTCCCTCTTTCTTTTTCTCCCTCTTTCCCTCCCTCCCTCCCTTCCTTCCTTTTTTCTTTCTTTCCTTTTTTCTTTCTTTCCTTTTTCCTTTCCTTTCCTTTCCTTTCCTTTCCTTTCCTTTCCTTTCCTTTCCTTTCCTTTCCTTTCCTTTCCTTTCCTTTCCTTTCCTTTCCTTTCCTTCTTTCCTTCTTTCCTTTCCTTTCCTTTCCTTTCCTTTCCTTTCCTTTCCTTTTCCTTTCCTTTCCTTTCCCTTTCCTTTCCTTTCCTTTCCTTTCCTTTCCTTTCCTTTCCTTTCCTTTCCTTTCCTTTCCTTTCCTTTCCTTTCCTTTCCTTTCCTTTCCTTTCCTTTCCTTTCCTTTCCTTTTCCTTTCCTTTCTTTCCTTTCCTTTCCTTTCCTTTCTTCCTTCCTTTCCTTCCTTCCTTCCTTCCTTCCTTCCTTCCTTCCTTCCTTCCTTCCTTCCTTCCTTCCTTCCTTCCTTTCTTCCTTCTTCCCTCCTTTCCTTCCTTCCTTTTTCTATCATCATATTACTTTTCTATCTTCATCACAGCCACTTTCAATAATACTGACAATATCCTCAGACATTTTTTGCTTATTTAATTTTATTTTTATAATACTGCTAAAAGAGCAGGGTTGACATTGTTAGCTCCATTTTATAGATGGTGAAAAAACTAAGGCCTAGAGGAGTGAGGTCATTTGCTCCAGATCACACAGCCAATTGGTGGCTGAGCCGAGTTGGGACTAGAATCAGTGGTGTGGTCTCTGGGTTCCTGGAAGGGTGACCCCACTGTTGCTGAATTCCTTGTCTTCTTTCCTCTCTCCCCCTCTCAGAAAACCTCCTTGGAAAACAACCTGGAAGAAACCAAAGGCCGCTACTGTCTCCAGCTGTCCCAGATCCAGGGGCTCATTGGCAGCGTTGAGGAGCAGCTAGCTCAGCTCCGGTGTGAGATGGAACAACAGAGCCAGGAATATAAGATCCTCCTGGACGTGAAGACCCGGCTGGAGCAGGAGATCGCCACTTACCGCCGCCTGCTGGAGGGAGAGGATGCCCAGTGAGTGGTCCAGTCCTTCTCAGCTTGATCTCCACTTCCCCCCTCCCCGCTTTTAGCCTAAATTACCTTTATTCATGATGCCTTATTCTAACACTTTATACTTTTCCCTTTGCTTTCAGTCTTTCTTCCCAGTACACATCTGGCCAGTCCTCCCACACCTCTCAGGAAGGTAAGGTTCTCTGGGTTTTATCTGCACATCTGGATTTCCCTCTTAAAGTCCATTGATTTCTAGGAAATCTAAGCTGGAAGGGTCCTTAGAGGTCAGGGATTCTTATTCTTTAATTGTGCTATAGATCCCTTGAGCAGTCTGGTGAAACCTACTACTTCCTTCTCAGAATAATGCATAAAATTAAAAGCATAAAATACCAAATAAAAACAGCTATATCAAAAAGTATTTTTTAAAAAGGCTCATGGACCTCAGATGAAGAACTTCTGATTCTGGTCCAGTCTCTTTTACAGAAGAGGAAACAGTCTCAAAAAGCCTTTGTTGATATAGTGACTAAGGGGCAGAGCTGGGACTCAAACTGAATTCTCTTGACTACAGGCCCAATGCTCTTTTCCCTTCTATCCTTCTCCCTCATTTTATGGAGGAGAAAACAGGCCCAGATGAGCATTGTTCCCTTTGGCAACAGTGAGGAAAGGGCTCATCTGAGCCTCTGAGGAAGGTTTATGAACCTATCCTTCAGTTTATTTGTCAAGAGAGAAGGGAGCCCTGCATGACATTTTCCTTCCAGCCCCTACTTCAGTCCCCGGCTTTATGGACTCCTCTCACTTTTTACCTTCTCCCTCACTGCAGGGCACTCTGGCCACCAGATCCGTCCCATCATCAAGGAACAGACTGTGACCACCACCCACAGCCAAAGCCAGCGCTCCAAGCACTGATCTGTGCTCCTTGGCATAGCTGGACTGCAGGCTTAGTCTCCTGTCCTTCCTCCTGGCCCAGCTAGCCACTGTCCCTCCTGACGGTGGAAAGAGTTGGTTTTCAGGTTCACAGCCTGGTGACTTCTGCTGCTTTATTGCATTCCCGACTTTTCTAGAGTATATCCCAGTCCCTTCCTCCTGTAGATTCCTAATAAAGCTGGCTTTCTGGTTATTGCAAACTTCAATTTGGTTTTCATTATTGAGAATGAGAGGGAGGGATGGTGGGCAGAGGTCAGCTTATATTTATTTGGTCAGCTGGTTGGTACAGTTGAAGTCAGAAAGAGCCATCTTCTTGAAGTCAAATCTGGGCTCAGACACTAGTGTATGATTCTGGGCAAGACTTAACCATGTTTGCCTCAATTCCTTATCTGTAAAATGAGCTGGAGAAGGAAATGGCAAACCATTCTAGTGTCTCTGCCAAGGAAACCCCAGATGAGGCCACAAAGAGCCAAACATGACTGAACAATGGCAATCTGATCACTCAGTGTTTATTGGTGGGAAGGAGTTGTATGGATGAACCCAATGGCCATCACCTTTGGGCAGAACTGTCCCTAGTAGAGGTGGTAGTTCATTTCGGGGCAAAATAACTACCTGTGAGAGGGGGAGGGAAACTCACCAAGGTGGGAATGACCTTAGTGGGAGGAGATCAGAAGGGGACATGATTTCTGCTCTGATGATGATGTGTGTATTATGGACTGATACCAGATAGGAGCCTGTTCCTTCCTTTCTACTACTGCCTCCCTAAAACAAACCTCAGGGTCCCTTAAAGCAGAGATCTCAGGGAAATTAATCCTACCTTAGTAGTCTTAGCTTTGAAATTAAGGGTAAAATAGCAATTAGTGAGTGTTAGAGCTAGAAAGGATTTCTGAGCAAATCTAGACCCATGTCCACTTTTTTTTTTTCTTTTTAAACATATGCAAATAAGACCTAGAAAAGGCATAGAATTACAGAATTTAGAGGGGGGAGTGACCTTAGACAATAAGCATTCCAATTTTTCTGTGTGAAACTGATGTCCAGAGAAAGGAGGCGGCTTGTCAAACTCACATGAGTTACAAATGAGGGTGAGGATTTCTGGGACTGACTCAGGCTTCCCCATTCTAAGGACCAGAACTGAGCAGGGAGAGGACTTTTCTCAGATGTCATACTCAGATTACAGCAAGACTGATCAGTCAATGATTCAGTTTGTACTCATTCCCCATTCTTTAGTGAGAACAGAAAATGTTCAGTGCTTGCAAAATACAAAGGAAAGAATAAATACAGCCCCCACCCTCTGAGAGTATCCAGTCTGGTGAGAAAGACACATCATCTTACTCTAGGGACAGCCCAATCTAATGAGAAAGATATTCATTTGTTTGCTCATTTATTCAGTCATTCATTCAATAAATGTTTAACAAGTGCCCACTGCAAAGAGACAACTCTCCTAGGGGAGATACAAAGTTTAGCGAAGACCCTGTGCCTGATCTCAAGGAGATTATAATCTAGTCAAAGGATAAGAGCATGTACAAATAGTTATAACACAAAAGTCAGTATATAAAGCGTATTGTGGAGATGAAATAGAAAAGTGACCATAACTATAAATAATAGATAAAAGGAAATATACAAATACCATTGTGAATGTGGGGAGACCACTCTGCAGGAGAGAACAACCAAATTATTATAGGTATCTATGTGTTAAAGATCCTTAAGCTTATTTAATAGTTAATATAAGTTTAAATGGGGTGGCTAGGTAGCATAGTGGGGAGAGTTCAGGGTCTAGAGTCAGGAATACTCATCTTCATGAGGTCAAATCCAGTCTCAGACCCTTACTAGCTGTGTGATCCTGGGCAAGTCATTTAACCTTGTTTGCCTCAGTTTTCTCATATAAAAAAATGAGCTGAAGAAGGAAATAGCAAACCACTACAATATCTTTGCCAAGAAAATCTCAAATGGAGCTACCAAGAGTCGTACACAATTGAAAAATGGTTGAAAAAATTTAATTGACTTTTATTGTTTTAAAGTGAAATTCACAATAAAATATTGTCTAAAATCCATTTAGGTTTGGGGTATATTAAAGAAAAGAGAGCTAGAGGTGGGTTGGCTGATATTACTGGTAGTAGCAGTGATTCTCCTCCTCCTCGTCCTCCTCTTCCTCCTCTTTTTCCTTCTTTTTCTTCTCCTCCTCTTTGTCTTTCTGTTCTCTGAAATGAAAAATAGGAAAAATATGATAAATGGAAGTGATAAAAGCTGATTATGCAAAATATATTAAAACATACAAATATTTTTAAAATAACCACAAAATTTTCATATAATTTTATAGAAATAAAAATAAAATATTTTCAATAATCAGATTATCATTTGCAAGTGGCCAAAAGATACAGATTCTCTAAAAGAGGTGGCAAAATGTAACTAAATCTGAAGAGAGGACCATGATTAAAAAGTGGGAGAAACAGAAAAATTTTTTAACTACACAATGAAAAATTTTCTAATAATTAGAGCTATATAGAAATAGATTGGACTGCTTTGGGGGTTAGTGAGTATCCTGTCACTACTTGCATTAAATGGAGAAATTTTTTTGTTCAAGTATTGTTTGTACTAGAAAACCACTGAGGTCCCTTCTAATATAAGGATTCTGTGATTTTAGATCATGCTCCCAAAGTGATTACCTTGAAATGTGGGTAGATATAGAAGCCTCTATGATCAGGAGACTTTCTGATTGGCTAAGAGTGAGTCTTATAAGGCTTGTAGGATTATTGTAGGAATCAACTTGAGGCAAAATGCCCAGGTAGGCCATTCTAAATTGGCTTGGGGAGTTTCTGGTATTTGATAAAAAGTATTTGGAAAATACTTTTTTATATTTTGGGCCTGGGAGGGAGTCAACTACTACAGGTTTAGAGAGGATTGTGAATCAAACTAAATCTGAAGACCTAAAGTTATATAGAATATTGAGTTGTCATTCAATCTGAGACTGAGAGTATTCTGTCTGTTTGTCTGTCTATTATCTATCTATCTATCTATCTATCTATCTATCTATCTTTCTTTCTTTCTTTTTGCTGAGGCAATTGGGATTAAGTGACTTGCCCAGGGTCACACAGCTAGGAAGTGTTTATCCATCTATCTTTCTATAGTTTACCCTTGGACTTTTAGTGGAAGGGAAGGGATTAATTTGCCCTTCTGCCCTTTTCCCTCCCTGGCAGCAACTTTTGTGGTTACATAAACATATCAGTGAGTATGTGTTTTCCAAAAGAGTCTATCTATCTGTCGGTCTGTCTATCTATTTATCTATCTTTATCTTTCTATAGTTTACCCTTGGGTTTTTAATTGAAAAGAAGGGATTTCTCTACCCTTTCCCCTCCCTGGCAGCAACTATTGTGGTTATGCAAACATATCAGTGAGAATGTGTTTTCCAAAAGAACTTGAGATTGCATTGCACTCAGAACCCTAGCTGCTTCATTTGTTTTGTAATCCTTCCCTTGAATATAGGTGACTGAACAATGATCTTGAGTAACTTTGGTGGCTACTTTCTGAGTTCAAGAAGTACAGAGTCATTGAAAGCTTCACGGGCTCCTTGGCCAGTGGGAGGTGCTTTCTCTAGCTATATATTTCTTAAAGAAGATGACTACTGCCAGGGCAATGAATAAAGAGTCTGACCAAAATATGTAGACTTTTGTTGCTGCTGAGACAGCACATATCTGAGATCAACGTGAAACAACTGTTCATTAATTCAATGAGTTTACTGGAAGTCTTTTCTGTCTCCTAGGATGAAGTAATAGTATAATAGGCTATAATAGATTCATTTTCCTGAGTTTAAATTTGGCCTCAGACACTTATTAGACACCTAGAAAGAGCACTGAGCCTGAAGTCAGGAAGATCTGAGTGAGTACCTTATACACTAGCTGTGTGCCCCTGAGCAAGTCACTTCACTCTGCCTCAGTTTCCTCATCTCTAAAATAAAATGGAAAAGGAAATGGCAAACTACTGTAATATCTCTGCCAAGAAAACCCCTCACTTTTGTGACCCCTCATAAAGAATTGGAAATGATTGAAATGAGCATTCTTCATATTTGAAGTATCCCTCAATATAGTCTCAAGAATCTTTTGTATTTAAGTATTTCTTTTCTGGTAGAGGGAAGGAATAGCTACTCTATACCTGATACTTATTACTCTGTATATTTAGTAACTTTTTGAGAGAGGAGATCGTCAATTGTTTTTGGAAAGACTTAGCCATTGATTATAACTAAGTTCTATTTAAGAGGCAATTATGTGGTTCAGTGAATAGAGCACCTGAAGTCAGGAAGATCTGAGTTCAAATCCTGCCTCATACACTTATTAGCTGTATAATCCTGGGCAAGCCACCTAACTTTTATTTGTCTTAATCCACTAGAAGAGAAAATGGCAAACCATTCCATTATCTTTGCCAAGAAAACCCCATAGGTTGTATAGTCCATAGGATCATGAAGAATTGGACACGTCTGAACATTGTTGTTCTTGAAGAGGACCATGACTTGGGTAATGAGGCAGGACTAGGCAAAGTCACCAGCTTCACTTTCTTCTCTGGAACCATCTGGGTCCAGTGGGAAGATATAGATCAGAACAACTGGAGGTGGCTCCAGATGCAGGGAGTGACCTTGGTCTTGTCAAATCAAGATCTTTTCCAGGTCTCAGTTTGTATGAGGCAAAGCTCATTTAGTGATAAAGCTAGATAAAAAATAAGGCAGGGAATAGGTTTTTTTATCTAGTCAAAAAAAATCAATCTGGGAGGGGAAGACCTTTAGAGTTTCTGGTCAAAACGGAAACAATTGCTATTTTCACTTATACTCACTCTGAACCATCTGAACTCAAACAATGGCTAAATGAAGGTTGGACTAGGACATTATTGATCAATATCAATCAATATTCATTGATCAATAACAATGGCAATGAGAGCCCAAGTGATTTGGAGTTAAGACATGGTTCTTAAAAAAAAAGAAATCTAACTAGTAAACCCCAAGATATCTTTTGGATTTCAGTGAAGAACATTTATATTTCTATGGGCAGAGCAGCTGCAGGTAAGGGTATGATTCTCTAATAACAACAACAAAAAAATCTGTTTAGAAGATTTTCCTTGGGGCTTCAGGCTAAGAGAATAAGGAAGAATGGAATATGGTAAAAAATCTTATTCGCTTTTTTGCGCCTCCCATCCCCCCTCTGCTTGGACAGAACTCAGTCCATGTAATTCCAGAACTAGTGCTCTGAATGGAATACTCTCCAGGAATGTTACAGGCATGGAGGAGAAGCAAAAGCATGAAAATGGGAGGTGATATATTACATTTGGGTAACAGCATTTGGCCAGTTGTTCTGGAGTGTACAGTGTATGAGGGAGAGTAATGTATCATCAACTTGGAACACTGGTCTCTGAACCAGATTCTGAAGGACTTCAAATGTCAAATAGAGAAGCTTATATTTTATCTTAATGGCAATGGATGATTATTTGTTACAGGTCTCCTCCCCCCCCCCCACTTTTAAATTATGATTGGAGTATGTGTGTGTATGTGTGGGTGTATGTATGTGTGTGTGTGTGTGTGTGTGTGTGTGTAAGAAATGGAGCTAGCAATAATTCTTACCTCATCCCCCCCAAAAAAGAAGAAAAAAGTCCATTGAAATATTTTATACAAAGGGATATTAAGTGAAGTTCAGAAGGAAGCCCAACCAAACAAGACAGTTTTGAAAGGAATAGCTTGAATTTATTATATATTTAAAAACTTAGGTGTATGGAAAAGAGATTTATGGTTTCATATATAAAGCAAATTTTTTGTTTTATTTTATATATGGAAATGTCCATTTTGGGGCATTATTTTATTTTATTTTATTTATTTTTATTTTTTTAAATAACATTTTATTTTTCCAGTAACATGTAATGATAGTTTTCAACATTCATTTTTGTAAGCTTTTCAGTTCCAAATTTTTTTCCCTCCCCCTTCCTCTCCCCCCCCCCCCCCCCAGACAGCAGAAAACCTGATAAAGATTGCCCAATACAGCATTTTGAATATATTTCTATATTAGTCATATTGTGAAAAATAAAAATAAGAACAAAAAGGAAAAAAAAAACCATGAGAAAGAAAAAGCAAGCAAGCAAACAAAAACATGAAAATAGTATGAGTCCACATTCAGTCTCCAGTTCTTCCTCTGATTGTGGATGGCATTTTCCATCCCAAGTCTATTGGTTTTGTCTTGGATCACAGTATTGTTGAGAAGTGCTAACTCTATCAGAGTTGATCATCACATTATCTTGTTACTGTGTACAATGTTTTGCTCATTTCACTCAGCATCAGTTCATGTAAATCTTCCCAAGCTTTTCTGAAATCACCTTGCTCATTATTTTTATAGAACAATACTATTTTATTACATTCCTATAATTTTATTTATTCAGCCATTCCTCAGTTGATAGGCATTCACTCAATTTCTAATTCCTGGTCACCACAAAAATAAATATTTTTGCACATGAGGGTCCTTTTCTCTCTTTAATGATCTCTTGGTGATACAGACCAGTAGTGACCTGCTGGATCAAAGGAGAGACACAGTTTTATTGCCTTTTGGGTATAGTTCCAAATTACTCTTGAGAACGGCTGGCTCAGTTTACAACTTCATTAATAATCTTTAGTGTCTCATCTTTCCCATATCCCCTACAACATTTATCATTTTCTTTTCCTGTCATTTTAAATGTGAAGTGATATCTTAGAGTTGCTTTAATTTTAGGACATTAACAGTTCCAGTGATCTTGTGATGAAGAGAGCCATTTACCGCAGAGAGAGGACTGTGGGAACTGAATGTGGATCACTACATAACATTCTCACTCTTTTTGTTGTTATTCACTTGCATTTTGTTTTCTTACTCATTTACTTTCCTTTTTGATCTGATTTTTTTGTAGCAAGAGAGTTGTATAAATATGTTTGCATATATTGGATTTAACATATATTTTAACATGTATAACATATATTGGATTGCTTGCTATCTAGGGGAGGGGAGGAGGTGGGAGGAAGGAGGGGAAATCTGAAACTATGCAAGGGTCAATGTTGAAAAATTATCCGTGCATATTTTTTGAAAAAACAAATAATCTTGGGGCATTAAGTCTAGAAAAAAATAATTTTTAAAGTGAATTTGAAAATTTGAAAAAAATAAAGTAATAAGGAATCAATGAAGCTTCTTGAGCAGAGGAGTGATTGTATTTTGGAATCAACTTGATGACTATATGGAAGTTGGACTGGGAACAGAGTGAATGAATATGGGAAAATTAATTAGGAGTCTGGCCTCTTCCTATGCAATTGAGCTATTTAATCCTGAGTCTCTTTCTAAGGTATGGAATATTTCTTTTAGATCTGAAAAATTCTCCACTTTACTTTAATGGCTCCATCTTTTATCCCTTACAATCTTCAACTCTGCTGAAATACAAGTGGGGCTCAGCATCTCTTTGAAGTTGTCATCAGTACATTCACAATTTCTCATGGTACCTCCCTGATTGCTATGTGTCAGAGGGTGAGGGTGAAGGAGAGAGAAGATTGCTCAACATAATGTCTTTGAGATATTGAAAATTTAGGAATCAGCTTGGAAGTAAGAAAAGCAGCTAGTCCCTCTAGGGGGCAGTTTTGGAATTTTAATACCATTTTAAAAATCTTTCGATTTCTTGCTATAAAAGGCCCTAAACTGTAGTGTGATTACATTTTTCCTTTGTATCACACTGATTGGAGGAGATAAGCATCTGAGACTCAAGCTGGGTTATTTCTTGGTAGCTATTGAGTAGGAACATAATGAACAGAACTTGTAATAGATTTTTGAAATATTATGTTAACGATTCTTTTGTGTCTTAGCAAATTAGTGAACTCTGCACAGGGCACCAGACTCTCATTATACAAACATAAGCAAGAATGCTCTAAATCATTAATAATAATAAGAATGCAAATCAAAATAACTTTGAAGTTTTATATCAATTCCTGCAAATTCGCAGTGGTGATAGAAATGGCAACAGTCAATGCTGAAGAGTTTGTAGTAAGAAGGGCACACCAATGCATAGTTGGTGAGGTTATGCATTGATCTAATCATTCTGGAAAACAATTTGGAGTTATACTAAGAAAATGACCAAAATGTCCACATTCTTTTAACTAGGCATATAACCCAAGGGCATTAATGATAAAAAGAAAGATCTCATATATACTGTATTTATGTTGCTGAGTTGTTTCTCTTGTTGAGTTATGTCCGACTCTCTGACCTCATTTTGGGGTTTTCTTAGCAAAGATACTAACATAGTTTGCCATAAGGAACTGAGGCAAACAGAATTAAATAACTTGCTCAGGATTACACAGTAAGTATCTAAGGCTGGATATGAACTGGTTAAGATGAGTTTTCCTGACTCCAGGCTCAGCACTCTATCCTTCCACTGCCTTTCTATAAAAACAAAGAATTGAAAACAAAGTAGAGTCCTATATTTTGGGGAGTAGTCAAACAAGTTATGGTATATGAATGTAATAGAATATTATTGCTGTTTATAAGAAACGATGAATGTGATGAATTCAGAGAAGCATGGAGAGACACATATTAACTGATGCAAAGTGACACAAGTAAAAGTTGAAAAACATACTGCATCAATGTAAATAGGAAGAATGATGATAATAAAATAAATCTGAATGCTGAAAATAAGGATAATAATAGCTGTATAATATATATTATATATCAGTTGTTGTTTGTCCTTCATTCTTGAAGAAGACCATGACATCAGGGAAGTGATGCCATGACATACAAGTGAATTGGATTTAAGTGAGGGAAGATTGTGCAAAGACATCTGTCTCAATTTTCTCTTTTGAGTCATCTGGGTTCAGTGTCCAGATATAGATGCAATTATGGAATATATAATTATAAAACATATGCTATTAAAGAGAATAATTATAATATGTAATGCACTATTATATAACAGAATATAGGATATATGTTATAATACATGAGAATATAGAAGGTATGTTATGTATTATAATAATTACAGTTACATAACATTATCTAAAATGGTATATATGTTATTATATACAATATAATATATATAATATATGTAACATTATATATGTTATTATAGATAATTATGGAAGAGATGTTATATGTAATATTCACAGAATAGATGTTATTATATATAATAATTATAGAATATATGCTGTAATATATAATAATTATGAAGTATAGAATATATACAGCATGATAACTATTATTTATTATAGATTAGCTAGGAGTGGGCCACTAATTTTGATTTTACCAAGGAGCCAAATTAGATCATCTAGAAGGTATATACAGAGAGTATTAAGAAAGAAAATGCTCATTGAAACTAAGATTTGCTTGGAATGTGCAAAGTCAAAAATCATAAAATTACAGAATCTCATCTCATCTATATCATATGAATCAATCTCATCTGTAAAAAAAAATAATAACACCTGCTTCATGGAGTTGTTATGAAAAATTAAATGAAAAACATGTAAAGTGCTTTGCAAGTTTTATAGTACTATGTAAATGCTAGATATTATTATTGTAAGGCAGGTCTTTCCCGTTTGGATAGTTCTTTTTCCCCCCCTCCTAACATCAAGCCTCAATTTGCCCCACTGTTCCTAGTTCTGCTCTCTGTGACTAAGCAGAACAAGTCTATTCTCTATGTGAGATGGTCTGTTTTCTGTTCATAATCATCATATTCTCTATACTGAAGCAGCCCCTGTTCCTTTAACTAATCCTCAACCCAGCAATGGGTGTTGGGGATGAAGAGTCTTGAGGCTGCTAGATGGTGCCATAGAGCACGGAGCACAGATTCTGGAGTCAGGATAGAATTGAGTTCAAACCTAACCTCAGATACTTGCCAGCTATTGTTGCTGTTTGTTTTTTCTTCTCAAAAAAGACCAATAGCATCTTGAGGTTGATGTCTTGCATTGTATGTGAATTGGATTTAAGTGAGAGAGGGCTGTGCAGAATCATCAGCCTTCCTTTTTCCTCCAGAGTCATTGAAGTTGACATAAATCTATGTGACCCTGGGCAGGTACTTGATTCTCATTTGCCTCAGTTTCCTCACTTGTGAAATGTTTAATAAATAGCACTTATCTTCCAGGGTTATTGTGAGGATCAAATGAGGAAACATTTTTTTAAAATAACTTTTTATTGATAGAACCCATGGCAGGGTAAGTTTTTACAACATTAGCCCTTGTACTCACTTCTGTTCTGATTTTTCCCCTCCCTCTATCCACCCCCTCCTCCAGATGGCAAGCAGTCCTATACACGTTAAAGAGGTTGCAGTATATCTTAGATACAATATATGTGTGCAGAACCGAACAGTTCTCTTGTTGCTCAGGGAGAATTGGATTCAGAAGGTAGAAATAACCCAGGAGGAAAAACAGAATGCAAGCAGTTTACATTTATTTCCTAGTGTTCTTTCTTTGGGTGTAGCTGTTTCTGTCCATCCTTGATCAATAGAAACTGAGTTAGATCTTATGAGGAAACATTTGTAAAGTGCTTAGTATAGTGCTTGATACACAGTATACACTACATAAATATTACTAATTTTTGTTGTTGTTATTGTTAATATATTTCTGAGTCAAAGATTGTGGCCTGGCATCCTGGTGCAGTTTAGCATTAACTAGCCCTCTTTAAGGGCTGGAATTGTGTCTCCCCCATTAGACTGAGAATTCTGTTAATTTTGAGCATTTTAGATTTCTTGCTTTCTCATTCTGTAATATTAATTCATATTATTTTCCCCCCAAAGTTCACAGACTACTTTCCTAACAATAGCTCTGAAGGAAGCAGATTAAGTGTTATTACCCCCATTTTTCTGATTGAGGATGTTGAGGCTCAGAAAAATCATGTGATTTTCCCACAATCACTTCCCATATCAGAAGAGATTTAAACCCAACATCTAGCAATCTTTCTACTACATCAGGCTCCTGGATACATGTTGTATCATGTTGCTGTGAAGATGATGTAAACTTTTCTCTTCCCCTGGTTATTATTGGATCCTTGCTTAAAACTCAGTCATGTTTGATTCTGAAGAGAGATCAGTGCCCAAATAAATAGCAGCAGTAACAGTCTAGGGGCATAGTAAAAAACAAAAATGCCATAGGATGATATATTTTTAGAGTCACTCAGATCATTCAAAAAATAATAGAAAATATTCTTCAAGCTGGATTAAATAGAGTGATGGTGTGAGTAGCCATAGGTTTGGTTCCTCTTTTGCTTCTTCCTCTCTGCTTCCTTTCTAGGTGGCATAGTAGAGAGACTTTTACTATTTCTCCCTTTCCCTCCTTTTTCCCCCCTTTCCTTTCCTTTTCCTATTTTTTCTTTTTCCCCTTACCATTTTCCTCTTCCTTTTCATTTTCTTCAGTTTTTTTTTTAAATCCTATTCCTTTTTCTTCCTTCCCCTTTCTCCTTCCTCTTTCCCTTTTCTCTTTTTTTAGCTCCCTTTCCATTCTTTCCTCTTTCTTCCTTCCTTTCCCCTCTCTTTTCCCCTTCTTTCTTGCTTTCCCCCTTTTGTTTTTCTCTTCTCCCCCCCCCCCCCCCAAATCTCCAAGACCGATGGAATGGACTATAGACATTAGGAGGTATGAGCAAATGTGGGAAAGCATTTTAATATCTTTTCTTTTTTCTGAACTCCACCCACCCCTTTCTCCTGGCCACATACTTACTTCAGGTCTCACCAAGCTCACTGGTTGTTATTTCCTGCTACTTTCTGTAGTTTAGTCAATCTCATCTGCTGACTGTGTCCTGAACACCTCATTGCCTTGGTGAATTCACACACCACACACCCCTGACTGGGAAGTGAATATGTCTTCTCCCTTCATCTCCACCTACCTATGTCCCTTTTCAGTTTCAAAACCTGACTTAGAATTTAGAACACACCTTTTCCCATAAGTATTTTCTAAGGAACCCCACCCCATTCTGAGAGTCCTTTGACTGTCCCTTCTGCATTTATCATTAGTTTTCACTTGGCACTTATTTTTCTGTCTTTCTGTCTGTTTCATTTATGTTCCCCTTAGACTGGGACCTCTCTATGGGTTGGACTTGTGTCTCCCCCATTAGACTGAGAATTCTGTAAGGACATAGCACTATCTCCTCTATTTCACTGGAGATTCCATGAGAAGTGAAAGGGAAAGGAAAAAGGATTTATTCAGATGTGCTGCTGGGAAAACTGGGAAACAGCATAGTAGAAACTAGGTATACACCAATATCTTGAGCAGTATACCAAGGTAAAGTGAAAATGGTTACCTGTTTTAGACATAAAGGATGATGCCATAAGCAAAATGCCTGTGCTATGAAAGAAGGGAAGAATTTGTAACCATGTAAGAGAAAGATGGTATTGCTGCATGTGAAATAGATGATTTTGATTATATCAAATTAAAAAGCTTTTGTACAAATAAAACCAGTGCAACTAAGATTAGAAGGAAAGCAGAAAATAATTTTTAATCTAAGTGTCTCTAGAAAAGGCCTCATTTATATGTATGTATGTGAGAGAACTGTATGTAGAGAACTGAATTCTCTATATACTGGGTAGAATTTTTCATTGTAACTCCTTCAGAGTAGTCATGGCTCATTGTACTGCTGAGAGTAGCAAAGTCATTTATAGTTGGTCATCCCAGAACATTGCTATTACTTTGTATACAGTACATACATTTCACTTTGCTTGAGTTCATGGAAGACTTTCCAGATTTTTTTTTCCCTAAGAGCATCCTGATTATTATTCCCATAGAACAATACTATTTTGTCACAAAAAATAGTGGTATATGATTGTAATGGAAAACTATTGTGCTGTAAGAAATGATGAACAGGCTAATTTGAGAAAAACCTGGAAAGACTGGATCACGAACTGATGCAAACTGATGGTGTGAGCAGAACTAGGAGTAATGTAGAGTAACAGCAATATTGCATGATGATCAACTGAATGATTTAGATACTCTCAGAAATACAATAACTGAAGATAATTCCAAAGGATTCATGATGAAAAAATGCCATAAATAGCCAGAGAAATAACTGATAGAATCTGAATGCAGATCGAAGCATATTATTTTCTACTTTTTGGGGGTTTTTTTCCTTTTGGTCTTCTTTCACAACATGATTTCCCCCCTTTTTCCTTTTTATTCTCAAAAAGTATTTTATTTTTGCAAATACATGTAAATATAGTTTTCAATATTCATTTTATAACACTCTGTGTTCCAAATCACAACATGACTAACATGGAAATATGTTTTGCGTGATTACACATATATAACCTATAAAATTGCTTAGCAAGGAGGAAAAAATTTGGGACTCAAAATTTTAACAAAATGTTAAAAAGTGACTTTACCTGTAGCTGGGTAAAAATAAATTATTTTTTTAAAAAAAAGAGTCTATTACATGCTAATTATTATCAACTTAGCACGTAATAGACTCTTTTTAAAGTCTTTTAAAAGTCTTTTAAAAAATCCTCACAATAACCCTAGGAGGTAGGCGTTTTTATAATCCTCATTTTGCAGTTGAGTATTCTTTGCAGTTAACTAAGGCAAATAGAGGTAAGTGACTTGCTCAAGGTCACAGAATTAGTAAGTATCTCATGTTAGATTTGAACTCAGGTCTTCCTGACTCTAGACCTAGTGCTCTATTCACAGAGACTATATCTTCTACAGTTTTCATTCACTCAATTAATCTTTATTAAGTAGAAATAATAACTAACATTTATATGGGCCTTTATAAAGTTTTCATATCCCTTTACCTATCATGTCTTTTTTGAACCTCATAACAACCTGAGTTAGGTAGTTAGATACTTTTTTTTTTTTTTTTTGATCCTGATCTATGATTTCATTGGAGTTGGGGAATTAACTCCCAGTGTGAAAACTCTCTCTACCAGTAGTAAATGAACCACTTATCTACAATTTGTCAACTAATTTATCAATCAGCAAGTGTTCATCAGACACCCCTTTATCAGGGACTTTCCCACTCATTGGGTGAAACTATTTCCCAAAATTGCTAAGAAATATTCTGATCAGGACATGTGGGGAAGTGATCAATCAATCAGTAGGAATTTATTAAATCTTTTCTATATGCCAGGAATTTTTTGAAGTACCTGGGATACAAGGAAAAATGTAAAACAGTTTCTGACCTTGTGGAGCTGACATTCTCTCAGTGACGATAACTATACATATTTAAAGGACTGGGAAGGAGGGAAGAAAACACTTGAGTGTCCACTGTATTCCTGGAACAGTGCTAAGTGTTTTACAAATATTATCTCATTCTTTTTTCAAAATAAACCTGGAATGTGGATGCTCTTATTTGCCCCAGTTGAGAAAATGGAATTAAGTAATGGTTAAGTGATTAGAGTATGATTACCTAGCTATTGACTCAGTGGATAACTTGAGTTCAAATCCTATCTCAGACACATACTAGATATGTGATCCCAAGTAAGTCATTTATCCATGGCTGCTTTAATTCCTAATTTTTAAAATGACTTGGAGAAGGAAATGGGAAATCACTTCAGTATCTTGACAGAGTCAGACACTACTGAAAAAATTACTAAAGAACAATATCACAGCCATTAAATGTCTAAGGCTCAAGTCTTTCTGCTTCAAGGTACAGCATTCTATCCAGGGTGCCACTAGTTGGGATGAGGAAAGAAGGTAGAGCTTGGACTGAATCTTGGAGACCAGGAATTCTAAGGGTCCGAGCTGAGAGGGGAGTACATTTCAGTCATCAGGGAGAGAGTCAATGCTGTGTTATCTGAAGCATGGAGTAAATAACTTGCTGGTGATCAAATATATAGAGCATGTCACTGGTGGTACCTGACCTCAGGCTTTCTCAGTTCCAAGACCAGCCCCTTCTATCCACCAGAGTTATATCTCATTTTATAGATGAGGAAATGAGGCTTCGACAGGGAAGTTGACTTGCCCAGTGAATAAGGGCCAGAAGCACGATCTGAACCCACAGCTTCTTGACTCTAAAATTGGTTTTCTATCTTCTATGACCCATTGTTCTAATGATTATCTATGCCAAATAGACATTGAGTCACTTAAAAACCAAAAGATTCAGGTATTTCCCATTTGCTTGGGAGGATAAAGAAATCAGATTAAATAAAATTCTAATGACTATCTAATCCACATCCATTATGTTGCAGAACAGGAAAAACAATCACATTAATAAGTATGCCAGTGAATGCCAGCTATTCACAAAGCCCTGTGCCAGGTGCAGAGAAGGGTACACAGATGTAATTTATAGTCCAGATAAGGAAATGAGAGGGACACATGAAACAGTTAGGTAACAATGACATATTGAATGCCTGCAGGATTAGAAAGTTTAGCATTGCAAGCCTTTACAAATTACTAGTCTTTTTTTTTTTTTTTTTTTTTTAAACAAATGAGGAAGTTGGGGCAACTAGATGGATAGAACACCGGCTCTGAAGTCAAGAAGACCTGAAAATCTGGCCTCAGACATTTAATACTTACTGGCTGTGTGACCCTGTGCAAGGACTTAACCCCTTATTGCCTTGCAAAAAAAGAGGAAACTGAGTGACTTACTTGCCCAAGATCACTAGGTAGGAAGCATCAGAAGTGGGAGTAGAAAACAAGTCCTCATTCTTCAAACCCATTGTCTTTTCTGCTGTGCCACATTACCTCTATTCTGATCGGGGAGTAGTGGGAGGCAGTGTTGGCTAGGTCAGGTGAACTCAGTGTGAAAGGTGCTGAGTGCTGGGCTGAGCTTGGATTTTATCTTGCAGGTACAGAGAACCCCAAAGGTTGTTAAGCAACGGAATGACATGAAGCCAGACTGTGTCTGATGTTTTTTTCTTTTCAGTGCCTAGTGTTAGAATCAGAGCAGGGTGTCTGAGGTCTGTCCTTGCATCTTTGACCCTCTTGGGGGCATTTGTTCTTGGACTTAGTGTTTGAGATCTGTTCCTGGAAAGTTCCAGAGGACTGTTTTTAGGTTCTGCATTCATACATGTCTCCTTTCTACACAGAATTTTCCCTCAGTGAGCTCAAATTTCTGGAAGCCAGTATGTCTTTGCCCACAGAGGGCATTTTATTTGACAGAGAAGGAAGCAAAAGTAAGCAAGGATCCTCAGGGTTTGGATGGATGCTTCCCTGTCCTTTGTTGTCTTGGGCTGCATTCTTGGTTCTTCTCTAAGCCTTGTCCTTTTGGTCTCCTCCCATTCCTGGTGGAAGAAAAGCTGACATAAACTCAGGACTCCTTCCTGAGCCATTTTCCCAAGAGAACACTGGTAAGTGACTGGTAACCAGGAATTTCACTCTGCCAGAGTAGCACGGTGTAGCAAGACTAATGGGCAGAGTCATCCAGGTCCCAGAGAGAAATATGGAGGCTGCAGAAGAAAGAACAGAGACAACTTTATTTCATAGGCTGGAAGAGAGCCAGATAATCCATGAGAGATCAGAGGTCTGGCTCCTCTGCCTTAGACTTACTTGCTCTGTGCTCTTTGGCTGAATCCTTCCTCTTTCTGAAGTGGCAGAAGTTATAGATTTAGAGGTAGAAAACCCAGATCCTTGTGTGACCTTGGGCAAATCACAACCTCTTGGGGCCTGAATTTTTGCCTCTTTAAAATAAAGGGATTAGACTTTAAGTCTTCAAGATGTCTTTCCAGTTGTAAATCTATGGCTTCATTTTCCTACTGGACTAGAGCATTTTTATAAGCTGATAATTTTGTATGACCCATGAATGATGTTATAAATATCCAAAAGGGCTTTGACAGAAAAAAGGTTCCCCACCCCTAGACTAGAGGCAGAGAATGCTGGCAGTACCTTGAGAGTAGGGACTGTGTGTTCTTTCCTATAGATAGTCCCCCAGTTCTGTGCCCCAGTCCTAACATACTCTGCTTATTCACTGCCCAATGTTGATTGCCAAACTGTGCCCTCTTAACTCACTTGGCTGGATCTGATGGCGGTTGGCAACTAAGAGTATACCAGGCTTAACAGTACCTCCCACTTGTCTCCTACTCTCTCACAGAGACAAGCTGGGGGGAACGAACCATATTGTTACTATTCCAGACTGGAGACAATTGTAGGACTTCCCAGGAGAAAGTGACAGTGTGAGCACACAGATATTCCTATGAGATTTTGTGATCAGATACTGAATGCTAGGGGAACCCAGACTCTGGAGGAGGGATACCAAAAATTGAAACTTCTTTAGCTAGATCTGATTGTTTTGGGGATATGGATCACTTGGATTCTGGGTCAAAGTTTTTTTTGGATGTGATCATTAGGGTCAATGCCAGAGATCTCTCCTTGGGTCCAATGCCTAGAGTCTGTTTTTGGGGGTCTGTACCTTGACACTGTTTTGGGGTCTGGTGCTTTGGGTCTGTTTTTGGGGTCTGTTTTGGAGTTCAGTGCCTGTTATCAGTTTCAGGGTTGGGTGCCTGAGGTCTGTCCTTGCATCTTTGATCCTCCTTGGGGGTCTATTCTTGGATTTAGTGTCTGAGGTCTGTTCCTGGACAATGCCTAAGGACTATTCTTAGGTTTTACACTCATACACATCTCTCCAGTTTCCTTTCTATATGGCATTTACCCTGAGTGAGTCCAGGTCTCTGGAAGCCAAAGAAGACACGTCTCCCAGAAAGGAGCTGTTTCTTAGCCCAAAATTCCAGGTGTTTTTCAGTGGGGGAAACTGCTGAGCTGGCCCTGGGGGTGGGGGAATCTATTTTCTGGAGGGAGATTAAGTGCCTCTGTCAGTGAAGGGTGGGGTGGGCAGGATGCCAGGTTACTCACATCCTCCCAAACCTTAAGTGCCTGCAGAACTGGGGGACTAGCCCTGTAGACATGGGCTGGGGCCTCAGCATCTCCTTTCTGAGTTCTTAAATCTAATAAAACCTAATAAAAAGGATGGGGGTTTCCAGGGATTAGAATCATTGCCCCTCCCCTTCTTATGTACTTCACAGGTAGAATAAGGGATGTGGTTGCTGGTGGTGATATAAAAAAGGGAGTTAGATCCTTCCCTTTGCAAATAGTTGATCCAGGAAGAGTCAGTTCAGCCTTTGAGCAGGGACTGTGCTGTTGGGGCCTGTCTGGGGAAATGGGAAGTTGCTGACAGCCCCAGACACGACCACATTCCTCCCAACATGCCTGCCAGGGACCCTGAAGAACTGAAGAAGGGGAGGAAGGAGGGGAGAGACCATGATGGAGGCTCTGGGGCTCAGCAAAGGAGCGGGTTAGTTGGAGGGGCTGTATCCAGTTCTTTTCATTCTTGCGGCTATGAGGATCTGGATTTAGAAGAATCTAAGAAAGAAATTCTCTATCACCAACTCCTGGAATACTGCCCTGATTTCTGTAGCAGAAACACTACATTGGAATTATCCTAATTTAGCCATGCTAAAGATGTCATCAGCCATAGTGACCACTTAGCATCTTCTAAGCCCCCAGGCTCCTCAAGGTCCCAACCTTTCCTCATTGCCTACTCCCTTTCTCTAGGTGCCCTGGTCTCCTACTATAATTTCCAGACTCCAGAGATCTGTACTTTCTACCCATCTACATGGTCAGACCAGACCTTTGGGAGTGAAGGTATAGTAAGCTAGTCTGGTAGTATTTCTGGATCTGACACATTAGGGTTAAAGACACCAGAGCTTCTGTCAGAGTTTAGAGAGATCAATAAACAATGTCTCTAGGGCCAATAAACAACAACAACAACAACAAAAAAAATCCAAGACTGTCTACCATTGACATAGACTGTTATATCTTAAGTCAAGGGCTCTTTGTCTCTGTTTGTGGCAGTTTTGCCTCCTGCCTCAATTTTCCCTATAAATGGAGATTGTATGAAATCAAGTTGGGGTGAATTTCATTTGTGCCTCTGGAATGGATGACTACCATGAGAATATCCCTTCAAACACAATAAGATGAGGGGAAAAAGTCTGAGAGACCAGGATTGGAGGAGTGGAATGGGGAGCAGAGACATTTTTCTTACTTTGCATTACTATGTCATACTAGAGGGCAGAGATATGCTATTCTGTGCCCTTGAAGAAAAGAGTCAATAGGTGAGCCCTAAAGTCCATGGACACAGACTTCCCAGGCTGTAGGGAGAGTCCCTGGATAAATGAAGCACCTACTCCCCCTGAGAGGAAAGAGAGCCAGATCCCTATAGGACCCAAGAATGAATATAATGCCCATTCTCTGGACCTCAGAAAAGACATAAGCCATTCCTCCAGCAGGCAGTAGTATTTGAATTCTTAAGGCTGCGGGGAGATGGTTGGTGGGTTTGCTTTGCCCTTTCGAGGGAAGTTGAATCCCCATTGTCCTGGAATCCCTGAGCAGCAAATGCCCAGCTTCAGAAAAAATGCTCTCGCTATTCAGGAGGGTATTTATACCTTACAGACCCATACAGTTAATTGGAAAATGACAAGTCATTATCTTTACAAGTATGTCCAACTGCCATCTCCACTGCTGAGATATGGAGTTGGACTCAGATGCAAGAATTCCTATGGATTCCCAGAAGTGATGGGAAAGCATAGCCTGCAGTCCTGCACCTCCCCAGTATGAATCACACCTGGCAGAATAAGAAAGCCACAGGGAAAAAAAAAAACCCACTCCCCAAAACACTCTGAACTAGTGGTGAGTTTCCAGAAAAATATGACAGAGGCATAACAGAGGTGGGGCAGTTAAGGGAGCCTGTTGGTGCAGACCTGGGGCTGGGGTGGGAAGGTGGGGTTGGCAGCCAAAGGGAATGGAAAGTGCCTAGCTCCACCCTCCTGTGAACCTATAAAAGGAAGACCCAGGGTCCCTGAGGCAGCAGCTCACATTCTCTCTGAGCCTCTCTGAGCACCTTCTCTGAGCTATCTGTCTCTCTGAACACTCGTACTCTCTCTCTCTCTCTCTCTTGACACCATGACCACCTGCAGCAGACAGTTCACCTCTTCCAGTTCCATGAAGGGCTCCTGTGGGCTTGGCGGTGGCTCCAGCCGTGTCTCCATTCTGGGTGGAGGCTCCGGCAGAGCTTCTAGTGTCTATGGAGGCTCAGGCTTTGGGGGCATGTCAGTGACAACTTCCCGCTTCTCCTCTGGAGGGGCCTGTGGCCTGGGAGGAGGCTATGGCGGGGGCTTCAGCAGCAGCAGCAGCTTTGGAGGAGCCCTAGGCAGTGGCTTTGGTGGAGGCTATGGAAGTGGAGCTGGTTTTGGTGGGGGCCTGGGTGGTGGCTTTGGTGGTGGCTTTGGTGGTGGCTATGGTGGTATGGACGGCCTCCTGGCTGGCGGGGAGAAGGTGACCATGCAGAACCTCAATGACCGTCTGGCCAGCTACCTGGACAAGGTGAGGGCCCTGGAGGAGGCCAACACTGACCTGGAGGTGAAGATCCGGGACTGGTACCAGAGGCAGAGGCCAACTGAGGCCAAGGACTATACCCCCTACTTCAACACCATTGAGGATCTCAAAAACAAGGTAAGCCCCAGACAAAGGGTAATTGGAACAGGATATTCTACACTTGTTCCTTTGGGAGTTAAAGCCTTTAGGTCGTACTCAACTCTGGAGTGTCAGCTGAGGTGGCTGTTGTTTAGTTTAGGAACTAGTTGTGTGACTTCAACTCTGTGAGCCTCATTTTACTCATCTGTAAATTTAGTAGGTTGGACTTGATGATCTCTATGGTCTCTTTCAGTTCTAAATCTATCAACAAAACTTTAGTTCCTTTCTGTTAGTGAATTCCTGTAAAGAGGAACTAGATCTGAAGGGTTGTAACGGGATCAAGAAAAGTGCCTAAAGTACTTATTAGTTCATTCATTTAATCTGGCAGGTACTGCTCAAAGTCTTGGCACTTTCCACCAATAGGCAGGCATAGCACCATCTCTTAGATCTGGGGAGGAGACACAGAGTGAACCGCAGACAGCCGCAAAAAGAGCTGCCTATTCCCTTCCCCTCTCCTCCCTTTTTGATTCTCTCCCTCCCCCTCTCCCACCTAGTCCTATACTGTCTGCCCTAATTGTGGAATCTTCTTTGTCTCTGTCTCTGTCAATCTCCCTGTCTCTGTCTCCCTGTTTCTCTCTGTCTCTGTGTCTATCTGTCTGTCTGCCTGTCTCCTCCCTCTTTCTGTTTTTTCTCTCTGTCTCTCTGTCTCTGTCTCTATCTCTTTGTCTCTGTCTCCCTGTCTCTACCTCTGTGTCTATCTGACTGTCTGTCTGTCTCCTCCCTCTTTCTGTTTTTCGCTTTCTATCTGTATCTCTTTGTCTCTGTCTCTCTCTGTCTCTGTGTCTATCTGTGTCTGTCTGTCTCTCTCCTCCTTTTTTCTGTTTCTCTCTGTCTCTCTGTGTGTGTGATAATGGTGTTGGTGGTGAGAGAGGTTTGAATCTTCTCTTTTCTCTGCCCAAGCTTAGGGGCAACAGTTAGCATACCCAAGTTTTGCTCAGTTTTCTTATATCCCTGCCTTCTCTTTTTGAGTACACCCCCCAAATGGGGCTTCTAAACCTGTCCAGTACTTTTCCTTCCCTCTCCCATAGCCTTGGATACAATTAATGCAACAAGCACTTATTAAGTACCTATGATATGAGACGATATGATAGACCCTGAAGACATAAAAACAAGAGAAACTGGAAGCAGTCCCTTGCCTTCAAGGAGCTTACATTCTATTGGGAATAGTTGGTTTCTGCAGTGAAATCTTTTATTCACAACCCAGTCTTAGTTCACCTGGAAAATGAGCAGGTAAAGGCTTCCAAGTCCTGGAACAATGGACAGAACTGGATTGCCTGGAAAATTTCTCTTAGTCCCTCAGAGTGTATATCCTAGGGAATTTGGGACGAGGAAGGAAAAACTTTGGCAAGATGTATGAGTAGGAGACGTGTAGGCTGTAGTGCTGACCTCTGTGAATGTGTGATTAATGACATTTGGTTTCTGTATCAGATCCTTGAAGCACGTGTGGAAAATGCCAGAATTCTCCTGCAGGTTGACAATGCTCGTCTGGCTGCTGATGACTTCAGAACTAAGTAAGTCCATTGATATTGAATGTGGAAAATCCAACCTTATAGAATAGAGGTTCTAAATTATGCAGATTACTATAAATTCCACGAGGACAGATATTATATCATATTATCTTTCTACATTTCCCAAACCTAATTTAAATTTAAATTAAATTTAAAAAAACCATGAATAAATTCTCCACTCTTGGGAGATTATATGGAAGTGGGTAATTATTTTCGGGGGCCTGGATTTAAGTCACCTATGTTCCAGAGGAACATACTTGCTGTGTGATTCAGGTCAAATCACTTAATTTCTCAGTATTCCAGGGAACTAGTCCTCTAAGATTTTAAGTTACACATATGATACCCATATACCTTAATAGTGGGTTCCTTGTATCATTGAAATCACAGGTACATGTTTATGCTTATCCCTTTCAAGCATAAGAGAGAAAAATCAAGAATTTGGTCAAAGTTGTAAATACCACAGAGCCTACCAACTCAGTTCATAATTATCACCTAGGTGTTACTGAGTAGCAACAGGCTTGCTGAACTATCAATACTCGTCTTTATCCACCCACTCTCATTTCTAGGTTGATGATTCATTCCTAGTCATTTACCATAGGAAGACTAGGATGAGAACACTACAGTATTAGAAAGGATAGAATAGGGGACAATGTATACACTATGGCTAAGTGAAGGGCTTCATTCTTTCTTTCTTGAACCATCACAGGTATGAGACTGAACTGAACCTGCGTATGAGTGTGGAGGCTGACATCAATGGCCTGCGCAGGGTGCTGGATGAGTTGACCCTGGCCAGGGCTGATCTGGAGATGCAGATTGAAAGCCTGAAGGAGGAACTGGCTTACCTTAAGAAGAACCACGAGGAAGTAAGTCAAGGAAGAAAAAAGGGAGCAAGCTGTAGGGAATTCTCAAATCATCCTGCTGCAGCTTCAGGATAACCTATCTGAATTTTTCTTGTGCCATTTTCATGTATAAAAGTGAGGGAGGGCTATTACTTATCTAGACTCTGTGAATGGGGGCAGCCAAGTGGAGGAGTGCATGGAGTACTGGCTCTGACTGTAAGAAGGACTTGAGTTCATATCCAGCCTCAAACATTTGCTAGCTGTGTGAACAGAGATGGTTAGGCACTACTTCCATTGCCTCAAAAGAAAAGACTTTCTGAGAAGAACATGATTCTAGTTCTAGAGCTAAAAGGGGTATCAGGAAGTCATATCATCTAATCCTCTCATTCTACATTTGAGGAAACTGAGGACCATGAAGTATGACAGGCATACCTAAGATCACTTGGGTAGCAAACATGAGATCTGGACTCAGGATTTGAATCCAGGACTCCTAAAAAAGACAATGCCATCTCCACTTCGCTCTTCTGCCTCTGGATTAGGGAGATTTTGAGGGAATATAAGAATTTGAGATAGTGGGAAGGGATTAATTAGGAAAGAGACCTTTGACGCTGTCTGTCTGGAGATTTGTGATTTCAGGCTGTTTTTTTACTTACAGGAAATGAATGCTCTGAGAAGCCAAGTGGGTGGAGATGTCAATGTGGAGATGGATGCAGCACCTGGTGTGGACCTGAGCCGAACTCTGGCTGAGATGCGTGAACAGTATGAGAGGATGGCAGAGAAGAACCGCAAGGATGCTGAGGAGTGGTTCTTTAGCAAGGTGGGTGCAATTGTAGTGACTTGGGGAGAGGACCAAAGACCTTTTCTTAGAATGATGTAAAGAGATCCCAGCAACAAGTATGTCCTTAAGAAGATTTCATTTTCCATTATTTTAGACTGAAGAGCTGAACCGAGAGGTAGCCTCCAATAGTGAGATGGTGCAGAGTGGGAAGAGTGAGATCTCTGAGCTCCGACGCAGCCTTCAGAGTCTTGAGATTGAACTGCAGTCACAGCTCAGCATGGTAGGTGATTTGGGGATCTGGGTTTGAGGCCTGAAATTGGTGGGCAAATCCAACATCCAGAAGGGAAGTGGGTGGCTACCCTCAGTGACCAGACTTGTCTTTTCCTTCCATAGAAAGCTTCCTTGGAGAACAGTTTGGAGGAGACCAAAGGCCGCTACTGTCTCCAGTTGAGCCAGATCCAGGGACTCATCACCAATGTTGAGGAACAACTGGCTCAGCTCCGCTGTGAGATGGAGCAGCAGAACCAAGAATATAAGGTCCTCCTGGATGTGAAGACCCGTCTGGAGCAGGAGATTGCCACCTACCGCCGCCTTCTGGAGGGAGAGGATGCCCAGTGAGTGGTCCAAGCCCCTCTTCACCCCTACAGTGGTATTCCAATGACACATTCATCCCTCATCTCCTTTCACTCCTGATACCATGTATCTAATGGGTTTCTTTTTTTCTTTTCATTGCAGTCTTGCTTCCCAGTTTTCTTCTGGCTCTCAATCTTCCAGAGATGGTAAGATGTAGCTTTGGCATTTTTTTTTATCCCTAAGGTGACTTGTATTCCTTTTCTTCACTGGAAAAGGTGTCAATAAGACCACTAATGGGGTTGGGACACAGCTTAGGAACAACTTAAAAGCTCAATTATGTCTTCTTGCATGCCATAAGACCTACCCCCTTCTCTTTGGTGACCCATCATTTTATAGGAAGGACACCCTTCCATTTTCTGAGACTTGGAAATCATTTTGGACCTCAATTAGGAGAGAACATTTCCTAAATGGTTCTCTGATGGTCAGGAAGGAGGGGACAATTCTGTGTTCCTTGAAAGGATAAATGGTCCAGATAATCAGCACCATGGACAGAGCATTGTTTTCATCCACCCTTAAAATGGAGCTCTGTGTTTTGGGTACTGAAAAGGGTATATATTCTCTGCCCTCAGGCAAAGCTGAGTCTGGTCAGAGAGATAGAATGGACAATTAGGAAACAAGTCAGTATGATGTACTTTAAAAAGGTATGACTTAGAATTGGTTCTGACAATGGTAGCATTAGTAAAAATGAGTTGAGGGAGTAATAAAAGGAGGAATGGCAATGGAACAGAAAGAAAGGAGATTCCTCAGGAGTATTGAACTTGGTTTCCTTACTTCTGATTTCCAAGATACCCACTGACCATTCCAAGATACCATAGCCATTTCCTCAGCAACAGCTTCCCCTTTTCTTTAAAAAAAAGTTTTATTGATGCTTTTATGCTATCTTTACTCAACATTGCCCTCACCCAATAGGGCATTTCTTTGTAACCAAGAAGTACACTTGAGTAAAACAAATCAGCACATTGTCCATCTCTGACCATATACACTACATTCACTATCTTTAGTCCACCACATCCTGGAAAGGAGAGGAAGGCATGTTTCCTCATAAGTTTTCTGTAGTCATGATTGACTGTTTCTCTGATAAGCATTTTTTCCTTCTCTTCTTCTACCTCTGCAGTTTCCTCCACTAGCCGTCAGGTGTATTCCAAAGTGTTAGATGTCCATGATGGCAAAGTGGTATCCAGCCATGAGCAGGTCATTCGCACCAAGAACTGAGTTCTCCATGCTGACCAGACCAGAGAAGCCCACAGCCTATACTCAGACCTGCTCCATCCCCTGCCAGGCTAGACAGTGGACAATGGCCACCAAGTTTAATTCACTTCCAGCTTGCCCTTCCCCATTTCCCAAGTGCTGTGCTGCCCTTTGACTTTGGGCAAATCAATAAAGCTTCTTTTTCTTGATGCAAACTCTTGTCTCCTCCTGATTATTGGTAATGCAGTGAGAAAGTACCTGGGAAAGGGCTGACATGATAGAAAGTGAAGAACTAAAGTGAATGATAGCCTTGGAACTGTCACTTTACTGGCATGAAAGAAAGAGCTCAGGAAGCAGGTGATGCAGAGAGGAGGAGGATTTTTCCTAGCTAAATGGCACAAAGGTTAGAATGCTCAACTTGGAGTCAGAAAAACCAGAGTTCAAATCTAGAATTCCCCTAATTACAAAAAAAACCCCAGAAATTTTAAAAAAATTCATTACTTCCCAATAACATTTTAAAAAATGACATTTATTTAAAAAAATTTTGTGTTCCAAATTCTCCTTCTCCCTCCTGTCCCTCCCTTCCCCTTGAGAAGGAAAACAATTTGATATTTAATTATACATGTGAAATCATGCCAAATATATTTCCATATTAGCGATGTAGCAAAAGAAAAGACACACATACAACCCAAGAAAAATAAAGTTTAAAAAGTATGCTTCAATCTGTACTCAGAGTTAATCAGTTCTCTCCATGGAGATAGATAGTATTTTTCATCATGGGTCCTTTAGGAATTCCACTAAATTTTTACTCAGAGTTCTCCACACTGTTCAATTCAGAAAGTCCTACAAGCTTCTCTCAGACCTGCTCCATCCACAGTAACACTAGGTGCTGGAAAATAATGGCCACTGAGTTTAATTCCAGCTTCCCCTCTCCAATTTCTGACTATATGTCCTAACTATGTAACTCTGGGCAAGTCAATTAATCACTCCCAATCTCAGTTCCCTCATTTGTGAAATGAGGAAAATGATCATTGCTCACAGAATTGGTGTGAAATCACTTTGTAAACCTTAAAGTTCTTTATAAATGTTAGCTCTTATTATTGTCAGTGCCTTTTTCTGGGTCTCTGTGTTTTTTCTCACTTGTAAGAACAAAGCAAGAACTTGAGCCCTTGGATAGTACACTCTGAGGGGATATACCCTATCGGCCATTGGAAGGAAGTTTTCTTCTTTTTTTCTGCGTAAGGTGAGTATGGGGGTATGATGAGTTTTTTGTTCAGGGAGGTCTAAAAACAGGTTCAGGTAGTATATTCTAGAAAACTAATTTCCAAAGGGCAGTCCACATTGGACCTCCAGGAAAGGAAAATAATATTTAAGAAAATTTGTTATTCAATCGCATAATTAAAATATTTAATATTAATTTTAAATGAAAACTAATTTAATTTAAATTTTATATTTGTGGAATATCTTAAGGGGAAGCTGTGGTGAAATGGAGAGAAGATTGGGTTTTAGGAAGCCCAGAATTCAAGTGCTATTTCAGGCACTTACTTGCTGTGTAGCTTTAGGCAAGTCACTTAATCTGTCTGGATCAGAATTTCCTAATCTATAAAAGGAGGGGGTTGGTGAGATGTCCCTTTTAGCTCTACATCTATAATCCTTTGATTTATGATTAATTAAGATGTTCAATAATCAGGTAGGGAATATAAAACACTAGATATCATCTCTATTAGCATCTCCCAAATTAATTTGAGCCATGGATCACTTTGAGAATTAAAAATTTTGAGGAGTCAAATAAATGTTGGTCCAGGGAGTCTGGAAGTGTCAAACTCTTCTAGGATGTGAAGGGAGCAGGGAGAGTTTTGGAGAAAAGTCAAGCAAATAGTGTCTTTTTATATTGAAAAAATATTGCGTTGATACATATTGTTGATACAGGTATAATTTATATTTAATATGAATATCTCCCCAAAGCCATTTATGTTTGTTGACTTAAATTTTTCTCTGCACTTTTGTTTCTTAATTCATTCTTATCCAATTTCAGAACTCATTGTGGAAAACTGCTTTTTCTAGAGTTACCAGTGTTTTCTTAATTGCTTAATCCAGTGGCTTTTTCTCAGTACTCATATGTCTTGATATCTTTCCAGCAATTGATAGTAATTCTTTCCTGCACTGGTTTTTCTGACGCTTGTCTTTCCTGGTTCTCCTCCTGTCTGGCTACCTTTGGTCTTTTCTGTTGTGTTGTCATTCATATCTTCCTGCCCAAGGATATCCCCGAAAGCTCTATCCTGGAACCTCTCCTCTCTCCTTTCTCTTCTCTCTCTTCTCTTTCTTTCTCTCTCTGAATCTGTTTCTCTTTCCCCTTCTCTCTGTCTCTGTCTGTCTGAATCTATTTCTGTCTCCCCCTCTGTCTTTGTTTCTCTGTTTCTCTCTCTCTCTTTCTGTCCTTTCAGTGATCTCAGCAGTTCATATAGACTCAATTATCACTATGTAGTTATTCTCAGATCTGTTTTTCTTTATCTTTCTTGCATGTCCTCTGAACTTTAGCCCCCAATACTAACTTATTGGAAATTTCTACCTGAATGTCCCACAGTCTTTTGTAATACAATATGTTTATACTTGTGGTTCACTACTATTAAGGTCTATTCCTTCCATGAATGCTATGTGTACTTGTGGGAAGGAGTGAACTCCTTAGGAGAAAGTTTATATGAAGTATTTTGACTATATCATCTAAGAATAGAATTAGCTATCTCAGTTCCTCCTTCACACCAATATTAATCATCCTAATTAATGGACCAAACAGGTCCAATGATATTATTTCCCTATTCAAATATTTTCAGTGGCTTCCCCATACTGAGAGACTAAAATATATCCTCTTTACTTTGGTATTTAAGGCACTCTTTGGTGTTATTCTCACTTCTTTTTTCAGAATTTATTTCATTGTATTCAGATTCATAAGCAGCTAGGTGGTACAGTGAATAGAGTGCCAGGCCTGGAATTAGGAGGATCTAAGTTAAAAGCTGAACTCAGATACTTACTAGCTATATGACCCGGGACAACTCACTAAAACCTGTTTGCCTCAGTTTCCTCATCTGTAAAATGAGCTGGAGAAGGAATTGGCAAACCACCCCCATATCTTTGCCAAGGAAACCCCAAATGAGGTTATGGGGAGTCAGATAGGACTGAAACAGCTTAGCAACAACAACTCAGCTTCATGCATTCTGTTCTAGCCAATTTAGAACACCAGCTATCCCTGATGCTTTTTCTTGAGAGTCTACTACCTTTGTAGTTCTGTCTATTAAACTTCTTTTTGGTGCAAGTCCCAGCCTGGGTACTGATCTCTCTATAAAGTCTTTCCAGTGAGCATCCCCCCCCCCTCAGATTTTCTTTGTACCTTTCCTATTCTATTGCGCATCACATCTATTTGAATAGCTAATATATGTTCCCTGAGATTAGGGAGTATGTCATTTAAGAAAAAATCTTTGTACCCCCAAACTCCAGCACAATTCCTTGCACATAGGAGGGTTTTTTAAAGTTTGTGGTTGAATTGAATTGTCTGTCCAGAAGTAAACTTGGAATAAAAAAAATTGTATTTGTATTTGTTTATTTGGCATTTGTATAATGTTTAAAGTTTACTCATCTGAACCTTAGAACAATCTCAGGAAAGTAGATGCTATTTATGACTCCCATTTTCCATTTGATTGAACAGCTTTGGAGAGCTTAAATGCCTGGCCCATGCTCACACAGTTAGTAATGGGACAGAATTCAAGCTCAGATCTTCCTGATTCTCCAATGCTTTATCCAATACCTCTTTGTCTCTGTCTTTCTATATCTCTCTTTGCCTCTGTGTCTCTGTCTCTGAGAGAGAGCGAGAAAGCGAGAGAGTGAGAGAGATATGGAAGGAGAGAAAGAAGAGAGGAAGAGAGAAAGAGGAAGGAAGAAAGAAGGTCAAGAGGTGAGTCGAGGTAAAACTTTAAGTTTTAAAAATTTTTAAAAATTAATTTTAAACTTAAAACCAAAATGAGAAAAGAAAAAATTTGTCTTAACCAAGACTTTAAGTCTTGTTTCTGTTCTGGTAAGCTGAGTGAATATAGATATGTCTCTATGTCTCAGTTTCCATAAGACAAAGATCTATCTGTTTGGGGGTGGCAAGGACATTGTACTCTTTGGTACATATACTCAGTCTATCATATACCCAAGAATAAGGCTGGGTGATGAACTAGGCCAGCTTTATGGGTTGTGCTGAGAAGCATGTGTGAGCATGGAAGGGCTCCTTTCCCTTCCCTCATTTCTAGCATCCTTCACAAGCACTCCTTTCTCCTGAAGAAGAAAAGGGCAGCCTCTCCCAAGTTGCTGGACCATAAGCACTAGTGCTCTTTAGAGGACTGAACCATGCCCTCCAGAGTCAGGCAGGATGGAATCCATGTTTCAAATCATCTTCTCTGAGGTTCAGCAGGAAGAGAAAGCTGTATGACTAAGGAGCCTTAGCAATAGGTCTTATTAAGTTCACCTTGTGCCTGGACTGTGTTTGGAAAGTGTCCCTACTAGTGTCCTTGCTTCCATTTTCTCCTTCTTTCCAATTCCCTTTTTACATCAATCCTAAGATAGTCTTCTTAACACCCATGACTTTCTTCTCAAATACCTTCAATTGTTCCTAGATCCTAGTGTGTGATTTAGGATGTTAGAGGATCATAATTTTCAGCAGTATGGACCTTAGAGGCAGTCTGGCCTAAATTCTTAATTCTGAGGTGAGGAAATTAAGATTCCAGAGAGAGATTTAATGATTTACTCAAGCATAGACAGGTAGTAATCATAGTAATCATAGAGATGGGATTTGAGTTCTGGTCCTCTGGATCTAAATTCATTGCTTATAGAAAGTGGGATTGCTGAAGACAGCTAGGTGAGGAACAACTTGGACCTCAGCAAAACCAAATCTTTTCTTTTGTCTCTCTCCCTTTCCTATAAATCTACACCCGAATGACAAAGAAATTCAATTAAAAAAAATTAGGAACCGACTCTAGGCAAGCAACTCAACAGTGCTGTCTAGTGGCCAGAACATTGGTTTACAAGGTCATGAGTCAAGGCAGATGACTGGGTCAGGCCCATTTATTGTTTGGGTGTCCTTTGTCCTAGGTAACTTGAGAAGGGTGGTCATCCTTCTTTCTCTCATGTTCATAGAGCCATAGAACCTTAAAACAAGGAGGGAGTTTGAATTTCCGTTTTCTTTCCTCCCTACCCCCTAGATCTGCCCTGTTGAATTTTTATCCATTCTCTTAAGCCTAATTTAATTACCATTTACTCCTTGAAGACTTTTATAATTTCCTCCTCCCCCCATTTAGCAATTATCCTTAGCCTCTCTAATTCAGAAAAATTTTTTTGTTTATATCTCTCTTAAATACTTATCTTGAAAACAGTAAGTAACATCTCATTAAGACAAAAAAGAATATCCAAAGGGGCTGGTTCAATATTTTATAACCTATCACCACACAGGTAAAGACTTAGATGGACCTAAATTCAATATGGAGGCTTCCCTCTAATAATATTATATATGGCTTTTGTTTTGTCTCCTCCTGGATTTAGGTCTCAGGAACATTTTAGTTTGGCTCATTTTGACTTTTCTCCTGTCACAGATATAGGATCATAGATATAGAGCTAGAAAAGATCTTAGAGGCTACTGAGTTGAACTCCAACATTTTACAGATGAGGAAATTGAGGCACAGGGAGATTGAAGAATCTACCCAGAATCTTATAGCTCATAAGTATCTGAGATGAGATTTGAACCCAAGATTTTTTTTTTTTATTCCAGTCACTAGTGTTCTATCTACTGAATCATGGGATTCCAGTGTCTCTTTAAGCAACCAGGGCTAACAAGGTATGATACATAGAAATGGCTTATTATATATAACAAACAAAAGAATTATTAGGAGGGCATGGTTCAGTCCTCTAAAGAGTCCTTTTAGATAGTCAAGATACTTTTCCCTTTAATGGGGTTATATCTTTCTTCAAGGATATATACAATTGACTCTCAATCTATGGTGTTTTCCTAAAGTTTAAATTCAAATTCAGCAAATATTTATTAAACTTGCAAGCAATTGCTTGCAAGGAATGGAACAGGTAGGTGATGTGGTGGTTAGAACACAGGCCTGGAATCAGGGAGACTCATGTTTGCAAGTTCAAATCTGCTGTTCAGACACTGTCTAGTTATGTGACCCTGGGCAAATCACTCAATCCTGTTTACCTCAGTTTCCTTATATGTAAAATGAGCTGGAGAAGGAAGTGGCAAACCACTCCAGTATCTTTGCCAAGAAAACCCCAAAAGGGATCATGGAGAGTTAGATATAATTGAAAAATACCTGAACAATAACAGTACTTGCAAGGAATTATATTAGGTAGTGGGTATACAAAGACAAAAATGTAGTTCCTAACATCAAGGAACTTATATTTTATTTGAGGGAGGCAATACACATACAGACAAATAAATACAAAGTAATTTTAGAAAAAGGAGATGACCAACTGACTGGTCACCTCCTCTTTCTAAAATTATCTTCTTTAGGAGGTAACTCTTGAACTGATCCTTGAAGTGAGTTAGAGATTTTGGGGGGGGCAGAGGTGGAGGGAGTATGCTTTAGTCATCAGGGACAGTCTGTGCAAAGGTAATGAGGTGAGAGTTGGCATATTATTCTATTGCCAATCACATTTGGCCAAACTTCAACCTTGGGTTAGTTCTATTATCTACAGTGTGAAGACTTTTATACTACTTCCCTCTCTTCAATAAATAATTATCCTTACTATCTCTACTGCCTCTACTCCTACTCATATGCTATTGAATGATAATAAAGAAAGTGCCACTATTGTGCCACCTGCATTCACCACAGATTTATTAACTGGTCTCTCATTGTTATACAGCAATCTTTATTTTTCCATTACTCTCACATAGCCAAGAAGTCTTTCTAAAGTTTCTCTTCTTCTTGCACTTGTATTTGCTGAGTATTTTTTGATACTGGGGAAATCAGTTTACCTTCTGTTCTTATTTTTTGATCCTCCATTAAAAATACCAAGAAAAAACCCAAGCATTTATGAAACACCTACTATATGCCAAGCATTTGTTAAGCATTTTACAAATATTATCTCATTTGATCCTATGGGACCCCAAGGCCTATAGCGACCTCATGAAAGTAATGGAAAGGCAAAAGGAAAGATATGAACATGGTGGTCATGGCAAGCAGTTCTGCAACAATATCTAAAACTCCTTTTCTGTTACATTTACATGTCCTTCAGGATTTCACATGATGACTGCACCCAGTTATGCTCCATACAATGCCAAGTGAATTTGACTTACACATTTTAAGCTCTATAATTTATAGATAAGGAAATTTAGAACCAAAAAGAAAGTAGTCCCTGGTTGCATATCTAATCAATTGATGGCATCTAGGACTCCTGATTTGGGGAATGGGGTAACATGATTATACACTTCAAATATTTAAAGATTTCCATGTGTAAATGGGATTAGATTTATTCTTATTTGGCTTTCAAGGACAGAACAAAAGCTAAGGGATAAAAGTCATAGGGAAGCAGATTTCATCTTTTTGGAAAAAAATATCCGTTTTCTTTCTCTCTCATACTATTAATTAAAAAAAAGAATAAGAAAAAGAAAACCTTGCAATAAATGTGCATAGTCAAGCAAAACATATTTTTTGCATGGGATGTATCTAAAAATGTATATCTCATTAGAGGCAGATTTCATCCTAACAGTTAGAGCTGTCTGCAAATAAAATGTATTGCCTTGGGAGATAAGGAGATTTCTGTCAATAGAGTTCTTCAAATGGAGGTCAGGTGTTCCCCTTTTGGGGTTGACATAGAGGGGATTCTTAATGGGAATGGGTTGTGCTTCATGATGGTCTCTGAGGTTTATCATTTTGGATCTCTGCTTCCCTTACTTTCTCTTCTATATCCAGGTTGGTGTGATAGGTACTGAGAAATTGAGGGCAAGGCTCAAGTTGGAGTCTGTTCTGAATTGGGGGGAGCGCATCCAAAAATCTTAGGGGCTTTCTTTGCCCTTTGGATCTTCACCCTCCCTTAAAGAGTCTAATCTGGTAACACCTTAGGGAGCAGCTCCACCATCTGTTATGAGTTAATGAGTTTGCACTTTCAAAACCCAAAGATCAGCTGACTGGTGATGGCATCAATGATGATCCTAATTAATTGGTACTTGGGGCAACAGCAGCCTAGTCAGTCCCATGATATATCAGGTTCAGAAACTCATATATTCTCTCACTCAGCTCATTGCGTTTGCCAGCCAAGAAGGGTCTGAGGAAGGCAGGGGGTCCTGGAGTCAGTACATTTTTTATTTTAAGGGAGTGGAGAATGGAGAAGGGGAAGAATCTGTACTATCTGTCATCTTCCCTTTGCTTGTTGTACTCTGTTGGCTCTGGGGCTCTCCCAGTGGTACTTGGCTAGCTTTAGGAAGCAGTACAGTTTCTTTAGTATGAACGATTCAAAATGCTAATTCAGTTGCACAAAGAGAGGCAAAAAGGACAGAGAAAAAGGGCATTTGAGATCAAGAGACAGGGAATCTTATCTCTTAGATAATGAAAGTTGGGGTCAAAGGGAAGACGTCAGAAGGGAAGAGATAGGAGAGAGAGAGAAGAGAGGGAGAAAGAAGAAGAGAGAATAAGACAGAGAGAAGAGTTAGAAATAACAGATAGTAAAAGAGAGAGGAATAGAAAGAGAGAGAAAAGGGAGAACACATAAAGGGAGAACAGCATAGGACAATGAAGAGAGGAGGGGAAAAATGGTGGAGACAAGAATAGAAGGAAGAGGAAGGAAAAAAGAATGGAGGAGAGAGAAGAGTAAGGGGAAAAAAGCATGAAGAAAAAAGAAAAGCAATGGGGGAGTGGAGAAAGAAAGAACAAAAATCTAGAAAGAATGGATGGGTAGGAGTATAGAGAAAAGAGTTTGAGATGGAGAGGGTTTAGAATAGAAGAGGAAAAAAGCTCTCTCACGGTCTCTGTGACTCTGTGTCTTTCTGGCTTTCATGCCTGTGACTGTTTCTTCTGTCTCTGTCTCTCTCTGTCTCTCTCTCTCTCTCTCTCTGTCTCTCTCTGTCTCTCTCTCTCTGTCTCACACACACACACACACACACACACACACAGCCTAATTCTGACTTTGGAAAGTTGAGGCAGGAGCAATACAATCTGGGCTAATATTTGTGGCCTAAGGTTTGTCTGCAATGTCCACAATATTTCCCTGCTCAAGAAATGCCAGTGGCTTTCTATTGCCCTTGGGAGAAAGTACAGATTCCGTAAATTTGGCATTTAGAAATCTTTACTCTCTCCCTCCAAACCCTTCCAAAACTGATTTCACATGACTTCATACATTCTTTGTTCCAGCCAAACTGACCTGCTTGCTATTCTCTCCATGTGGTATTCCATTCCTCCTTTCATATCCAGGCACATGCCTGGAATGCTCTACATCTCCCTCAGCCCCTTGGAATTCAAACTTTTGTCCTTGAAGGGATCCTAGTTTGAAGGAGAATGTGCCTTCATTAAGGCACATTATTACTTTTGAAGGTACTACTACCCTCCCAGTCACCCAATCAGCCAATTGGTTTCTAATTCCTGTCTTTTCTGCCTCTGTAACATTGCTTGTCTATGCCCCCATCTCTCCTCTGACACTATTACTATTTCAGTGAAGGTTCTTACCATCTCACTCCAGGACTATTGTGATAATCTTCTAGTGTTCTCTGCCACAGCTCTCTCTCCACTATGTCCATCCTTCACTCAGCTGCCAAGGTGGGCTTCCTTTGATCTTTAAGTTTTTCAGCTCAATGCTATCTGTTACAAGAGGACTCTCTTGATCCACCGGATATGGATAGGATTCTTCCTTACCCTCAAATTACTTTGAACATATCTTGTATCTATATAACTGTGTATGTGTTATTTTCCTAGTAGAATGTAAAATCCTTGACAGTATGGACTGCTTTCTTCCTTTTTTCTATTTCTGTCTCCAGTGCCTTGCACATAGTAGGCACCTTATACTTGCTCGTGGAATAGGATAGAATTGACAGGAGCTCTTGAACATGGCTGCCTTACCTCTTAGTTCCTTTATTACTCACCATTCCTCACCTTTTCACTCACCTCTTTCACAACCTTCTCTGAGCCATTAAAAAAAAAGCTGACTGGTTTGAGAGCTGGAGTCCATTGTGTGAGTGGCCCTGAAGCAGGAATGGAGAAAGAATGGGTGATGATAGGCTTGGTGCAGTCACTGCCGTGCCCCATGCCATAGGGCAGGAGGGCATGGGAGAAGGACAACAACCCTGCCCACTAATGGGAGGGGACGGGCCTGAATGCCTTGGAGAGGTGACTCAATACGTTGCACTTCCCAACCCAAAGGCCGTTGACTCAAGGCATCTAACTAATTCTCACAACTTAGCTGGGGCAGACAGTCTCTTAAGGAAGGGAATAACAGAGCAGACAGAGGATAGTTGGCATTGAAAGGCTAGATGGTGCCTTTTTACCATCATCTTCTTCCTCCTCCATTGCTTCTTTTGTCCCTTGATTCCCACACAGGAATATATAACTTTAGAACTTAGACCCTGAAGGAAATTTAAAGATCATTTAGTCTTAGGCAAACTTGTTATTTCAGGAGGCAACAGAGTTAAGTTGGATCAATAAGCATTTATTAAGCGCTTATAATGTCCTAGGCACTGTATAAAGTGCTAGATAAATTAGTAGAAATAAGAAGCCCTGTATTCAAATCTTAACTCTGCTTGGTTCTACCTCTGAGAGTGTGGGCAAGCTTCTTCTTCTTCTTCTTTTTTTTAATTAAAGCTTTTTATTTTCAAAACATATACATGGATAATTTTTCAACATTGACCCTTGCAAAACCTTGTGCTCCAAATTTTCCCCTCCCTCTTCCCACCCCCTCTCCTAGATGGCAAGTAATCCAATATATGTTATACATGTTAAAATATATGTTAAATCCAATATATGTAAACATATTTATACAATTATTTTGCTGCACAAGAAAAATTAAATCAAACCTCAAAAAAAAGAGAAGCAAAATAAAATGCAAGCAAACAACAACAAAAAGAGTGAAATGCTATGTTGTGAACCACACTCAGTTCCCAGTTCTCTCTCTGGGTGTAGATTGCACTCTTCAATACAAGATCACTGGAACTGGCCTCAATCATCTCATTGTTGGAAACAGTCATGTCCACCAGAATTGTTCATCATATAGTTTTCTTGTGGCCATGTATAATGATCTCCTGGTTCTGCTCATTTCACTTAGTATCAGTTCATGTAGGTCTCTCTAGTCCTCTCTGAAATCATCCTGCTGATCATTTCGTATAGAACAATAATATTCTATAACATCCATAACTTATTTAGCCATTCTCCAACGTATGGACATCCATTCATTTTTCAGTTTCTAGCCACTACGAAAAGGGCTGCCACAAACATTTTTGTATACGTAGGTCCCTTTCCTTCCTTTAAGATCTCTTTGGGATATAGGTTTGGACAAGCTTCTTGACTTCTCTTGGCAACCATTTAAATTCTCTTGGACTTTTCCTGGCCTGTAGAATGAAGAAGTTGGCCCCAATGGTTAGTGAGGATTCTTCCACACCTAAATTTATGATCTCATGATCCTTCACCTAGAGAAGAGAGAACATGGAGGTAGAGATGACTGATATCTATCAGTGAAGCCCCTGACAAAAGAATTCTTAGTTCTTATGCATTGCTTTTTTTTAACCTACCCCAACCTGACTGAAGTCTTGTTGGCTAACTGGGATTTTGAACTCTTTTTTTTTTTCTGCATTGTGGACCTTTTGCCAATGATGAAACCTATAGATCCCTTCTCAGAATGATATTTTTAAATGAAAAAAACTCATAGGATTGCAAAGGAGATCAATCACATTAAAAATATTAATTCTCTCTATAAATATAAGGGTAGCTAGAAGGCACAGTGGATAGAATACCAGGCCTGGAGTCAGAAAGACTATCTTCATGAGTTCAAATCCATCTTCAGACACTTACTAGCCATGTGATCCTGGACAAGTCACTTAACCCTGCTTGCCTCAGTTTCCTCGCCCATAAAATAAGCTGGAGAAGGTGATGGTCAGCCATTCTAGTATTTTTGCCAAGAAAAACTCAAATGGGGTTGTGAAGAGTTAGACACGACTGGACAACAACATATGTAAATATATTAAAATACAGTTATTTAACATATTTTTTAAAAATTGAGTTCATGGTCTCTAGGTAAAGGATCCCTGCTGCAGACTGATGCATCCAGCACCCTTTGTTATCCCATCGTTAAACCTCTAGTCCCTGACAATTGTGTGCTATCCAGAATTAGTTGTTTGCCTTGAACTGAGTTTGTTGTCTGTGATATCACTACATGAATATGTAACTGCACTTTTATGAATCAGGCTAGATTAGGAATTCAGGAGGGTGGTGAGGCAGGAGTGCACATGCCTTCTTGAATACTTTCTATATGGGTTTCTATAAGGTTACAATCCTTGTGACTTGTAAATGATACAATAAACTCTGTGGTTAGATCACATTAGTATGAAGTCATGTCTATATTCCTTAGAATCTCAAAACATGACCAGAATGGAATCCAATCCCAAAACTGCATAGAGGAATGAAATTGGCTCAGAGAGGTCAAATAACTTGTTTAAAGTAAAAAAAAACATACAAGTTGATTGGAGAAGGACACTAACAGTGGGGGTAATCAGAATCAGGAAAAGGCTATGTGTAGGTGATGGAGCTTAAACTTTATTTTAAATGAGAAGGGGTATTCTGTGAGACAGAGGTGAGAAATAAGTGAATTCCAGGTGAGGGAGACAGAAGGTACAAAGGCATGAAGGCAGGAGATTGAGTGTTGTATGTGAAGAATAAAGAGAAGAACTGTTTGATTACATCATAAAATGTGGGAGTAATTAAATATTTATTAAGTAAGTAACTACTGTATCCTAGGTACTGTGTTAAATGTTACAAATAAAAAAAATCTGTTCCTATCTTTAAGAAGCTTACAAGTCATATGAAAAGATGCTCCAAATCATTATTGATCAGAGAAATGCAAATCAAGACAACTCTGAGATACCACTACACACTTATGAGATTGGTTAAGATGACAGGAAAAGATAACAACAAATGTTGGAGGGGATGTGGGAAAACTGGGACATTGAGACATTGTTGGTGGAACTGTGAATAGATCCAACCATTCTGGAGAGCAATTTGTAACTATGCTCTAAAAGTTATCAAACTATGCATACCCTTTGATTCAGCAATGTTACTACTGGGCTTAATCCCAAAGAGATTTTAAAGAAGGGAAAGGCACTCACATGTGCAAAAATGTTTGTGGCAGCCCTTTTTGTAGTGGCAAGAAACTGAATGGATGCTCATCAATTGGAGAATGGCTGAATAAGTTATGGTATATGAATGTTATGGAATATTATTTTTCTGTAAGAAACAACCAACAGGATGATTTCAGAGAGGTTTGGAGAGACTTACATGAACTAATGCTAAGTGAAATAAGCAGAACCAGGAGATCATTATACATGGCAATAACAAGACTATATAATGATCAATTCTGATGGATGTGGCTCTCTTCAACAATGAGATAATTCAAACCAATTCCAATTGTTCAGTGATTTGATAGATCTGATAGACAGAGCCATCTACACCCAGAGAAGGGACAATGGGAGCTGAGTGTGGACCATAACATAGCATTTTTACTCTTTTTGTTATTGTTTGCTTGTATTTTGTTTTCTTTCCTAGTTTTTTTCCTTTTCGATCTGATTTTTCTTGTGCAGCAAGATAACTGCATAAATATGTATGCATATTTGGATTTAATCTATATATTAACATATTTAACATGTATTGGACTACTTGCCATTAGGGGAGGGAGTGGGGGGAAGGAGGGATAATTTGGAACAGAAGGCTTTGCAAGGGTTATTGTTGAAAAATTACCCATGCATATGTTTGTAAATAAAAAGTTTTAATTAAAAATGAGAACTGTTTAAAAAAACACACACACAAAAATAAAAGAAGCTTACAAGTTCAATGGGAGAAGACAAATACACAGAGAAAAGCTAGAGAAGAGAAAGTAAGTAGTTATCCTTCATGCAGACATGATGGAGGGCAGATAGGTAAGGAATGAAGAAATGTTTGGATCAGAATACATCATTAAATGGAGAGAGTTCTTTGCTCAACACTTCAGCCCTCTAATCAGAGGAGCAGACAATATCAAGATGTTGATGAGCTGCGAGTAATAAGGATAATGTCTTTTTTTCCTTTAACATTCTTTTAAACATTTGTTCTATAATTTGAGTTTCAAATTATCTCCCTTCCTCCAATCCTTCCCTCATCCATTGAGAAGGCAAGTAATATGATACCCATTATCCGTGTGAAATAATGAAAATCATGAAACCATAAAAAAGAAGAAATCTGTAACAAAATAGATTTCACATATTCCATATTAGCATCCATATAGCACCAAGACCAATTTGCAAAGTATAAATGCTCATGCTGAAAATTTAACAATTAGTTCTCCTGAGCTGGCTGTAGCTGGCTCCAGTACACCTTTACTTGGACCAATCTTTCTCTACAATAGATAGCTTTAACTGGATGTCCCAGGGTACCTCAGGATAAAGTGTTCCATCCTCTACTGTCAAATTCTGTTCTGCATCTTGACATCCTGATAATTGTCAGTGGCACACACAATCAGAGTCATTTTTGTAATTGCCTTTGATTCAATCCATCAGTCAATCAACAACTATTTATTAGACATCCACTATGTGCCAGGTACTGTTCAAGGCGTTGGATTTAAAAAAAGTAAAATGAAACAGTTTCTGTTCTCAAGGAGTATACTTTTTTCCTTTATTAAAGCTTATTTTTCAAAACATATGCATGAACAATTCTTCAACATTAGCCCTTGCAAAACCTTGTGTTCCAATTCCCCCCTTCCCCCACACCCTTCCCTAGATGGCAAGTAGTCCAATATATGTAAAACATGGTAGAAATATATGTTAAATCCAATGTATGCACACATATTTATACAATTATCTTGTCACACAAGAAAAATCAAATCAAACCTGAAAAAAGAAGCAAAATAAAATGCACACAAACAACAACAAAAAGAATGAAAATGCTATGTTGTGATTCACATTCATTTCCCACAGTCCTCTCTCTGGGTGTAGATGGCTCTCTTCATTCCTGAACAGTTGAACTAGTTTGAATCATCTCATTGTTGAAGAGAGCTATATCCATCAGAATTGATCATTGTTTAGTCTTGTTGCCATGTATAATAATCTGGTTCTGCTCATTTCACTTAGCATCAGTTCATGTAAGTCTCAAGAAGCATATTTTTAATGGAGGTTGATGATATCCATGTATATAAGCATATACATACCACATACAAATATAAGGCAACCATGTGAGGAAGTCACAAGCAGCTGGGGGTATCATGAAAGTCCTTATAGAAAGTGGAATTTGAACTGAGACTTGAAAGAAACTAGGGTTTCCAAAAAATGGAGGTGAATAGGAAGTGGATTCTATGCTTGGGAGATATCTGGTAGAAAGGCACTAAGATTAAAAAATGGAGTGTTTTGTGTAAAGAACAGAGAGCAGACAATTTGATTGAACCATAAAAAGGAAGAACTCTGTAACAAAAGTTGTATTAGGCTGTTTTGTGAAGACCAGGTAGTAAATGTCAGTTATAGTTTATAATTATTCCCAGAATGATAGAGTTTATTGAGAAGGGTTGAGAGTGACTATAGCAGATGTGCTTTTTAGGAAAATCATGTTTGCAGTTGAGTCAAGGGAGTTTAGGGGAGAGACATTTGAGGCAAGAATTTCTGTACCAGCCAGTCTAGTTTTTGTCACTGACAATTAGTCCTGGACTCAGACTGGTCCTGTAGTACTTCCTACTACAGAAGTAAGCTTCTGATGCTTACTTGTGTGAGACTTGGGCAAGCCACTACATCTTATTGAGCTTCAGTTTTTTCAACTGTGAACTAAGGGAGTGGGATGAGAAGACATCTGAGGTCCCTTTCTAGCTTTTTGATCTTTTCTAGTCTTAACTGGTAGTTTCTAACCAAACTGGTCTTCCTGCATTCTTCTCATATTACTCCTTAGCTCATGACCATCTATTTTGCCTAATGAAGAAAGATCAAACTTCTTAGTATGGCCTTCAAAAACTTTCAATCAATCAACTAATCAATAAGTCTTCAATATATTCCAGGAATGTGATAAATTCTGAAGATAAAAGGACAAAAGTGAAAATTGTCCCTGCCTTCATGGGGCTTACACTCTAGCAGAGAAGGTTGGGAAGATGGGGAAAGAACAACAACATACGCATATGTGCATATATCAAAATAGATACAATATGACTTTGGGGGAGAACCAGGACTCAGTTAGAAGGTGATGCTTGAGTTGACCCTTAAAGGAAACAAGAAGTTCTGAGAGACAGAGGTGAGGAGAGGGTGTATTCTAGGCATGGAGTATAGCCAGTGTAAATCTGAGCAGAGAGACAAAAGATAAGAGTATTATATATAAAGAACGTTAAGAAGACCAATTTGGCTGGGCTGCATTATGTATGGAGGGAGTCATACACAACAAATCTAAAGACAGGTTGGATCAAGTTATAAATGGTTTTAAATATGAAATTGAAAAGTTTATATTTGATCATACAGGAAATATGTAGTCATTGTAGTTTCTTGAGGAGGAGAATGACAAAGTCTTGAATTTAAGAAAATCAGTTGCGTAGCTAGTGTAAGGAATGGAATTTGAAAATGGGGAGATTTTTGAGGCAGAGAGACAAATTGAGAGGATTTTACAGTACTTCAAGAGAGGGATGGTAAGGACCTAAGTTAAGGAAGATGGCTGTGGGAATAAAGAAAAGGTACCCTTTGGGAGATGTTGTGGAAGTAGAAATGACATTCTGGTTTGGGCCTACCTTGGGGAGTCCAGTATGGTGTCAATAAGTCAGAGCTCCTCAGTTCAAATTTTGCTTCTGAGGCTTACTTGTGTGAGACTTGGGCAAGCCACTACATCTTATTGAGCTTTAGTTTTTTCAACTGTGAACTAAGGGAGTGGGATGAGAAGACATCTGAGGTCCCTTTCTAGCTTTTTGATCTTTTCCAGTCTTAACTGGAAGTTTCTAACCAAACTCTTTTAATGGCCATTCCAATGCAGAACATGTGACTTTATTCATGCTGGTCTCTATGCTTGGAATTCTAGCATGCCCAAACTACTTTTGCAAATATTGCACTGGTCTCCATGAGACCTTCGCTGATTTCCCCAACTGAGAATAATGTCTTCATCAGCTCTCCTGATAACTTTAAACTTATGTACTTATTTTGGAGTAGTGAGGTAGTAGAGAGCAATAAGTAGAGTGCCAGGATTGAAGTGAGGAAGACTCATTTTCTTGAGTTCAAATCTGGCCTCAGACATTTACTAGCTGTGTGACCCTGGGCAAGTCAATTAATCCTATTTGCCTCAGTTTCCTCATCTACAAAATAAGCTGGGGAAGAAAATGGTGAGTAGCCAGGTGGTATAGTCAATAGAACACTGGTTTGGAGTCAGGAGGGTCCGAGTTCAAATGTGATCTTAGACACTTACTAGCTGTGTGCCTAGGAACATGTCACTTTACCCTAATTGTTTCAAAAAGAAAAAAAAAGACAAATTATCTTTTGCCACGAAAACACAAATGGAGTCATGAAGAGTCAGACATGACTGAACAACAGCATGAATTTTCAGTATATCATAGGAAATGAATTCATCCCTCTCCTCTCTCCCTCTCTGTTCCTCTCTCTCTGCAAGGCAATTGGGGTTAAGTGTCTTGCCCAGAGCACACAGCTGGTGAGTGTTAAGTTTCTGAAGTCAAATTTGAACTCAATTCCTGCTGACTCCAAAGCTACCTACCACTTTATCTACCATGCCATCCAGCTTCCCCTATTCATAATCTCTTTCAAAGGTTTTGCAAAACTAGTGACATTTCGTAAGCATTATGGGATTAAGAGCTGGAAAAGACCATAAGGATTATCTAATCTAGCCCCTTATTAAAGAGGACCCAGGAAGAGAGTGTAGGATTCAGAGTCAAGAAGACCCAAGTTCAAATCCAGTCTCAGACACTTACTTGCTGTGTGATAGTGGACAAATCAGCTATCTTCTATTTGTACTACTTCCCAGAGGGGTTTTGAGGATTAAAGGAGATTTTATTTGTAAAGTACTTTACAAACTTTAAAGTACCATATATCCTAGGTTATTATCATTATATTATTTTGCAGACAATGAAACTGATGCTCAGGAAGAGTGAGTGTCTTGTTGAAGGTCATACATGGAGTAAAGCAGCCAAGCCAGAATTCAGACCCAGATTCTGCTTCCAAATCAGGTGCTATGTTATTTTGGGCAGAGCTTCCCACAACAAGGGGCAACTCAGTGGATAAAGAACTGGGACTAGAATCAGATAGACTTATTTCATGAGCTGAAATCCAGCCTCAGATACTAACTGTGTGATCTTGAGCATGTAACTTCATGTTTGCCTCAGTTTCTTCTTCTGTCAAATAAGCTGGAGAAGGAAATGACAAACCATTCCAGTATCTTTGCCAAGAAAATCCTAAATGAGACCACAAGGAGTCTGATGTGACTTAAAGTACTCAACAAAGACAATCACCAACAATGCTGTGAGGTAGAGAGGGCAAGGATCAATATAGAATATTAGCCTTAGTAAAATTGTACCATCTCTAAAGTGAAACTAGATAAATTGTATCTCTCCTCAATGACGGCTAGTTTTCCTGATAGTCTTCTCTCTAATTATTTAAGGTGTCTACAAAGGCTACTGACAATGGGAAGATGAGGGAAAGCATCTATTTCAAGGGGTAATTGGCATGGCAACTGAGCTGATGAACCCAGAGAGCCAGTCTCGGGGCCATAGGAATTCTTAGTCAAGACCATGAATCTCAGGTGTACTCTGTTCCAGGACCAGGGTGAAAGGGAATCCCGGGATTTAGGTCATCTTTCTACTTTTCCCTTTCCATCTCCTTATTTTCCCTTGGCAGCAGATATGATTTATGGTGCCCCTGACAGCCTATCTGTCAGCTAACCCCACACAATGGAATAGAGTAGGTTAAGCCAGGGCCTTGGGCTGACACAGGACGCTCTGCCTGGGGCTCCAGCCGGCTCCCACATCCCAAACTTATTTTGCTGTGCTTGAATGTTTTTGGCAGGTACAGGGAGGCAGACTTGGGAAGGGGAAACACCCTGCTGGTGCCACCTACTATTGATGGTATAAATAAAAAGCCAGGGGACCGCAGCTTTGTACTTTCCATTCCGAAAGCAGCTCCAGAAGCATTCCACAAGCTTAGTGGCAGGCATCATGAGTTGTAGACAAAGTTCATCCTACTCCTTTCACTCCCGCAGCGGTGGGGGAGGAGGAAGCATGAGAGGTTCTGGAGGGGGAAGCTACAGCATGCGGTCTTCTTCAAGCCGATATGGATCCTCTGGGATGGGAGGAGGAGGAAGATTTTCTTCAGGCAGCAATTATGGCAGTGGTGGGGGATCCTGTGGCATGCGGAGTGGAAGCAGCTCCAGTTTTGGGGGTGGCTATGGTGGTGGTGGTATGGGGGGCTCCAGCTATGGAAGTTACTCAAGTAGTGGCTATGGTATGTCCAAGGGCTATGGTGGTAGTTCTGGGGGCTTCAGCAGTAGCTCTTATGGAGGCTTTGGTGGTGGCATGGGGAGCAGTAGCATGGGGGGCTTTGGAGGTGGCACAGGGGGTTTTGGTGGTGGCCAAGGGGGCTTTGGAGGTGGTATTGGGAGCAGTGGCATGGGGGGCTATGGTGGTGGTGCAGGAGGAGGTGATGGTCTCTTGAATGGTGGAGAGAAGGTTACTATGCAAAACCTCAATGATCGACTGGCTTCCTACCTGGACAAGGTGCGTTCCTTGGAGGATAGCAATGGTGACCTGGAGGCTAAGATTCGGAATTGGTATGACACCCATGGTCCTCAGTCAGTCAGAAAGGACTATTCTCACTTCTATGACACCATCAATGATCTCAAGGACCAGGTGAGTGGGAATTGATGTCTCCTTTTCTTTGCACTCACATATATCACTTTGAGATAAGGAGACTAACAACTCCAGAGGTGAAGGTCCCAGTAGGTAGCTGCCATAGTAGTTCTCTGAGAAGATGATCACTAGAAAGAAAAGGACAAGTGAGCATTGTGCTTTCAGAAAATATAGAGGAAAGGTAGAATTTTTTTAGGGACCTTTATAGAGAATATCTGTTGCTTGTTAATTAATCAAAAAGCATTTACTCAGCATCTACTGTGTCATACTCTGTTAGGTACTAAAGATGCAAAGACAAGGGCAAAACTTTATCTTTTTCTCAAGGAGTTTGCATTCTTTTGGAGGAGTACATAAATTCATGCAAAATATATTACAAAGTTACAAGGGAAATTTTGGAGGTGAAGGGACTAGCATAGCAGCTCAGAATAGCAGGAAGAACTTTATGTTGAAGATGGTGCTTGAATGGAGTTTTGAAGGAGAATAAGAGGTAGAGATCAGAGAATACATTCCATGTGGGAAAGAGAGCAATGCAAAGTGCAGAAGTCGGGAGGAGAGTGTCATATATCCCCGGGCCTCAGTTTATATATAAGAAAAGGGGATTGGACTATTCAGGTCTAGACCATGGCTTTATCATTCTTCTTCATACTTGACACATAGGAGAAAGGCTCCATGGCTTGACAATGACCATATTTACCATTGCCAGGAAGCTAATCTATCAGAAAACTTGAATTTTTTTTCAGAAACAAACCAGAGTCTATCCTTTCACTCCACCTCCCTCACTTCCATGTAACAGAACAAAGAAGCCCACTCTGATGAATTTGGTGGTCTTATAGGTGTGATCCAAGGAGGGTTCCTTGGATCACACCTATAAGTCCGCCAATGTCTTGGGGCCTATAGCTTAGTAGCTAGATATGAAAATGTTCCATTCACATGGATCTTAAAAGGATCTTTCTCTCTTTTAAGGGGTTAGCAGATCCAGACCTATACATGGCTCTTTTAATGTTGAGGGGCAACACTGGAGCAGGTACAGATAGGAGACAAAACCCAGAAAGCTAGTGGTATTGATTACCCTGAGCTTTTCCTGTGAAGGCACTAGAAGGAGTCCAGGATATTGGACTCTCTTGACTAACTGTAGACCTTTGGTCACCAGTTCTGCTAGGATTCCTATTTCCTTCCAGCACTGGGATATAATGGGGGAGAGGAGGAAGGAAGGACCTTTAACATTCTTCCCCTCTCTTTCTCAGATTCAGAATGAGATATTAGACAACAACAAAGTCATCCTGGATCTGGACAACACCCGCATGACACTTGATGACTTCAGGATGAAGTGAGATTCTTGTTCTCCTCTCTCTGCAATGGGGGAATTTGATGGGTAATAGATAGTGTTGGATTTGGAACCAAGAAGACCTGAGTTAAAATCCAGCTTCACTTATTAACCATGTGACCTTGGACAAGTTATTTAACTGATTTTAGCCTTAGTTTCCTCATTTATAAAATGTGAATAATAATAGCACTTACCTCCCAGAGTTGTTGTAAGGATCAAATGAGATAACATATGGAAAGTGTTTTGCAAAGCTTAAAGGATTGTATAAGTACTTGCTTTTCTCCCTCTTTCTTTTCCTCTTCCCTTTTCTTTTATTCCTCCTCCTCATCCTACTCCTCTTTCTTTTCTTCTTCTTTCTCCCTCTCCCTTCTTTATGTGCCTCTCAACATGATCTTTTTTCTTCTGAGATTTTTCTTTAAAGGTTAAAAAAAGCAGAGATGATTCTAGAAAGGGAAGGCCATCAAGAAGCAGGAATCTCCTCTTTTCATAGTGTCCCCCAATCTTTGAAGTGCAGGTCTCTGTCCTTTTTACTCCACTTTAACTTACTTGAGCCCTGTTTTGCTCATCTTCCCTACTTGTGCTGCAGGTATGAGATGGAGATGAACCTAAGACAAGGAGTGGAAGCAGATTGCAATGGATTGCGCTCCGTACTGGATGATCTGACCTTGCAAAAGGCTGACTTTGAGATGCAATATGAGACTCTACAGGATGAAATGCAATCCCTCAAGAAGAATCATGAAGAGGTAGGCTCTCTGGCTCCCAGAAGTGTGATGAGCTAAGCAAGCAGGATTTATGGGAAAGGGGAAAGAATAGGAGAACATGGAGACTGACTCAAGAAGGACTTAACAGTCTCAAAAACAAGGAGTTTCAGTATCTTTCTCCCCCCAAGTAGAGCTTTTAGACAAAGTAGGTGGAGAAGGTAGTCTTCAGTCTAACCTCCTGAGATCTGCCCTAGCTAACATGGCTGAACATTGACTTTCTAGTTCGATGATATTCTCTGTTGATAATTAGTAAAAATGGGGAGAGTTAAAGGAGCAAGAAAGGCAATTAGTATTTCTCTGTCCTTTTCAAACTACCGAACCTGCTTTCTGACCTTTCTTCTTTCCTTACAGGAGATGAATGGATTAACTGGACAGAATAGTGGTGATGTCAGTGTGGAGATGAACGCTACTCCTGGTGTGGATCTGACCCAGGCCCTGAATGAAATGCGTGAAAAATATGAGGATCTTGTATCTAAGAACCGCAAAGATATTGAGAGTCGGTTTGAGTCCCAGGTGAGTGATCCATGACGCTGGAATGTCAAACTTAGGCTGAAAAGTTGGACAGGATTGTGCCTGGGCATTTCTGAGGCTGGACCTGGGCAGGATTTTACCCTCAGTTTCCTCTTTTGTAAAATGGGAATAATAGTAGCATTTATCTCCCAGAGTTGTTGTGAAGTTCAAATGAGACAATATATGTAAAGTGCTTTGCAAAACTTAAAGGATTATATAAGTACTAGCTCCTCCTCTTCTTTTCCCTTCTCATCTTCCTCTTTTCTTCTTCTTCTTCCTCTTTCTCCTCCCTCTCCCTTGCCCTTCTTTATGTACCTCCCACTATAATCATTTTTCTTTCTTTTTCTTTTCTTTTCTTTTTCTTTCTTTCTTTCTTTTTTTTTTTTTTTTTAAAGAGAAACTAAAGTCTATCCCTCTTTTTCATTTAGGACATACTCCAGAGGCTATTTGGTAACAGTGTGGGGAATTTCCAATCTCTGATTCCAACTGTGTAGGGATTCCCTTGATTGGAAACTCTATCAAGAACACAGGCAGCTCTTTTGTAACTTGCAAAGAGCAAGCATGACTTGTAATCAAAAAGATCTGAGTTTGTATCTTGTTTCTGAGATTTATTAATCTAATTATTAATTGTTATCTCAATTAACACTTGACGCTTAATCATTTAACCTCTCTCAGCTCCAGTTTGTTGGAAATGTTGGGATAATAATACATATTATCCTTATTTGCAAAATAGGAATAACAATAACTATAGCCCTTAATTCATAGGATTATTTTGAGGATCAAATGACATTAATGTAAATAAAGTACTTTGGGAAAAAAGTGCTCTTTAAGGTTCCCATAAACCTTAGTGCTGTCTTAAGCTTTATTAATGTAAAACTGCACTGAAACATTTAGGATCTCACATAAATTATTATTATTATTGTCTTAAGACTTTCCTGCTAAGTGACTTGCTCAGGACAATGCAGCCAGTCATATGTGTCAAGGAGAAACTTATACTTAGGTCTTTTTGATTCCAAGGATGGCTAGCTCTCCTTCCCCTTCTATACTATGCTTCTTCTCTGTAGAATTTTAGATATTTTAATTGGGAAACAGAGCTCAGAAGAGATGCTCCCTCCTTCTCTCCCTTCAGTGGCTTCCCAGTCTGGTCTTAGCTCTAGTAATGGGTACTCTAGCCCTTGGCACAATCCTGGACGTGAAGTCAGATACTGAGAAGTCTGGTTTCCATTAAATTTTGGATTTTACAGATGACTCAAATAAGCCAAGAAGTGACAACCAGCAGCCAACAGATAGAGACCAGCAACAAGGAATTGACTGAAGTCCGACACAACTTCCAGAGCCTGGAGATAGAATTACAGTCCCAACTCAGCATGGTAGGTGGTTTTAAACCTAACCCCTGAGAGAACTTGGGAAGGAGGGATGACCAATCCTTAGATATCAGGGGAAGTGGCTAAGCACATTCATCTTCAAACCAGCTGTAAATGGTGCCTTTGGCTCTTGGTTTTTTTTTTTGTCCTGAGATCCCAATGGATGCTGCCCTGACCTCCCATTGATCCCTATACCCTCCTACCTACCTCACCTTCCCACTGATGTTCAGGGCTCCTTTCCATTTTCTAGAAATCTGCCCTGGAGAAGACTCTGGAGGATATGAAGGGGCAGTACTGTAGCCAGCTAGCCCAGATCCAGGCCCAGATCAGTGAAATGGAAGCCCAGCTGAGTGAGATCCGAGGAGAGATAGAATGTCAGAACCAGGAATACAGTAACCTGCTGGATGTCAAGACACGACTAGAGAAAGAAATTGCTACCTACCGGAATCTACTGGAGGAAGGACAGGAAGATTTGTATGTGGTTCAGAACAAATTCTATTTCTTTACTCCTCCCTCCCTTATCATCCCTAAGAAAGGAAGACCCTCAGGATACCAGGTGGCTGGAAAGAATAAAGTGTTAGGGGTTTGCTCCTGTCCTTCAAGACTCATTGTTCCTGGTCAGATGGGATCTCTGGGGAGAAGGGGATATAATACTGGGAGAGGAGACCATAGTTTGAAAGATTTCATGGCCTTTAGCATTAGAAGAAAACTTAAGAGATCTTAGTGTGTCTTTTTCATCTAAGAGGAGTCTCATCTAACTGGTCCCAATTTATGACTCCTTTCCATCCATATGAGAAGAACTGACCATTGAATAGACTTCAGCCCTAGTTCCCATGATGCTAAAACCAAGAAACTTGTAGGTAGGGAGAATCATTGGGGCTCCTGGATCATGCCATGCATAGCTCTAGCTCTCTCCTACAGGAAGGTCTCGTTCATAAACTCACCAGTATTTTCTCTTTTTCTCTTTAGTGACTCAGGTTCTGGATCTGGAAGAAGGAGACAAGGAGGCAGAGGGGGCAGTGGTTATGGTGGTGGAAGTGGAGGCAGTGGAGGTGGATATGGTGGTGGAAGTGGAAGCGGAGGCAGTGGAGGTGGATATGGTGGTGGAAGTGGAAGCGGAGGCAGTGGAGGTGGATATGGTGGTGGAAGTGGAAGTGGAGGCAGTGGAGGTGGATATGGTGGTGAGAGTGGCAGCGGAGGAAGAGGTGGCAGTGGGTATGGTGGAGGAAGTGGAAGTGGAAGCGGAGGCAGTGGAGGTGGATATGGTGGTGAGAGTGGCAGCGGAAGCAGAGGTGGTAGCGGCTCTGGAGGTGTCAAGTCCTCCCAATCTGGCTCTTCCATTTTCCAATCCTAGACTGGCAGTGATGATTCATAAGGTAAGAATGGTTACCAGAATTAAAAGGACTTAAAAAATAAAGTTTTGTGCCCTTCCTAATTAGTTGGCCAGGGTGAAGTGGTCCCTTTGCTAACCTCTGTGTATCCTACTTCTGAAAGTCTCCTGGCCAGTCATTCTGCCCTCTTTGTGCTTAGACAAGTGACTCCATCTTTCTGAGATTCATTTGTAAAATGATGCTTGGATCAAATTATCTCCAAGGTCCTTTCTGATTCTAAATACTAGATCTGGTGAGCTTTCTTGCTGCCTACCAGCTTTTTGTGAACCTCTTTGCCTTTTCCAAATTTCTCCTGGTCATCTTCCTTCCCTCCTCTGAAGTCTCCTAACCTCCCCCTCCCCCCATAACCACTTGTTGGGTCCTGGAAGAACCCAGAACAATTCTTCTCTCCTTTCTTAACCATTTTCTTTCTATCCTTTTCCAGGGTCCCAGAAGAGATATTAAACTCCTTGAGAAATTCCTCATTTACCTTCATCTGAGCTACTTCTGGGCAGTCCCTGGAGGAGATAATAGCATTTCATTTGGAATTCAGGACCAGCAGACAATACTGAGAACATTGGGAATAGTATCCTGTGGTGGCTGAGGATTCCCATAGAGGGGTCCTTGTCTCCCTGTCTGCCTGCTCCATTGTTTACCCCCGACTCCCTTTGACCCACATTTCTGTGCAGAATTGTGAGATGTCTTACTCCCTGCCCAACTTTTGTTTCCTAATAAAGCTTTCTATCGCAAACCAGAACTTGGCTTCTGAGCCCTTTGTTGGAATCCGTAACCCTATTCATTGGATGATCCTTAGAAAGGTGGAAAAGAGCAAAATTGAGAAAAGAGAAGGGCAGTAGCTAGAACCAGATACTTCAGAGCTAAATAGAATCATTCCTGGCTCATAGTAGACTGGGGAGATCAGGACACTATACTTTGTCGGGGGGGGGGAGGTGTTTCCTTACATTGCTTTGATTCATCAGGCAGATGGACTGAAGGTACTTAGCCCATGAAGGAGGATGAGATGACTTTATCAACTGACACCAAAAGTCACCAGAGGGCCAGATACATAATGAATATTCATCATTCTTCTCTAGTAGTGGTGGGATTCTCCCTTCTCCCCTTCCACATAACCCTTCTTGGCTGTAGAAATCTTTTTTGTGACTAGTTTTCTTTCCTTCTTACCCCATTCTCACATGATATTCCCTTGTAAACCAATTTCTCTTGGGCAAAAATGGTGGTGATGGGGGGAAGCATACAACTCAACCTAAATCCTTTGGGATTAATGCAATTTTAGCACCTGAATGTGGGTCCTCCATAAAGCTACCACTGGAAACCATATCTGGATTCATTGATTGCCTGGTAGCTTGTCCAATGTCATCCAATGACTGGAAACCATATCTCATGAGCAACCAAAAATATATTTAATTTCACTGCCCAGCCAAAGAACATATTAATTTGAACAAAGGACATTTAGTCAAATAGCAGATAAATTTATCAAATCAAATAGCAAATAAAAGGATAAGAAAAAGATCCCCATTCTGCACACATAGGGATACCTACAGGTGGAGAAAAGTATATGTCCAGATTTAGATCTGATGGATCACTTAGTCCAAAACCCTCATTTTACATAGGGGGAAACCGAGGTTCAATGAGCCTTCTTATTGTCAGAGACTTGGGGGAGAAGGCAAGCAGCTGGCACAAGGGAGACAGGATTACACTTTAGGGATAGGGTAGAGGTCAAAAAGATTGCCTGGGTTTAGGTGACTCTTTTCCATTACAGGAACAAATAGAAGCAAAGGGGAAGGGAAATAGGATGAAGGGGTTTGCTGTTGCAACAATCCTGTTCTTTTGGAATTCCACCTTTGATTCCCCTTAGGAATGTAGAGTTTAGAAGTAGGAATGCAGAGCTTAGAGGTAGGAATGTAGGGGAGGGAGGGTTCCCCATGACAATTTGTATTTTCAGTGATAGGGCTGGTAGGGCTGGTATGGTGAGGCAGGGGGAATCCTCAGCTGTTCTTATCTCTTGCTGTGTGTCAAAGGTGTTCTTGAGGCTTGGGGATCCCATTGTTAAAGGTTCATTGTGAGTATTTACATTTGAGAAATTCTCAATTACTACTGAATCCAAGCTTGATTTTTTGTTTTGTTGATTGTCTAGACTTAAGAAAGTATTAATGCAGATTAAATTTACAAGTGTAGGTGTACATTGCCTCATCTCCCTTCTCCTAGAGCCTAGTTGTTAAACATTTACCAGCTTACTCTCCTAATAGCTCAGCAAGACAATAATAGGAGGTTAGGGGAATGAAATCATCATCAGGCTGGAGGCCTAGTGTGTGCAGTCTAATAATAATGAAAATAATAATTATAATAAAAACAAGACTTTATAAAGTATTTTACTTTCATTATCTCATTTGAACCTCATAATGCACTTACCAGTAGCAGAAATTGTGTGTCTGTTAGGGTTAGAAGTGGCTGGTGTCAGAATCATTCATTCTTATGTAATAGTTTTTTGGAGACAGAGCTCTGTAGACAGAGAGAAGTCTTCAGAGACTACCATCATGCTCCTGGAAAATGTATTCTTGAAAGACAGTACTGTTCTGGAAGGGACTGAAACTATCATCATATTTAAATCTCAATCTAAAGTGTCAAACTTTCTCCTAGCTGGGGTTTGCTTCAAAGAAGAAGAAATTTATTGATAGTAATGTATTAGCTTTTATAAACTTTCCAAGAGTCTGTCTTCTTTCATAATAATGCCTAATATGGTAATATGTTTTGCATGATTGAATATGTATAACCTATGTCAAATTGCTTCCTTCTCAGTGAAGGGAGAGATGAGAGAGGGAGAGAGAAAATTTGGAACTCAAAAACTTTAAAACAAATGTTAAAATTTTTCTTGACATGTAACTGGGGAAAAATAAAATATTATTAAAAAATAGACTTCCCAAGGGAGCAACTGAATTTAATCTCAGGTAAATGAGCTTTAATATTTAAGTTGTGGAGGAAAGTTTGGTAAAAAAAAAAAACCCTCAAAGAAGGTGCTTCAGGCAAGTTCACTATATCTGGTCTTCTCTGAAAGGCTGTCTCCTCCTGAGTGAGGGATGGAGTGGAGGTATTAACAAAGGATAAATTACACTTGAAGGGCTTGCATAGGAAAAAATTAGCAGAGAGATTCCACGTACTTTCCAAAGGTGAAGGATTCAGTGAGCAGTAAACAGCTGGCTTGCCTTTGATGTTAATTACCCCCATTTGAAGCATTCCTTAAACACAAAACATTTATTAAGTTTGTACTACATGATAGACGCTGTTAGATACAAGGTAATTATGAGAGATGTGAAACTGTATCTACTAAAAGATTACTTTTTAATGGTGGCAGTGGGGCTGGGGGAGATAGGAAGACGAACATATGTGATCCAGACAAGTATAAAATAAACACACAGAAGAGGGACAAAATACTCTGAAGAATTTGAGGTGACAGTGGTAACTTTGAGGGGGAAGGTTTCGTGGAGGAGGTGGTGACTGAGTTTAGCCTTCGAGAAAAGATCCATAGATGGAGATGAGGACAATCCAGACATGGAGGATGGTAGAGCAAAGGCAAAGAAAAGGTATAGAGCAATTATAATGGAGGCCAGAGAGTAGCCTAATATAGAAAGATGCAAGTATTAAGTATTTACTGGGTACCAGGCACTGTAATCAACACCTTATAAATATTTTCTTATTTGATTCTCCCAACAACATTGCAAGGTAGGTGCTGTTATTCTTACTTTACAGTAGAGGAAACAGACTGAGAAAGGTTAAGTGACTTACTCAGAGAAACACAATTAGTCTGAGGCTAGATTTGAACTTAGAATTGCCTGATGACACTATGCCATCTAGTTGTTTTAACATGCTTAGTAGCCTGAAATTAGAGTACACAAAGGATTAGTTATATCATAAGACATGAAAGGTAGGTTGTATCAAGATTGTGGAAGGACCTTGAATGCCAAAGCTAGGGATTTGGGTTTTATTCAGGAGGCAATAGAAAGCCACTGAAGGATTTTGGTACAGAGGTGATATAGGGATAAATAAGACAAAGAAATAAAGAATGGAATAGAGAGGGAACAGACTGAAGATAGAGTGATTTTGTTGTTTCGATGTTTCAGTTGTGTCCAACTCTACGAAGAGTAATTAATATAGCTATTATAGGTCTAGAGAGCTGCTCTGAGAAGACTTAGCCTGGTTTAAAGTACCAGAAAGCAGTCCTGAGCCTGAACAGTCTCTTAGCTAGAGCTCTAAGACTTATCTATCGTCCCTTCACACCATAGTAGTGAGTATAAAGTGAGGGGTGTGTCATGGAATGAAGCTTTTTTTTTTTTTTAAGACTCCTGGGGATAGTCCTGGGTCACCTTCACATCTTGTTTAGTCAGTTAGTTGTGTTTGTAAGGAATTAACCAAGTGAAGATTGTGTGGAATAGAGAGATAAGGTAAAGAAGAACTTACAGGAATATGTGAATTCTTTTTCTATATTTTATTTTCATTATTTCTGTGTTTCCCCTATGACCTGTATAATATTTGCAGGCCCATATTTACTTGAGCCTTAGCCAGCTATAAACATATTTACTTAACCTGAGCTGATGACATTTATCAGTATTTAACATTTATCGATATTTAGTCTATTAGCTTGACCACTGCCTGTTTAATTATCTGAAGCCTAAAGGCCTGATTTTCTGATTTCCTAGAAATCAGATGATTTCGGGGAAACAGAAACCTTCCATTCCATTCTCTCCGGATAGTAACAACCACTTCGATGTTTCCCCCCCATTCTCAATGCTCTCTTACTTGTATAAAAGTTGTGTATTTTTACAACTTCTTTAGCCCTCCTACGTGAGCTTTCTCTTTCCCTTATCTGGTGATGGGATGACTCATCCTCAGGGGGTTTAATAAACAACCTTTCTACTGAATGACTCTGAGTAGTCATTTTGGGTAAGGGTCTTCTACATCCCACACAACTATGACCACACAGAGCTCCAGCTAAATGCCTAGATCTCTAGGCAGAGCTTTTCCCATTTTTCTCATGCCAACTTTCTTATATCAAAGCAGGTAAAACAATTAGGACCAAATTTCAGGACCAAACTGGAAAACTGGAAAAATTCCTGGGAAAACAAGAAGAAATTAGCATCAAGGCCCCAGGGGTCTGCCTCTCAGAGCTGGGTGAGCTTGAACCAATCACTTAAACTTTCTGAACCTCCGATTTCTCATTTGTCAAATGAGTTGATTGGATTAGAGGTCCTTTGAAGTCCCTTTCTGCTCTAAATCTGTGACCCCAGATTTACCTCAGGGAATCCAAATATTAGACAGAAAAAGAAGGGAATGAGAAATAAAGAAACTTATTTTACATTTGATGAAAATGTTTGTTTCCCTCTCCTTTCATTTTGTCTCTATCTCTATTTCTGTTCCTCCTTCCTTTGTCTCGGACTGTCATCTCTCCTCTCTCTGTGTCTGTCTGTCTCTGTCTCTCTTTGTGTTTCTATTTCTCTCTGTCTCTGACTGTGTCTCTTCTCTCTCTCTGTTGCTCTCAGACTCTCTATCTCTTTATCTCTCTCCATCTCTGTTTCTGTCTCTGTCTTCTTCCTCTTTCTCTGTTTCTGTCTTTCTCTTTCTTTTTTGTCAGCATGTCGCCCCGCGAAGCCCCCCCACTCTGTTTTCTATGTCAAGGAAAACAATCTTTTCATTAGTAAAGACAGAATAAAAGTAGCCAATGAGGAGTTGAAACTCAGAAAAAGTAAGGAGATAGTAAAAGAGTAGCTAGCTTCCCTTTATGGATTCACATTATCTGTCCCAGGAGAACTATATCTTCTGGTGCTGAAAGACAATAGGCTTGCAGACAACTGACCAGTGAGTTGGCCTTCCTGAGAAAATTCTCGAAGAGTTAATTGAAGAAATAATTAGTGACATTGTGAAAACAAACAATCCTGAAAGCTATAAGAATTATGATTAATACAATGACCTTTATAATGCCAGAGGAAGCAATGATGAAACAAACTATATGCCTACTGACTGAGAGGTGAAAGATTTATGAAGCTGAGTGAGACATATTTTTATATATAGTGAATTAATAAATTTATTTTGCTTGAGCAGGCATATTTGTTACAAGAAACTTGTCTTTTAAAAAATAATTTTAAAACAAATGTTCAGATAAGCACTCTCCCCTATTCCAGAAAGAAAATAAAACAAAATTCCCTTTTTAAACACATACAGTTAAACAAAACAAATTCCCAAACTTTCCATGTTAAAAAAGCTTCTATCTGTATTTGATTCCATCACCTCTCTATGAGGAAGTAGGTAACATATATTTCATCTTTTCTCTTTCCCTCTTCTCCAGTAGGCTAGGTGGCACATTGGACAGAGCACTGGGCCTGCATTCAGGAAGACCTGAGTTGAAATCTGTACTAAGACACTTACTAGCTGTGTGACCCTGTGCAAGTCACTTAGCCCTGCTTGCCTCAGTTTTCTCATCTGTAAAATGAGCTGAAGAAGGAAATGGTAAAACATTCTAATATCTTTGCCAAGAACCCCAAATGGGATCATGAAGAGTCAGATGTGATTGAAATCATTAAACAATGCCCCACCTCCCCCTGCCCCTGCAATAAGGTGGGAGGGAGAGAAATTTTTTTTCCTCTTTCTTTCTTTCTTTCTTTAAAGATAAGGATTTTATTTTTAAAAATTTTTTATTATTATAGCTTTTTATTTATAAAACATATGCGTTATTTTTAACGTTGACCCTTGAAAAACCTTCTGTTCTAACTTTTCCTCTTCTTCCTCCCACTCCCTCCTCTAGATGGCTGGTAGTCCAATACATGTTAAATATGTTAAAGTATATGTTAAAGAATTTTATTTTTTAATCCTTTTTTAAATTAAAGTTTTATTTATTTTTCAAAACAGTGGACAATTCTTCAACATTAGCTCTTGTAAAACTCTGTGTTCCAATTTTCCCTCCCCCCACACCCTCTCCTAGATGGCAAGTAGTCCAATATATGTTAAATATGGTAGAAATATATGTTAAATCCAATATATATATACATATTTATGCAATTATCATGCCACATAAGAAAAAAAAGAAGCAAAGTAAAATGCAAGCAAACAATAACAAAAAGAGCGAAAATGCTATGTTGTGAACCACACTAAGTTCCCATAGTCCTCTCTCTGGGTGTAGATGGCTCTCTTCATTGGAACTGGTTTGAATCATCTCATTGTTGAAGAGCCATGTCCATCAGAATTGATCATCATATAGTCTTGTTATTGCCATGTATAATGATCTCCTGGTTCTGCTCATTTCATTCAGCATCACTTCATATAAGTCTCTCCAGGCTTCTTTGAAATCATCCTGAAATCATTTCTTACAGAACATTAATATTCCATAATATTCATTTTTTATACCATAATTTATTCAGTCATTCTCCAACTGATGAACATCCACTCAGTTTCCAGTTTCTTGCCACTACAAAAAAGGGCTGCCATAAACATTTTTGCACATGTGGGTCCCTTTCCCTTCTTTAAGATCTCTTTGGGGTATAAGCCCAGTAGAAACACTACTGGATCAAAGGGTATGGACAGTTTGATAACTTTTTGAGCATAGTTTCAAATTACTCTTCAAAATAGTTGGATGAAAAATTTCTTTTAGTTGAAAAAAAAGAGGTGGGGAGTAGTGCTACCAATGTGGACTATCATATATACTTTCAGATGAGGTAACTGTATTGTTAGTTTTGTTTAATTGTTTTACTTTGTTAGGAGAGACCACTAATGGAGTGGGAAGTAATCTATGTATGTTTGTAATATGCAAATAAAACACATCAATGCAATTAAAAAAGAGAGAGGGATGATTAATGAGCATCTAAAAAACAAAGTAGTAATTATAAAAAGTTAGCACAGATTTATCATGAACAGATCATGTCTGTCTAACTATTCCCCCTTCCTTCCTCCCTCCTTTCCTTTCTCCCTTCCTTCTTTCCTTCCTTCCTTCCTACCTGCCTGTCTTCCTGTCTTCCTCACTTCCTGCCTTCTTGCCTTCCTGCCTGCCTTCCCTAAATGAATAGATTAGGGCAATTAAGTAGATATATAGCAAGACATTTGCTAAAATATAATTAGATGGGTTAAGAGTTTTTTGACTTGTGAAGTCTTAAAGAATAGAATGATTCAATATCAATCTAGCAAGATGTCTCTAGGGAGGTATCCCCTCTTCCAAGACTATCTCTGTGCTGTTTAACATTTTTTTCTGCGATTTAGATAAAGGCATAGATCCCAGGTGTATCAAATTTCCATATGATACAAAACTGAAGGGGAGACATAATACCCTGGATGGATAGAGTCAGGATCCAAAAATATCTTGGCAGATTAAACTCTGGGCTGGATCTAATTAAAACAAAATTAAGTGAAGTTAAATATAAAGTCTAGCACTTGGGTTCAAATGATCAATTTTACAAATACAGAATTATTAATAGTAGCTTGTAAAAAACACACACTGGATTTTTTGAGGGTAGTAAGTTTGATATGGGTCCACAATGTGATGTAGCAATCAAAAAAAGAGCAAATATGGCTGCAGAAAGAAAGGTAGAACTTTATGAATAAGGAGACTTTCCCCTTTATTAGCTTTGCTGTGGCTAGGTCACATCTCAAGTTTTGTCTTCTGTTTTAGATTCTGTTTACAAGTTTAAAAAAAAAGTTAATAAGCTAGAGAGTTCTCTCTCCACAGGAGAGCACCCAGGGCAGTGAAGGATTTTAACTCCATATTATAGGAGCAACTGAAGGAATTGCTCACTTTAGCCTGAAGAAGAGAAAATGGGGAGGTTAGGGATGGGCAAGTTAATGGTCTTAAATGTTTAAAGACTGGCATATAGAGAAGGAATTAGATTTGTTCTGTTTAGTCTTGGAGACAGAACCAGGAATCATGGATTAGAGAGAATGCTGGATCTGGAGTCAGAAAGATCTCAATTCAAATCCAATTTCAGAGAATTACTGATTGTGACACTAGCTCATTTAACCCCTGTTCAGTTTCCTCAACTGTAAAACGAGGATAAGTTGTTGTGAGGATCAAATGAGACAATATTTGTAAAGTACTTGTAACCTTCCTCTTCCTTTTCCTCCTCTTACTTCTTTTCCTCCTCCTCCTTTTTCTCCTTCTCCTCTTCCTCCTCCTACTTTACCTTCTCCTCTTTCTTCTCTTCCTTCTTCTGGTTCTCCTTCTCCTCTTCTTCTTTTTCCTCATTCTTCTCTTTCTTCTCTTCCTCCTCCTTTTCTTCTTCATCCCCTTCCCTCTCCCCTTCCTTCTTCTCATTCTCTTTCTACTCCTCCTCTTCCTCCCCATCCTTTCCCTCCTCCTCCTTTTCCTCTTCCTCCACCTCTTCCTATTCTTTCTCCTCATTATTTTCTTCCTACTCTTCCTCTTCTTCCCATTTTCTTCTCCTCCTTCTCCCCTTCGTCCCCTTCCTTCTTCTCCCTTTTCTCCTTCTTTCTACTTCTCCTTCACCTCCTCTTCCTCTTCCTCCTCCCTCCATCTCCCCTTCCTTCTTCTCCTCATTCTTTCTTCTTCCTAGTACTCAGAATCTGAATGAAGGTTTCATTAATACAGTGTGCTTCAAATAGCTCCATGGTCAAGCGTAATTGGCTAGCCGTGATAAAGGCAGGTGGACCACCAAGCTGCTGCTATTGACCCTGATCCCCTTCTCTGCTGTGGCTGCATTGCCCCCTTGTGGCTATATCATGAAAGATTCCAAGGTTTCATGATAGCTCAGGGTTTTCTCATTCTCATCTTGATAATTAGAGACTGGTATTACTGCTCAGGCAAGCTTTTGTGAGAGCGAGATGGGAGGCCCGCTGCTCTGGGATATCAGAAAGCAGGCAAGGCTCTCTGGAGAAGGAATCTGACAGATTCTATTCTTGGCCTATTTTTTTGATGAAAAGTACAAGATTTAACAGATTTTTTGGCTTTATTCCCAGGAAGCTGAAGGAGTAAGTTTACTCTGTGTGTGTGTGTGTGTGTGTGTGTGTGTGCATGTGTGCGTGGGCACCTGCATGTGCACACATCATATATTTGTATCCTTGTTGCCACTGGAATGGTGACAAATCTTAGGCTTCTACCATGAACAACAGAGAAGTAGTTAAAAGATATGTACAAAGAACTTTCTTTTTTCTTTCCCCCCCCCATTTAAAAAATTTCCCCCCCCCAAGTCATGTGTAAAACAACATTTTTTTTGGGTTATACATGTATTTTTACTTATTTCCATATGAATCATTCTGGGAGAGAAAAATCAGAACAAAAGGGAGAAACCACGAGAAAAAAAAAACAGAAGGAAAAAACTGTGAACATAGCATATGTTGATTTACATTCAGTCTCCATAGTTTTAAATGCAAATGTCATTTTCTATTCAAAGTTTATTGGGATTGCCTTAGATCACTGAATTGCTGAGAAGAACCAAGTTCTGTCATAGTTGATCACTGCATATTCTTGCTGTTGCTGTGTACAATGTTTTCCAGGTTCTGCTTATTTTGCTCAGTATCATGAACAAACAACTTTCAGCAGAATTTTACACTTTTGCTTGATGTTTGCAGTGAACACGAATTCTTTGGCTATCTCTTCTGCTTTGAGAAAAGGTGATCAAACAGTGATGTTGATATGGATGTTTCTCCCTTGGGAGATTTTGTAAATTCGAGAGAGAGAGAGAGAGAGTTGGATCTATGATATCTAGATCTAACTAGTTCCCTCAGTCAGTGCTGACTGTGTTTTGGGAGGTGCTCTCCCCAACTGGTTGATCACTGAAGATAAGAGGATAAGCTCAAGTCCTGACCTGGATTCCCTGGGGGGGTGGGGAGTTTCATGGGGGAATTAAGACATTCTCGATGTTTTAATGTTCTAAGTACCAATTTCCCAGGAGAATCTTCTAAGAATTATAGATTACTATATTGTATTTAAGATTTTATTAAACAATGCTTTTGAGTCTTCTGTGTTTTTAAAATTTTTTATGTGTGGAAGAAATAAATAGCTATCCTGTATCTGATCTGCACAGCACATTGAGTATCTCTTTAATCTTTTCTTGGGAGACCCTACAGTTGAGCTAAACCTAAATTTTATGGATAAGTCCCAATTAATGTGAATAATTAATTCTTTGGAGTTGTCACATGTATTTGAATTTGCACTTTTCAAAGTTATAATTATGTAAAATATAGTAATTGTGTCTGATTAAAGGGAAATATACCATGCAAATTTGAATAATTCAAACATTTCAGAAGATCCTTTATTTGTACTCATCAAGACCTAGTTATAATTAATATTCCCTTGAATTGGTAGGGTCTTAAAGAGTCAGAGAATGCAAGAAAAAGTCTGACTTCTTTTTTCAGAGGCCTGGTTTTTCCAGGTCTAAACCTCATGCCCATCTAAGCACAGAGTGAGTAACCCAGGAACCCATGGGCCTAGAGGGTCTGTTGTTATACAAACATATAATATACTGCATTGTGTTTTCTCCATTCCTGGAAGCAAACTTCTCTCTACCTCACAAGATGTCTCCATTCCTTCTAGGCTCAATTGAAACACCAACTTTTCCATGAAGCCTTGCCTGATTCTATCTATCCTGCCCCAACTTCTATTGCCTTCTCTCCTTTTAAATTAACTATCTTTTATTTATTTGACATATATATATATATATATATATATGCTTATGTATGTACTCATTATATCCTCCAGTACAATGTAAACTCCTTGGAGGAATGGGTTGTTTCATTTTTTGAATATGTATCCCAGTACTTAGCACAATGCCTAGCATATAGGACACATTTAATCAATGATTATTGATAGATTTATATACTTCTAGTTGAGCCTTCATTGAAAAATAGTAACAAAATGTCTATTTCTTTTGACCCAGGTATCTTACTTCTGGACATACACTTCAAGAAGGTCAAGCCACTGGAAAACCAAAATATTAATTGAAGTACTTTTTGTCATCACAAAGAACTGGAAACAAAGTGAAGATCATGATATTTGAATGTAATGAGCTATTTATCTGTTTATATTATTAATTAATTTACAATATATTATAATGATGAATATGAAGACTTCAGAGAGGCAAGGAAAGACTTTTGTGAATTGTTACAGAAATAGAGTCAGCAGATCCAGGAAAACAATATTAATAATGACTACAAAACTGTAAAAGCAAGGCATCAAAATGGAACTGGGTACTATGTAATTATAATAACTAAGAAGAGATAAGAAAAAGTTCCCTCTCTCCTTTCATTGAAGAAATGGAGAATTATGGGTGTGGAATGTGGCATAAGCTGCCATATATGACGATATATTGATTAGTTTTTTTGAACTTTTTTCTTTTAAAAAATCATATTGATTTATTTCATTTTTATATCACTTTGCTTTTCCAATGCATTCCTATGTTTTTTTCTTCTAAAAAGTTATCCTTGATAATAAAAAAGAAAAAAAATGGAATGCCAAATTGTTTTTCTAAAAAAATTGTTATAAAGGAAGGCTTACTTGAATTCTGGAATGAATACCGTACAAAAGCAAAAGGTATCCATAATTTTTTTAATAAAAGGAAAATATATAAAAAAAGATAAACTACATCTCCTAGCCCAGAATTCCTATTTCTCCATGAGTCTTTGATGAGCCAGGCTCCGAGGAGGAAGCCACAGGCTGGGTTGAGCTGTGCAAAAAACTCTAAATTTTCTGATGGACTACTTGTGCCTGATCTATAGTAGTAATTTGCAAACTTGTATTGTTCTGATCAGCCTATTGTGATGTTCAGTGTTGAAGAACAATGTTGAATATCACAATGTTGTTCAGCTGTGGCTGATCAGATTGCAATATTGTGAGGTTTCCAGTTTCTCTGAAAATGAAGGTGGAACAACAACAAGGTTGGGCTCCAGGGCTAGACTAGCACTGGATAAAATCCTTATGCTTTCATTCCCAAGCCAGTCCATCTGATTTGATGGTTGTGAGGGGAGCAATGAATCAGAACAAAGGAGCTCTGTCCAGCAGGTTGGTGGTGATTCCCTAAATGGCCTCCAGGGGATGCTGTGGCTACTGAATTGTTGCTACACTGTCCCCAGAGTCTGAGTATATTTCTTATTTAGTGTTTACTCCCAGGGAAACGGATCTTAACTTCCCTGATGGTGGAGTGAGCCAGTGAAAGCAGAAGGAGGGCCAAAAGAGTAACTGTCTCTTGCTCTAGACAGTGGTTCTCAAAGTATGGTCTAGAAAATCCTGGGGATCTCTGAAACCCTTTTAGAGGGTCTACAAATTCAAAAATAGTTTTTATTTCCAATATGGTAAATGTCTATAAATGTAACCCAGATGAACAAAAATGCTTTGGAGAGATCCTCAATAATTTTTAATAGGATAAAGATACTGAAAACAAAAGTTTGAGAACCACTGCTTTAGGACCAAGCCTAGTGGAGAGGGGCTAGATCATGTGTACAGTGGTCACACAGGGATCCATCTACTTGTCCATTAGGCACTGTCCATCAGCAACAAATCCTGGGCACAGCCCCCCAGGTGCGGCACAGGGACCCTCCAGGACTTCTTGACTAATTCATTTCCTAGAACCACTTGAAGCCCAGCCTGGGAATTCCAGTGCTTCCTGGCTCCCCCAGGACTGGCCCACAGTAGGGGAGGAGGGGACTGTTTGCAGAAACACATCAAAGCCTGTGTTGGGGGGTGGGGAGGAAGAAGGTAAGAAGACAGAGCTTAGGGCTGGTGGGGTGGATATTGTCTGGTGGAGGGGAGAGCAAGGTCGACCAGCAAAAAATCCTTGATTATGTGGAATGGGGGAGGGTTCCTGGGACTGTCTGAGGGATGAGTCACTGGTGGAGGCCCAGCAGTGTTGGAAAAAGGGCCAGGAAGTACCAGGTACACTCTGTCCCCTCCTTCTTCCCTGCCACCACAGAGGGTAGGAGGCAGCTCTATGCCAGATTCAGCAGGCCTTTGTCCCTTCCTATGGCTAGCCTGGGTCCAGCTTGGCCCAATTTCTCCTTTTCTCTTCTCCCTAGGGAGTGGGAGCAGTAAACCAGAAGTAGTATTAAGAAATCCTATTAAGCCATATTCGTGCCAGGGGCAAAGGAAGGGTAAGGGGCACTGAGATGGAGAGAGATGAGTGGGGTTTCACAGGGTTATAGATTTTAAAATGGAAGGGACTTTAGAGACCATTGAATCCAACCTCCTCACTTTATAGGTGGGGAAACCGAGGCTTATGTTTAGTGTCTCGCCCAAAATTACACTGTTACGCAATTGTGCAGTTACACAATTAATAAGATGGAATTTGAACCGAATTTTTCTTGCTCCCAAAGATCAGTATATTATCCACTAATTTTGCTATTAAATGCAGGAGACTTTTGGGTTGGTGTGAAGCATCTGGGGGTCTGGAATGTAGCTGCTGGAGGAAGGTGGGGCAGGAATGGTACTACCCTGAACTTTGCTGGAGGGTAGCAGAGGAATGTCAGAGGAAGCCTGCTCCTGGATGTTCTAAAATTTGGTGCCTTGGGACTTTAGTCATTCTGCAAGTTAAGCTTTCATTCTTGTCCAAAATTACCAAAAAAAACTTTTGGGAAACAACCACCACAGCTGCCACTTACATAACATTTTAAGATTTAGAAAGCATATTATATAAACCATCTCAAATGATCATATGATTCAGTTTTCATTCATCTCTAGGAATTCAGGTCCCACTTGATTCTAAATCCAGCACTGTTACTATCATCTCTCGAGTTCCTGACTGTACTCACAGGGCACAAATCTCTGTGGTTTTCCTTATGGTCTTAGTTCCTGTGAATTAGCAGATATTCTTTGTAACCTCTTCATGGCCTATTTCTTCTCTGCTCACAGAGCTGCTACCCTGACTTAGGATTCATCACCGCTTACTTGAAATACTGAAATAACCTCCTAATTGGTTTCTCTGCCTCAAATCTCTCCCCTTTCCTATCCAGCCTTCATTCAACTGCGAAAATTTTCATAAGGTTCTAGTCTGGCCACATCACTCCCTTCCTATAAACTCTGGTGGCTCCTTAATACATTTAATCTGACAATTTGACTTCACCTACTTATCCAAGCTTATTTCACAATAAACTTTCACGCTCTCATTTGGGACTGCTAAGTGACACACTGGACAGAGCATTGGGCTTGGAGTCAGGAAATTAAAAATCAGCCTCAGATACTCACTAGCTTTACGACTTTGGGGGAGTCACTTAACCCTGTTTGACTCAGTTTCCTCATCTGTAAAATGAGCTGGAGAAGAAATGGCAAAGCACTACAGCATCTTTGCAAATAAAACCTCAATTCTACAAAGTGAAATGACTGAACAAAATCCTTCTCTTCACATTCCAGCCAAACTGGCATTTTGTTCTTCCCTATATATGTTTCCTTACTTGACCCCTTATTCCTGAAATGCAAACAATCTCTCCTTACCCTTTTACTCTTGGAATATCTAGCTCTCTTCAGAGTCCAATTCAAAGGGACCTTTTATTGAAGCCTTTCCTGACCTCTCCCCCCAAGCAGCTAGTATTGTCTACACCATTCTCCCAATATTTTGCTTTGTACGTATTTTTTATTTACTTCTACAAACAAGTTGTTTTCTGGATAGAATGTAAGTAGAGGGTAGATTGTTTTGTTTTCATTATGCTAGATCTTAGTTTCTACCTAGGTCCTTTTATAGTTGTGTCCAACTTTTTGGGACTCCATTTGGGGTTTCCTTGGCAAAGATACTAGAGTGACTGTCAATTCCTTCTCCAGTTTATTTTTATAGATGAACAAATTCGGGTAAACTGGGTCAAACCAGTTGCCCAGGGTCACACAACTAGTTAGTGTCTGAGGACAGATTTGAATTCAAGTCTTCCTGACTCTTGGCCCTGGACTCTATACACTGCACCATCTAACTGCCCTACTAGTGTGTAGCACAGAAGAGGCATTTAATAAATGCTTGTTTTTTGATGGCTTGATCTGCAAAATAAGGAAATTAGACTAGATGGCCTTTAAATTCCTTTCAAACTCTAAATCAATGATCCTGTGTTGAGTTTTTCCTCATTCATTAGAATGAAAGGTCCGTAAGGATAGGAATTATTTGCTTGCTTGTTTTTGTATCCTCAGTGCTCAGAGTAGTGCCTGGCACATAATAAATACTTAATAAATGTTTGCCCTATCCATCTACCATTTATCTATCTATTATTGATCTTTCATTTTTCTTTCTCTTTTTCCCTCCCTCCTTTCCTTTCCTTTCCTTCCTTCCTTCTTTCCTTCCTTCTTTCTTTCCTTCCTTCTTTCCTTCCTTCCTGCCTTCCTGCCTTCCTGCCTTCCTCCCTCCCTCCCTCTCTGCCTTCCTCCCTCCTTTCCTTTCTTCCTATCCAAATCCATTTTGGTAAGATAAGCTAATTCCTTTTCTCTTATTCTTTGTACTTTCCTCTCACATTTATCACTCCTCCCTCTAGAGAATTCTGTGCCAGCCATTCCTATCTCTGCCTCTTAATCCTCTGTTTCTCCAGGGCTTCTCAGCCTTGATGACTGGAATCTCCAAGAATGGATGGGCTTGTGTTGGACAGGCTTGAAGCATAAGGTTAGGCTTTAAGGCCCAGGATGCCCCACCTACCTTCCACCAGGACTTTTCTCATGATCTCATTTTCTGAGCTGAGGGGGCCTTGGACACAGTTGGGAGTGGCAGACCTCTGGACAAAGCCTCAGGCAGAACTAGCTTCTTGAGCAATGATTCACAAACCCTGGAGGTGTACAAGGGCAACTGGCCAATTCACAAAGAGCCAAAGGGCCACTATTATCCCTAGAGGGTCTAGGACAGGAGTTAGCCAACCAGAAATCAGGACATATTGGTTGCAAAAGAACCTATAGTAGATATTATCTCAGAGAACAGAGGGGTCTTCAGAGATCACTTAGTTCAACTTACTCATTTTAATAGAGGACGCTAAGTTAATCGATCCAATAGTGAGATAGTGGCAGAGCCAAGGATTCTTAAATTCTAGTCCTGTTTCTTTTCTTTTCTTTTCTTTTCTTTTCTTTTCTTTTCTTTCTTTCTTTCTTTCTTTCTTTCTTTCTTTCTTTCTTTCTTTCTTTCTTTCTTTCTTTCTTTCTTTCTTTTTTTCTTTCTTCCTTCCTTCCTTCCTTCCTTCCTTCCTTCTTTTTTTCTTTCTTTCTTTCTTTCTTTCTTTCTTTCTTTCTTTCTTTCTTTCTTTCTTTCTTTCTTTCACTGCTCTTTGGTGTTATTGCCTTTTTTTCTTTCGAGTGCTTATCACAGCACTTGGCAGATAGTAAGCTTTTAATAAATACATACTGATTGTTTCATTGTCTGTAGTAATCCCCCTTCTTTCCAAGTTCCCTTTAAGTCAGCAGAGGCACTCCCTCCCTGGCTCCACTCAGTGACCTCATTGTCTGTCCCCTTCCCCTTTCTACTCTGTACTCTTTTTCCTGGGAGAATTCAATTCAATTAAAAAAAAAAAAAAGAACAATATATATTTGAGGAATCTATAGTATGCTCTGCACTTGTTTGGAATTGGGACAGAAACTGAGTTTCTATAAGAAAGAGTCCCCATGTTCAGGCATCTTACAATTTAGTTGTAGTAATAGTGGTGGTAGTAGTAGTAGAATTAGTGGGAGTAGTAATAGCAACTGTGGTAGTAGTGGTGATAGTGGAGGTAGTAGTAGTAATCTTTGTAGTAATGGCTGATATTTATGGAGCATTTAAAGGTTTATAAATACTTTATACACATTTTCTCATTTTGTGACTAGGTGCAATTATAACTCCATTTTACTGATGAGATAGCTGAAGTTCAGAAAATTGTTAATGCTTTGCTCAAGATCACATGGCTAGTAAATATCTAAGGTAGGATTTGAAAGCCCGTCTTTTTATTCCACCCCTAGAACATTTTGTTTTATCACCTTTCTGGGTAAGAAAGATAAGACAAATAAAGTTATTTGGACCAATCCATGATTTTGTTTTAGGATGGACTCCAAGGGTCTGAGTATAAATCTAGTCTCAAAAGCTTATTAACTGTGTAACCCTGGGCAAATAATTAACTCTATTTGCCTTAGTTCCTTATCCATAAAATGAGCTAGAGAAGAAAATGGCAAACCACTCCAGTATCTTTTCCAAGAAAACCCCTAAATGAGGTTATAAAGAGTTGGATGTGACTGAAACAACTAAGTAACAACACCCATATTTCATTTCGTTCACACTCAGACTCTCTCCAGGATATTCCTCCTTGATTGTCTGCATATCGTAGGTACTTAATAACAACAACAATAATAAGTAGCATTTGTATAATACTTCTAGGTTTGCAAAGTACTTACAAATATCTCATTTGGTCCTCACAACAACTCTGAAAGATAAGTGTTATACTTAACTTCACTTTTCATATGAGAAAATTGTGGTAGAGAGAGTTAAGGTTAATTGCCCAGGATCATAAATTAATGTATGAGGCTATATTTGAACTCAGGTCTGCCTGACTCCAGGATCAACGCTGTATCCATTGTTCTACCTAGCTATCCTTAATAACATGGTAGTTGACTGACTGCCCCATTGATCTTGTGTGGGTACCTTTCTTACCTCCCTCCTCATTCCACTTCTGCTTTATGTGCTGCCTTCCCTCATTACAAAATAAAGTTCCTGTCCTTGTCTTACTTGTTTATATAACCCTAACAGTCTCATAGAGCTTAATAAGTTCTTGCTTTCTCTTCTCTCTTTTTTTCTCTCTCTTCCTTCCTTCTTTCCTATCTTTCTTTCTCTCTCTCTCTCTCTCTCTCTTCCTTCCTTCCTTCCTTCCTTCCTTTCTTCCCTCCTTCCCTCCGTCCCTTCCTCCCTTCCTCCCTCCCTCTTTCCTTCCTTCCTTCCTTCCTTCCTTCCTTCCTTCCTTCCTTCCTTCCTTCCTTCCTTCCTTCCTTCCTCTTTCTCTCTCTTTTTCTTTTTTCCTCTCCCTCCCTTCCTTCCTTTCTCTTTCTCTGTTTCTTTCTTTCTCTTTCTCTCTCTCTCTCACTTCCACGTACTCTCCTTCTTCTCTTTTCCCTCTCATTCTCTCACCCACAACACATATACACACTCCTTCATATATCTCTGTTTTTCGCTCTCCAGTTTCCAACATAGTCCTGAGACTGTCCATTCTCAGTGCCTGACATGCTCACTTCCTTTTCCAATTATACATTTCCTGAATGGCTTCATTCTCACTAATGAGAACTGAACTAGAACTAGAAGGATTAAATAGCCCACAGTGAGTGTCAGGGGTAGTGGGATTCAGACTCAGGTGAGGAGTTTTTGTTATGTCCTGGAGATGGCAGAGAAAGATTTTTGAGAAGGCAATGACAAAGATCTGTGCTTTAAGGAGGACAGATGAGAAGGGTCTAGCTAAGTTTAGAGAGGCTAACTACGGGCAGGCTGGTTGGTCAACTCTTTGATCAAGGTGGCCTGTGAAACGGAGACATATCCAGCAATAACCCTAGGAGAATTGGATGGTATTTGGACTTCAGAAACTCATAGCTTCAGGGACGTGAAAACTGTAGATGTACCTAGCAGTCCCGCCTCCACAACGGAGTTTTGCAATCGCTTTGTTCCAATTTTATAATCATTTCCCACCACAGTTTTACAAAACTCAAATAAAGGTGGCCAAACCTCAGAGACGTGAATGCCTAACACCCACTGATCCATGGGAAGCGGAGCACCTTCTCTGTCCTGGAACCTGCAGTACTTGAGCCAATCAGGATATGGTTGCTGGGGAGACGCTAGGTAATTTACTCCACTCGACCGCGAGCTCTCCTTTGGCAATCTGTGCAACCTACCTACATATGAGCCCTTCGGGATCTACCAGTTGCCCTTCCTTTCTCATCTCTTCCTCTCGCCCGCACCGCCTCTTTCTCCGCCCTGCCCCCAAACTCCACTGACACAAGGGCTTTCACTGAGTAGGTGAATTGAGGCATTTGAGATGACAAGCCAAGGAGGTTGTGGGGAGTTTGGAGTTGACTGGACTAGCGGCTGAGTTCCTATAGTCTCAGGCCTCTGGAAGGCTTAATTTGCACTTTTGCAGCCTATATTTTGGCTGCTAAAGGATATATTTCCCAAATGATAGTGTTTTTCTTAGCCCACTAAGTACATCCTGTAACGGTCTCCTGGGGGCTGTCTTCATGTGTGACACTGGGATCAAGTGGGTTATGTTCTTAGTGGTGGGTTGGGTGGGGAGAGAGAAGGTTTGGTTTTTCAGATGACGATTTTTTTCCCCTGAAGATTCAACGATGGCAATTAGTACCTGCTTCCTGTCTCTGCTGTCTGCAACCCTGAAAAAAACTGGGTATCACACTAATTAGGAAAAAAACGTTTTTTTTGATTCTGGGTTTCCTTATCTCAACCAGGCTGAAAATGTTACTGTCATTCATGGACCCAATCACTGCTGGTGGCTATGGAAATTTTGACCTGTTGCATTTCCAACTTGGGCCAGTTACCCATCCACTCCCTGGGATTTGGGCCACCATTCCAGAAACCCAATCGGGGATTTATCCCTTCTGCAGTGTAGAACCCAATCTTAAGGAATCTAACAGCCTCAGTTTGGAATTATCAGTGAAAATAGACCTGAACCACTATGATGTTCCAAGATAATGGAATAATGAGGGAGATCTGAATGCCTGTGTGCAAACCAGGGTCAGAAAAGAGACTTTTATTACTTAAATTCTGATTTCTAAAAGAATGAGAAAAGATAATCATGGGAAAATAGTAAGACAGTCTCTGACTCTGGAGCCTCCATGTTCAGATCTCTGGAAACTCCCTTTCTCAATTATGACCTTCTATATTTCTCTTATTATTGCTCTACATATCAATGATTTTGTGAAACCACATGGTTTATTAAATATAGTTCAATTGTAAAAATTTTGTTGAGTTCTCTTCATGCACCAAGTCTTCTTTTTAAGGTTTATTCCTCAAAAATCAAGAGTTAGCCAATTGATAAGTGGTCAAAGGATATGAAAAGACAATTTTCAGAGGAAGAAATTAAAGCAATTTCTAGTCACATGAAAAAATGCTCCAAATCATATTGATTACAGAAATGCAAATTAAGACAACTCTGAGGAACCACTTTACCACTCTCAGGTTGACTAAGATGACAGGAAAAGATGATCAGTATTGGAGGGGATGTGGACAAATTGGGACATTAATATATTGTTGGTGGAGTTGTGAAGTAATTGATTATTCTGGAGAGCAATTTGGAACTATGCTCAAAGGACTATAAAACTGGGCATTCCCTTTGATTCAGCAGTGTCCCAAAGAGGCAGTATCCCAAAGAGATAATAAAAAAGGGAAAAGGACCCACATGTGCAAAAATGTTTGTCGCACCTCTTTTTGTACTGGCAAAGAAGTGAAAATTGAATGGATGCCCATTAATCGGGGAATGGCTGAATAAGTTAGGGAATGTGAATGTAATGGAATATTATTGTTGTATAAGAAATGACGAGCAGACTGATTTCAGAAAATTCTGGAAAAACTTACATGAACTGATGCTAAGTAAAGTGGGTAGAACCAAGAGAACATTGTACACAACAACAAGAAGATTATGTGATCAACTGTGATGAACTTGGCTCTTTTCAATAATGAGGTGATTCAAGGAAATTCCAATAGACTTGTGATGGAAAGAGCCATCTGCATCCAGAGAGAGAATTATTGCGACTGAATGTGGATCAGAACATAATATTTTCATCTTTTGTTGTTGTTGTTTGTTTGTTTGTTTTTCCTTTCTCATGCTTTTTCACTTTTGATCTTATTTTTCTTTTTTAAAAAATTAATTAATTTATTTTTAATACACATTACTTTATGAATCATGTTGGGAGAGAAAAATTAGAAAAAAAGGGAAAAATCATGGGAGAGAAAAAAACCCCCAGAAAAATGAAAAGAACACAGTATATGTTGATTTACATTCAATCTCCATAGTTCTTTTTCTGGATGCAGATGGCATTTTCTGTCCAAAGTCTATTGGGATTCAAAAATATCTTAAAGGAAGTAAATGGACCCACAATGTGCAAAAATGTTTGTGGCAGCCCTTTTTATAGTGGCAAGAAACTGGAAATTGAGCAGATGCCCATCAGTTGCATAATGGCTGAATAAGTTATGGTATATGTATGTTATGGAATATTATTGTTCTATAAGAAATGGTAGGAGAGACATGAACTGATGCTAAGTGAAATGAGCAGAACCAGGAGATCATTGTATATGGCAACATCAATATTATACGATGATCAGTTCTGATGAATGTGACTCTTTTCACTGATGAAATGATTGATGCCAGTTCTAATGATTTTGTGATGAAGAGAGCCATCTACCCCCAGAGAAAAGACTGGGAACTGAATGTGGATCACAACATAACATTCTCACTCTTTTTGTTGTTGTTTGCCTGCATTTTGTTTTCTTACTCATTTACTTTCTTTTTTTGATCTGATTTTTTCTTGTGCAGCAAGAGAATTGTATAAATATGTTTATACATATTGGATTTAACTATATTTTAGCATGTTTAACATATATCGGATTGCTTGCCATTTAGGGGAGGGGGTGGGAAGAAAGAGGAGAAAATCTGAAACACAAGGCTATACAAAGGTCAGTGTCAAATTATCCATGCATATGTTCTTAAAACAAAAAGCTTTATTTAAAAAAAAAAACAAAATCTATTGGGATTATTTTGGATCACTGAACCACTAAGAACAACCAAATTTTCATAGCTGATCACTGCATATTCTTGCTGTTAGTGTGTACAATGTATTCCTGGTTCTGCTTGTTTCACTCAGTATCACTTCATATAAATCTTTGCAGACCTTTCTAAAATTGGCTTCTTCATCAGTTATTTATAGAATAATAATATTTCATTACTTTCATATACCACAGTTTATTCAGCCATTCCCCAATTGATAGGCATCCTAATTTTTCAATTTTTTGCTACCACAAAAAGAGCTGTTACAAACATTTTTGCACATGTGGGTCCTTTTCTCTCCTTTACGATTTCCTTGGAATACAGACCCAGTAATGGCACTGCTGGGTCAAAAGGTATGCACAGTTTTATGGCTCTTTGGTAATAGTTCTAGATTGCTCTCTAGAATGATAGTTTCATTTCATAACTCTACCAACAATGCATTAATGTCCCAGTTTTCCCACATCCCCTCCAACATTTATCATTATCTTTTCCTGTCATCTTAACCTATTTGAGAGTTGTGAGGTGGTACCTCAGAGTTGTTTTAATTTGCATTTCTCTAATCAATAGTGATTTAAAGCATTTTTTCATGTGACTACAGATGGCTTTAATTTTTGTCATCTGCAAATTTCTATTCATACCCTTTGACCATTTATTTGATCTGATTTTTCTTGTAGAGCATGATGAATATGGAAACGAGTTTAGAAAAATCGCACATGGTTAACCTATATTGGATTGCTTGCTGTCTGGGGGCATGGGGAGGAGAGAGGGAGAAAAATTTGGGACACAAAGTTGTGTAAAGATGAATATTGACAACTATCTTTTCTTTTATTTGAAAAAAATGAAAAGTTATTATAAAAAATAAAATCAAGGGGAAGATGATCAAGGAAGAGCTGCAGAGATCTCGCAACCTTTTCTGCTGCTTCTTTCTGTGAATTGAGGAAAAAGGAATGCCTACTATTAGGTTTGCTATTCTCACCCCCTCCAGCCACCACTTCTGTTTTGTGTTTTAAATCATTTCTCCAATACCATCGCAGGAATTGCTATTGGGGTTTCCAGTTCTACTTCTACAATCCATCCTTCCCTTACTGCTGGCTGAGCCTCCCTAACACACAGCTCTGATCCCAGCTCTGGCTAGTGGAGAAACCCTCAATAATTCTTTATTGTTTACTGAAAAAAAGATGTCACTCATCACCTGGCATTCCCACCTGCAGGGTTCTGCCCAGTTTCAGTTTATACTAATCCCCTTTAAATGTCACATGCTGCAGCCAATTGCTATTGCTATTAAGATTTTTTTATTAATAAATTTGAACTAGACCTTTGATTTCATTGGGATAGGGAATTCCCAATCAGAAAATTCCCTCTATCAAGGCAGATTTGCACCTGTCTTGCAAGTTACTGTTTTGGAGCCACTGAGAGCAGGAATATTGGACACCTCCTTGCCTGCCTTCTCCTCCTCCAAACATACAAAACTCCTGCTTTTGATGGCTAAGAAGGGAATATGATATTGTTTTGAAATTATTTTGATGGATCTTGAGAACAAATACAGAGACTGATTAGCCTCAAGTAATGAAAAGAAGTTTTATTATAGGAGACATTCTCTTAAGGAGGTTGTAGCTAGTTGTTGCTGCTATTGGTGGTTGGGGTGATGGAACAGAAAAACTCAGGAATTGAGAGCTCATATTTATAAGGTCCCTTATCTGGATTATCACCTGACTTAACTAGGACGCAGTATGAGGTAGCTCCTGGCTGCCAGTGATTAATTAGCAACCTGGTGCTTTTAAGGGTCAAGTCATGGTATAGTCGTTGAAACCCTATTAGATGCTGTGACTATCTAGGGTCTCTACAGATATGTGCACAAATAAGCAGGATACAAAATGAATGTGATAAATGCTGAATATGGAAGACCTTACTTACCAGCTAGAAGGATGGAAAAGAAGCAAACATTTATTAAGCACCTACTATCTTTGTGACACTGTGCTAAGCACTTTACAAATAAGATACTCATGATAATTTTTTTAAATAACTTTTTATTGACAGAACCCACGCCAGGATAATTTTTTACAACATTATCCCTTGCACTCACTTCTGTTCCGATTTTTCCCCTCCCTCCCTCCACCCCCTCCCCCAGATGGCAAGCAGTCCTATACATGTTAAATAGGTTACAGTAGATCTTAGATACAATATATGTGTGCAGACCTGAACAGTTCTCTTGTTGCTCAGGGAGAATTGGATTTAGAAGGTATAAACAACCTGGGAAGAAGAACAAAAACGTAAGCAGTTTACATTCATTTCCAACATACATGTTCTTTCTTTGGGTGTAGCTGCTTCTGTCCATCCTTGATCAATTGAAACTGAGCTAGATCTTCTCTTTGTCGAAGGAATCCACTTTCATCAGAATACATCCTCATGCAGTATCATTGTTGAGGTATATAATGATCTCCTGGTTCTGCTCATTTCACTAAGCATCAGTTCATGTAAGTCTCGCCAATCCTCTCTGTATTCATCCTGCTGGTCATTTCTTACAGAACAATAATATTCCATAACATTCATATACCACAATTTACCCAACCATTCTCCAATTGATGGGCATCCATTCATTTTCCAGCTTCTAGCCACTACAAACAGGGCTGCCACAAACATTTTGGCATATACATGTCCCTTTCCCTTCTTTAGTATTTCTTTGGGGTATAAGCCCAGTAGTAACACTGCTGGATCAAAGGGTATGCACAGTTTGATAACTTTTTGAGCATAGTTCCAAATTGCTCTCCAGAATGGCTGGATGTGTTCACAATTCCACCAACAATGTATCAGTGTCCCTGTTTTCCCACATCCCCTCCAACATTCTGCGTTATCTTTCCCTGTCATTCTAGCCAATCTGACAGGTGTGTAGTGGTATCTCAGAGTTGTCTTAATTTGCATTTCTCTGATCAATAGTGATTTGGAACACTCTTTCATATGAGTGGTAAGGAGTTTCAATTTCATCATCTCAAAATTGTCTGTTCATATCCTTTAACCATTTGACCATCAATTGGAGAATGGCTTGATTTCTTATAAATTAGAGTCAATTCTCTATATATTTTGGAAATGAGACCTTTATCAGAATCTTTGACTGTAAAAATGTTTTCCCAGTTTATTGTTTCCCTTCTAATCTTTCCTGCATTAGTTTTGTTTGTACAAAAACTTTTCAATTTGATATAATCAAAATTTTCTATTTTGTAGTCAATAGTGATCTCTAGTTCTTCTTTGGTCATAAATTCCTTCCTCTTCCACAGGTCTGAGAGGTAAACTATCCTATGCTCTTCCAATTTATTTATAATCTCATTCTTTATGCCTAGATCATGACCCATTTTGACCTTATCTTGGTGTACGGTGTTCAATGTGGGTCAATGCCTAGTTTCTGCCATACTAATTTCCAATTTTCCCAGCAATTTTTGTCAAATAATGCATTCTTATCCCAAAAACTGGGGTCTTTGGGTTTGGATACTCATAATAATTCTGGGAGATAGATACTATTATTATCCTGATTTTATAGATGTGGAAACTGAAGCAGATTGCTAAGGACTATATGTCTTATAATAATGCATCTAAAATTGAATTCGAACTTAAGTCTTCCTGCCTTCAGGCTGGGCATTCTGTCTATTGTTCCACCTAGAAATTTGTGTGGAGAAGGAAGGCTTTGTGGAGGAGGAGGCACCTGAACTAAGATCTTAATGGAAGAGAAAGATTTCAATGGATGAAAGTAAGGAAGGTGTGCTTTTTATGAATGAGGGGTTAATAGATAATAATAATATATAGCAATTTAAAGCAAAGTACTTTGTATATGTTAGCTTATTTGAACCTTACAACCTATGAGAAAGATATTATTATCTTCATCTTATAGATGGTGAAACTGAGACATAGAGAAGTATAAATGACTTGCTCAGGTCATCCAACTAATAAATATCTGAGGCAGCATTCAAATTCAGGT